>NW_024070211.1:54247402-54847402 GCF_014754425.2 Oryx dammah
GATGATTTGACCTTTAATGTGATTGGTGCAACTATGGAAAGTCCCTCACAAACCCCTCCCTGCTTGCCTTTAAAAACCAAGGGCTTACGGCAATAAACCGGAACTGCTTAGACAGAACCCCTGTCGAGTCTGATTGTCTCTCGCTCGCCGAGGGGCTGGGTTGGCGGACAGCAGGCTCACCTCTCCTCGGGACCCCTCGGCTTTGCTAAGGGAAGTTCCACTGCCTCTCTCTTTCTGTGGAGCGCCCCCCGCATCATACTTTATTTTGGGGGCCTCCAAAATCACTGCAGATGGTGATTGCAGCCATGAAATTAGAAGACGCTTACTCCTTGGAAGGAAAGTTATGACCAACCTAGACAGCATATTCAAAAGCAGAGACATTACTTTGCCAACAAAGGTCCATCTAGTCAAGGCTATGGTTTTTCCTGTGGTCATGTATGGATGTGAGAATTGGACCGTGAAGAAAGCTGAGCACCGAAGAATTGATGCTTTTGAAGTGTGGTGTTGGAGAAGACTCTTGAGAGTCCCTTGGACTGCACAGAGATCCAACCAATCCATTCTGAAGGAGATCAGCCCTGGGATGTCTTTGGAAGGAATGATGTTGAAGCTGAAACTCCAGTACTTTGGCCACCTCATGCGAAGAGTTGACTCATTGGAAAAGATTCTAATGCTGGGAGGGATTTGGGGGCAGGAGGAGAAGGGGACAACAGAGGATGAGATGGCTGAATGGCATCACCGTCTTGATGGACATGAGTTTTGGTAAACTCTGGGAGTTGGTGATGGACAGGGAGGCCTGGCATGCTGTGATTCATGGGATCCCAAAGAGTCAGAGATGACTGAGCAACTGAACTGAACTAAGGATAAATATCAGTGCAGAAAAATATGTTATTCTGTATATTAACTACTTGTCTGCCTTGCTATGTCAGTGGAATGCATCTGAAAAATGCTGTAAGAATACATAAAGGAGTGAAAGATCTGTTCCTCCTTTATTTCTCAGTCTGATAGATCATCTTATGGGAAAGATGACTATGAGAAATGACTTTTATGTAAACAATAGGAAACTTGAGTTTTACTAATTTTTATAAGACTACAAATGCATGATTGTAATCAAAAGAAAGTTCAATATGATCTAGAAAAAGTGGTAAGTCACAGCTGAAGTTCTAAGTTCCAAGGGATAGAAATCTAAGTGTTAAGAGTTTAGATAAGCAAAATCTATGAAGTCTCTAGTGATAAAATATGTAAGTTTTTTTTTTAAATGAGGAAATTATGTAAAAAGCATTTTAAGAGGCATCAATAGGGAGAAAGTGATAAAAACTTTTTAGATGAAATTTTTATCACTCATAAATTAATCAATAAATGTAATATAAGTCCAATAAACATCCCAGTAAGGTTTTTTATTTGTTTCTGAATTTGACAAATCTAAAATTCTTATGAAAGAACAAATAAATGTTAGATAATAATAAGTCAAGATATGTGGAAATTTTCCTTATCAGCAAATGATCTAGAATATGAGCCTCGTGTATTAGTGGTAAGAATAAATTAGTAGAATATACCAGAATAGAGATTGCAAACAAAAATCAATATATAAAAAGTTGTTATGTGATAAGTGAACTTAGAAATGTAGAAGAAGAGGTTTAACTATCACTGTAGAAAACCACAGGAGAACATCATTCTTGCTCTAACAAACACAAGCTGGACAATTTATGAAGCATACCTTTTTCTTGAGTACAACAGAGGGTTAACACTGAAAATCAACTGGGTGAAACAAATTCAAATTGGTGATGACTCCCTGTGATGGAGATGGATATCACATCTTCTCTTTTGATAGAAAATTGGAAGAACATAGGATGAAGAGGCAGTGACTGAGAAACTGGGTAAGAAGAAATTAGCTACAATCTTTAAATTTTCATAAAGGCTAAGTGCTTGCTAGCATTACAACTTAAAATCCCTGAGATCCTGAAAACACATACTCAACCACAAGCTGTGTTCCACAGGACTCAGCTGGGTATTTAATAGAAGACTGAGAATGAGGCAGGAGACTTGAAAGGGATCTTCTTCAGAGAGAACCAAGCACTACTCAGACCCTCCTCAAATGTGAAACAAAAACCTTAGCTATCCATGGAGAGTCAGAAAACCCTCATGCTCTGCAAACTTGGGCAAAGATGTATTGCCTTTTGGCAAGAATTGCCAATCTTCTAAAGGCAAGGAGACCCTCTCCTGACCCTGGTTCCAGGCAAAAGCAGCTGCCACTGAGGGAAGAGTTCAACAGAAGTTGTCTGTCCATGAGAGAAGAAAGCAAACCTCCATTTGTCAGGAACTTGAACTAACACAAACTAGAGATCTGGTCCTATCCAGGATCAATCATTGAGAAAAAGGCAGTTTTCTTACTATGTTAAAGACTGGCCAGGACGCTAAAAAAGCTCCAGTGCTAAGCTTAGAGACTGAGCATCTGCCTGCAGAGAACCCATCTCTAACCACATTTTAATCCTAAAACAGAATATAAACAACAGAAGTCAATCACTAAGAAAGTGGAAAACAAACAACAACCAGAATCTTTGAACTAGACATGGAACAATAGACTGGTTCCAAACAGGGAAAGGAGTATGTCAAGGCTGCATATCATCATCCTGCTTATTTAACTTCAGAGATAAAACTCAACATTCAGAAAACTAAGATCATGGCATCTGGTCCCATCACTTCATGGCAAGTAGATGGGGAAACAATGGAAACAGTGACAGATTTTAGTTTTGGGGGGCTACAAAATCACTGCAGTTGGTGACTGTAGCCATGAAATTAAAAGATGTTTGTTCCTTGGAAGAAATGCTATGACCAACCTAGACAGCATATTAAAAAGCAGAGACATTACTTTGCCAACAAAGGTCCATCTAGTCAAGGCTATGATTTTTCCAGTATTCATGTATGGATGTGAATTGGACTATAAAGAAACTTTTGCACCGAAGAATTGGTGTTTTTGAACTGGTTTGGAGAAGACTCTTGAGAGTCACTTGGACTGCAAGGAGATCCAACTAGCCCATCCTAAAGGAAATCAGTCCTGAATATTCATTGGAAGGACTGATGTTGAAGCTGAAACTCCAATACTTTGGCTACCTGATGCAAAGAATTGATTCATTTAAAAAGACCCTGATGCTGGGAAAGATTGAAGAAGCGGGGAGAAGGGGATGACAGAGGAATAGATGGTTGGATGACATCACTGACTCAATGGACACGAGTTTGAGTAAGCTCCAGGAGTTGATGATGGACAGGGAAGCCTGTGGTGCTGCAGTTCATGGGATCACAGAAGTCAGGCATGACTGAATAACTGAACTGAACTGAATAGGAATATAAGACCTGCATTTATTGGAGCTGTAACCCAGAGGAAAACTGAAAAAATCCAGGACCATCAGTAAGATTAAGATTACAACAGTCTGCTATGTGTTAAAAATCTGTGCTGAATTGAAAACAACTATAGATCCAACAAAACCCCAAATACACGTTGACTACAGTTTAGATTGAATCAAAGATGTATCATAATAGCAAAAACAAAAAAGAAAGTGAAAGTTGCTCAGCTGTGTCCAACTCTTTGCAACCCCATGGACTATACAGTCCATGGAATTCTCCAGGTCAGAATACTGGAGTGGTTAGCCTTTCCCTTCTCCAGATCTTTCCAACCCAGGTATTGAACCCAGGTCTCCCACATTGCATGTGGATTCTTTCCCAGCTGAGCTGCAAGGGAAGCCCAAACAAAAAAGTTATGCCCTTTATGTAAATACTATTTACCCTGGTATCTAACTTCTTCTACACAATTATCTGTGCATGCAAAACCATAGAGAGAAAGCCCAAAAAAAGAAAAGAAAAAAAAAAAAAAAGCAACTCAATTGTCAGGGATAAATCTATCAATAGGGCCACCATAAGGTCCCCAAATATTGAAACTATCTAAAAAAGTACGTTCAAATAGTAGCATAAATAGAGCACTGAAACTAAAATTTAAATACAGAGAAAAAAGAAACACCGGACCCAAGAAATATAAAAATGCTAATATACTTCTTACAGGAAATATGTAAGCCAAAAAATAATAGTAGAAAATATTAACAAATAAAATGGTCACCCACTCCAGTATTCTTGCCTGGAGAATCTCATGCATGAAGCCTGGTGGGCTACAGTCCATGGGGTCACTAAGAGTCAGACACAACTGAGCGACTAACACTTTCACTTTTCACACAGTAACAGATATATAAAATGGGAAATAAAAGTCTAATTGTTACCCAATAAATAAGGAAACAAAGAAAAAGAAAGAAAAAAATGAAAAAAATACAGAAGAGAAAGGTGGTAGGTTGAAATCCAACTACACCAAAAACTATATTAAAACTAAGTAGTGAAAAAAATGCAACCTACATTTTGCAGGTTTGGTTACAGACCAATGAAATTAAGTGAGTATCACAATATAACAAGTCACAAAAAATTTTTGGTTATCTAGTTTATATAATAGTTATGTTTACATTATAATCTATTAACTAAGCAATAGTTTTATATCTACAAAATGTCCATACTTTAATTTAAAATGCTTTATTGCATAAAAATGTTCACCTGAGCCTTCAGTAATTCACACTATTTTTGCAATAGCAATATCAAAAATCATTGATCACAGAAGACCATAATAAATGTAATAGTATTGGAAAAGTTTGATATATAGAGAGAATTATCAAAATGTGACAGAGATTCAGGAAATGACCATATGCTTTTGGAAAAATGACATCAGTAGATTTACTCAAAGCAGGACTATCACAAGCTTTCAATATGTAAAAGCCATAACATCTGCCAAGTGCAATAAAATGAAACACAATAAAACTAGATATGTGTGCATATACCATTTAAAAAAAAATCTGTTTTAAATGTAAAGACAGAGAGGTCAAAAGTGAAAGAATAGAAATAGACATAGCATATAAAACACTAAGATAAGAGAAGATATTTAACTATCATGTGATTACTTACCCCAGAGAATTTAGTATTATGTGATACTTTAGCCCAGAGAATTTTTACCAGAAATTGAAATTTCAAAAAGTTTGCACAGGATAAATCTGTAAAAGATATAGTAACCCTAAATTTTATGCAATGAACAAAGATTTATAATACATAAGCCAAAATTGATATAATTTAAGGAGTAAGAGAAATCCATAATTATATTTGGATACTTTATCATTCTACTTTTAGTAACTTACAGAAAAAAAATGCAAAATATCTGAAAGATATAGAATACTTGAACCCTGCCAACCAGATGCACATAATAGATATCAAGAAAACTGTCAAATGCAAGTTTATTTAGCAATTATTGGGGATGTTTGTGCTCTCAGTAACACTGCGATCCTTGCACATCTTTTGAAATAAACCTATATGTTCATATATAATTTTAAATGAATTGCCAAGATCAGCTGATATGCATAATTCAGTGGTAAAATACATGGCCAGATAGCACAGAAACATTAAACTCTCATTTTCATTTTATTCATTTCATCTGTGCTAAGAATTATTACAACTTTTCCTAGTTCATTACCCAATTTCTTATCTTCTCTTTATTGAGTGTATGACTATTTTCCCAAGCAATCCTGCAGTACAGCCCAGGAAGATATACAAAATGTGCATTTGTGAAAAATGCATTGTTTTGTCCTCAATGTTCCTGACTAATAAGTTTAATAAACCACAGGTGAGATTAATGCATTGATGAAAAATGTGTGGGCTCTGATTAACCTGACTTTTAAATGCTTGGTACATTCACTCTAGCTTGCCAGTGTCTAATTGTGCTATGTTTCACTTCAGTTCAGTTCAGTCGTGTCTGACTCTTTGTGACACCATGAATTGCAGCACGCCAGGCCTCCCTGTCCATCACGAACTCCCAGAGTTCACTCAGACTCACGTCCATTGAGTCAGTGATGCCATCCAGCCATCTCATCCTCTGTCGTCCCTTCTCCTTCTGCCCCCAATCCCTCCCAGCATCAGAGTCTTTTCCAATGAGTCAACTCATCGCATGAGGTGGCCAAAGTACTGGAGTTTCAGCTTTAGCATCATTCCTTCCAAAGAAATCCCAGGGCTGATCTCCTTCAGAATGGACTGGATGGATCTCCTTGCAGTCCAAGGGACTCTCAAAAGTCTTCTCCAACACCACACTTCAAAAGCATCAATTCTTTGGTGCGCAGCCTTCTTCACAGTCCAACTCTCACATCCATACATGACTACTGGAAAAACCATAGCCTTGACTAGACGGACCTTAGTCGGCAAAGTAATGTCTCTGCTTTTGAATATGCTATGGAGGTTGGTCATAACTTTTCTTCTAAGGAGTAAGTGCCTTTTAATTTCATGGCTGCAGTCACCATCTGCAGTGATTTTGGAGCCCCAAAAAATAAAGTCTGACACTGTTTCCACTGTTTCCCCATCTATTTCTCATTAAGTGATGGGACCGGATACCATGATCTTCATTTTCTGAATGTTTAGGCACATTATTATTATGCCTGATTCTACAGTCTTCTCATCAAAACTGGCACATGATGTAGACATGTTTTACAGTTCTCAGGTTTATACTGTTTGAAGAATGTTGAAAAACAGGGCCAGAAAATAACGTCCCTGTTGGAGATACCATATTAGCAGGGGAATATTACAGGGGAATACTCTTCTATGGTCTTTTCATCATGACTCTATGTTGTACTGTAAAGATTTTGATTTAGGTACATTCATAACTTGTTTAATAATTTTTTCAATATTACCAATGCAACTTTCAGTTCAGAGACATCCCACAAAAATAAAATTATTACCTTCTTTTATTAAAGTACTAAGAAACTAAACTATAGCCTTAAATGCTAAATGCTGAATTAATTTCCACATTAGATATTAATACCTAACATTGAGTGACCGGGGACTTTGGCAAACTCAGTTACCAATAGATGAAGAAAAATTCTGGATTGTGACAAAATAAAAAAATATTAGGCCTCAAAAATATATGGCTTTCTAGATAAGAATGGAACCAAAATATGGTTTGTCTTGAGAGTAAACCAAAATAAAGTTTTTGTATTCTAGGATGGTCTCTTCTATAATATCATTAGCTATATGTTAACTCTATTATTTTTTAAAAACAAAATAGCTTTTGTTTTTTGTAACAAGATTTGCCATAATCTCTCATAGCAATCAAAACAAAATTTAATTTTTTAAAAACCCATTAATAGTAGAAAATAAATAGATTTTCTATCCAAAAGTTAGACCCAAATGAAGTCAGTGTGATTATATATGAACATTCCTTTCTAGGTTATGGACTGTCACAAGGTGATATGTACTTCAATATATTATTTTGAGTAAAATTCAATGTGAACATGCTCTTCCTTGTTAATAAATATGAAATATTACTGAACTGTAATTCACTAGAACTATGGATGGAGGTTCGTGACAATGTACAGGAGGCAGAGATTAACCATTCCCAAGAAAAAGAAATCAAAAAAGCAAAATAGCTGTCTGAGGAGGCCTTACAAATAGCTGAGAAAAGAAGACAAACAAAAAGCAAAGGAGAAAAGAAAGATATACCCATTTGAATGCAGAGTTCCAAAGAATAGCAAGGAGAGATAAGGAAGCCTTCTTCAGAGATCAATGCAAAGAACTGGAGGAAAACAATAGAATGGAAAAGACCAGAGATCTTGTCAAGAAAATTAGAGATACCAAGTGAATAATTCATGCAAAGATGGGCTCAATAAAGAACAGAAATTGTATGGACCTAACAGAAGCAGAAGGTATTAAGAAGAGCTGGCAAAAATACGCAGAACTGTACAGAAAAAGGTCTTCTTGATACAGATAATCACAATGACGTGAGAACTCACCTAGAGGCAGACATCCTGGAATGTGAACTCAAGTGGGCCTTAGGAAGTATTGCTACAAACAAAGCTAGTGGAGGTGATGGAATTCCAGAGAACTTTTTCAAATTCTGAAAGATAATGCCATGAAAGTGCTGCACTCAATATACCAGCAAATTTGGAAAACTCAGCAGTGGCCACAGGACTGGAAAAGCTCAGTTTTCATTCCAATCCCAGAGAAAGGCAATGCCAAGGAATGCTCAAACTACTGCACAATTGCACTCATCTCACAGGCTAGTAAAGTAATGCTCAAAATTCTCCAAGCCAGGCTTCAGCAATACGTGAAACATGAACTTCCAGATGTGCAAGCTGGTTTTAGAAAAGGTAGAGGAACCAGAGATCAAATCCAACATCCCTGCTCAATCATCGCAAAAGCAAGAGTTCCAGAAAAACATCTATTGCTGCTTTATTGACTACGCCAAAGCTTTTGACTATGTGGATCATAGTAAACTGTGGAAAATTCTGAAAGAGATGGGAATACAAGACCATCTGACTTTCCTGTTGAGAAACTTGTATGCACATCAGGGAGAACAGTTAAAACTGGACATGGATCAAAAGACTGGTTCCAAATAAGAAAAGGAGGACGTCAAGGCTGTATATTGTCAACCTGCTTATTTAACTTATATCCAGAGTACATCATGAGAAACACTGGGCTGGAGGAAGCACAAGCCAGAATCAAGATTGTGGGGAGAAATATCAATAACCTCAGATATGCAGATGACACCACCCTTATTGCAGAAAGTGAAGAGGAACTAAAGAGCCTCTTGATGAATGTGAAAGAGGGGAGTGAAAGAATTGGTTTAAGGCTCAGTTCAGTTCAGTTCAGTCGCTCAGTCGTGTCCGACTCTTTGCGACCCCATGAATCGCAGCATGCCAGGCCTCCCTGTCCATCACCATCTCCCGGAGTTCACTCAGACTCACGTCCATTGAGTCCGTGATGCCATCCAGCCATCTCATCCTCTGTCGTCCCCTTCTCCTCCTGCCCCCAATCCCTCCCAGCATCAGAGTCTTTTCCAGTGAGTCGTCTTCACATGAGGTGGCCAAAGTACTGGAGTTTCAGCTTTAGCATCATTCTTTCCAAAGAAATCCCAGGGTTGATCTCCTTCAGAATGGACTGGTTGGATCTCCTTGCAGTCCAAGGGACTCTCAAGAGTCTTCTCCAACACCACAGTTCAAAAGCATCAATTATTCGGTGCTCAACCTTCTTCTCAGTCCAACTCTCACATCCTTACATGACCACAGGAAAAACCATAACCTTGACTAGACGGACCCTAGTCAGCAAAGTAATCAACATTCAAAAAACTAAGATCATGGCGTCCAGTCCCATCACTCCATGACAAATAGATGGGGAAACAGTGGAATCAGTGGCTGACTTTATTTTTAGGGGCTCCAAAATCAATGCAGAAGGTGCTTGCAGCCATGAAATTAAAAGACACTTGCTCCTTGGAAGGAAACTTATGACCAACCTAGATAGCATATTCAAAAACAGAGACATTACTTTGTCAACAAAGCTCCATCTAGTCAAGTCTATGGTTTCTCTAGTAGTCATGTATGGATGTGAGAGTTGGACTATAAAGAAAGCTGAATGCCAAAGAATTGATGGTTTTCAAGTATCGTGTTGGAGAAGACTGTTGAGAGTCCCTTGGACTGCAAGGAGATTCAACCAGACCATTCTGAAGGAGATCAGTCCTGGGTGTCCATTGGTAGGACTGATGCTGAAGCTGCAACTCCAATACTTTGGCCACCTCATGCGAAGAGTTGACTCATTTGAGAAGGCCCTGATGCTGGAAAAATTGAGGGCAGGAGGAGAAAGGGATGACAGAGAATGAGATGTTTGGATGTTATCAGCGATTCAATGGACATGGGTTTGGGTGGACTCCAGCAGTTGGTGATGGACAGAGAGGCCTGGCATGCTGTGGTTCGTGGGGTCACAAAGAGGTGGATACGACGGAGTGACTGAACTTTAACTTGAACTTGAATGCTATTTAACAGATAATTATCTGGGATTGTCTTGTCAAATACGAGACACAGCACACAGTCTAATGAGAAAAGTAGAGCATATCCTCCTATCAAAATCTATATAATATTACTATATAACAAAGACTCAGAGTCACAAGGATATTAACACATTCTAGAAATAACTCTTCTATCCGAGTAGCCAAGTTACAACCAATCTCGAGAGCAAACACTTGTACATTTGCATGAAATTTCAGCTGAGTTCATTGTAAGGTAAAATAAACATAGTAAATGGGAACACGTTAATGCAATGTGTTTTATAACCTATGATGATGTGATGTTCTAAAAGCCAGACATTCTCCAGAGTGCTTAATATATGAAATTCATAACACAACAAAGTTGAATTCAAGTCCAGTTACCATTTGTCATAACTTTAGACAAGTTACAAAACTTTTTGAATATACTTCATCATCTGGAATAAATAATAATACATAATTCAAATACAGTCTTGACAACTAAATGCCAGACTGAATAGTTTTTAAACAACTATCCCACAGAGAAAAACTAGAAATGTTCAAGTACACAGAGACACATACACTAACATGTGCTCCAGGGTACTGGAGAGATGTTGTTGAGACCACAGTCTGATCCCCAAGAAGAGAGAATCCCAGAGAAACAAACATGGCTTTGGGTGCTGCTTTTACCTAAAGAAACCTGCCCTTTCAAAACTATAGGTGAAAACCTAGAGAATCAAGTATAAGCTTTGATAAAGTCACAGGATTACAGAGATGAATGTTTGGAGCTCAAGGATCAGAGATGATTTGAGGCCTTAACAGTCCACCAGACTTTGAGTTGGCATCCTAAAAGGTTTCACAATAGTAACAACAATAAATTGGAAATAATATAATTCCATAAGGGGCTATAGGCAAGACTTAGATCTAACCATCTCAATCTGTTCAAATTAAAGTGATTCGGGAATTCTGATAGTTCTAAGTTATGCCACTTTCAAAGGAATAAGAGTAAATTTTTTCTCATGAAGAAACTATCAGTTCAGTTCTAATTCAAGTTGGTGAGAAAAGAAGCTCTTAAACTCACCTCCTCTCATGGACACAACAAAACTACAGCTACATTCAGAATAATTCCCATTGAATTACATCTTGGGCATATAATGGGGAAAACAAAACAAAAAAAACAAACACCCAGATCAAAATAGGTAGGAGAGGCTGAGACACCATGTCAATCATAAACCCTACCTCTAGACAGTGACATACAGTCAAGAAGTCACTACTCTATGCTTCTAATTAAGGAGTAAAGAACACCTATATTTAGTGCCTCAATTTTTAAAACTTCTACCCAAGACAGCTCCAAAAGACATCTAGTTCTGAAAGCTAATGGGATTTGAATCTCCAAGACCCACAATAATATATAAAAGAAGCAACTTGTTTAACTTAATGGGCTTAACAGTCTCCTGAGCAATCACCAATACCTGTACTCCAAGGCTTGGCACAGAGGCAGCAGGCCAGAACATTCAGTCGTTCCCTGAAAGAGGCCCACTTGCATAACTTAAAAAGCAATAACCTGAGGGTCAGTTTTCTTATTTAATTCAAATTTAACAGCAGATTGCAATAGTCTCCAGAGATTGGAGAGTCTGGCAGGCCATCTTTGTGCTCTCTGTCTGACCCATGACTGGCTGCTATTTTCTAGAAAAGAAAAAAGAAACACCTTAATCACACATCTGATGCCTTAGCTTTTATGTCTATCACCAAGAGGAAATACTCCTTGATAACCTAGCTTTGGAGGCCAGCAGGGCTTGTATTCTCTAGGTCATTGGGATTGAAGCAAACAAAGAAATAGTTTTTAGCTGCCCCACCCCCCGCCTCCAATCACAGCAGAGAAAACAAAGATGCTCATCCCAGTCTTCCCCTGAAAGATGTCTATTACAATACTTTAGAAGCTGATTCTTGAGAGTCAAGCTACCAACCAGCCTGCATCAAGGTAGTGACCGAGATCTTCCCCTTTAGGACACTAACAGGTCTTGTCATACCCTCAATAATAGGGAATCACTTTAATAACAAAGAAGACAATTTAGATAATCACAAAGGTTTGAGAAGCAACGAAGTTCAGGTCTTCTAAGTGATAAGGTTTATTTTTTACATTGGAAGGACTGATGCTGAAGATGAAACTCCAATAGTTTGGCCACCTGATGTGAAGAACCGACTTATTGGAAAAGACCCTGATGTTGGGAAAGATTGAAGGCAGGAGGAGAAGGGGATGACAGAGGATGGGATGGTTGGATGGCATCACTGACTCGATGAACATGAGTTTGAGCAGGCTCCAGGAATTGGTGATGGACAGGGAAGCCTGGCATGCTGCAGTCCACGGTGTCACAAAGAGTCAGATACAACTGAGCAACTGAACTGAACTGATCTCTTACATAAGATCACTCCTTCTCTCCTACACAAGACCACTTCTTTCACCTTGGAAGAGGTAGATATTTTATCTAATGCATAGAATCAAAATGGAGAAACCAAGGGAAGACAGAGGAATAGGTTTCAAGCTAAAGATCAGGACAAAACCTCTGAAAAAAGATTTAATGAAATGGAGATAAATTATTTATCTGATAAAGAATTTAAAATTATGATCATAGAGATTAACATCAGGGAATAACACAAAAACAAAATGAGAATTTCAACAAAGAGATGGAAAATATAACAAAGTACCTAAATCACAGAGCTGAGGATTAAATAATAGAACTGAAAAATTCAAAAGGGGAGTCTGGCAGCAGACTAAGTGAAGCAGAAGAAAGAACCAGTGCCGAGGTCCTGCCCCGGTGGATCCAGGGAATTCGAAGGGGAGACAGCGTAGGCAAGGAAAACTTATTTATTTAGAAATATAAAAGAAATTAAGAAGAAATAGTATAGTAGGAAAATTTTGGTGGAGAAAGATTCTGAATAACTTGGTTTATGGGGAAAGCTAATAAAACCTCAGGACAAGAGATTTGCACCATCTACGTTGGGCCACCGGTGCCTGTTTGAATAGCGGAGGGTTCCCCACCTTAGGCTCCCTCTCTCACAGATCTTAGAAGCCAGGGCAATAAGTAGACACGGTGAGCCTCCCTGCTCCAGATGGGAATTCAGCCAGAAAATAGGGTAAGAAAAGACATGGGGGAAACCAGTCCAGTGACTTGCCCATCCTCTATTGTCCAGCAGGCTTTTTATACTTTTTGGTTGTACATAGAGATCAATGGATAATACAAAATTATGCAGCATCAGCAGCCCTGACTCTTATCAAGGCCAGGCTTTCTCTCTGCATATTTAGTCATATACACAAGTCTTAGGTAATTTACATCATCTTCTGGCCAGAAGGCCAATTAACATTTTACGGCCCTTTTCTGATAAGTGTTTGTCAACCAGAAGACTTACTTGTCTTAAAAGTGTTTCTTCCCAAAGTCTGGTGCCACTGTCAGAAAGCACTAAATAAAGTTACATTCTTATATAGCAAGGACACAGCAATTTATAACAATGAAAGAAGTACAGTGATTTATAACAAAGAGAAAAGTAATTAACTCAAAAGTCTAGTGTTGCTAACATCAAAACTACTATATTCCTTTTTCTATATCCCAATTACATTGATTAATATCCTTCAGGTGCCTAAAAGATAAAGAATATGGAGGCCTGGCAGCAGTCATTGACTCAACAGTGAAACCCGTCACCAATACAATGTTTAGCTTTTTAGAAAAGGCTCTGTATCTCTAAGATGCTCTAAGCTTTGTGCCTCTCGTGGTTGGGGGCCGTAAACAATTTGCAAGCTGCAAAAGTCCGGGCAGACCGGTTAGGTAAATTAGAAAGCCATCAAAGGGGGTTAAACCGAGACCTTCTTTTATATGCAGGAGACTGTTAACTGAAGCCCTAAGTTAATTCCTTTTAGAGGCAGAAGAGTGGAAAGCACAATACAATAAAGCAGGTAGACTCTGGTTTTGGGGGGTAGATATCCAGGAAAACCCAGGGGAAACCCCTGAAACCAGATCACGCCTTTGCGTTTTGTAGGGCTTCCTTCCTCATGACCTTTGCCACGGGCGGAATTCCTCACATTGGCTCCCGGAAAATCAGTAAACTCAAAGACAAGGAAGTAGAATTCATTAAATCACAGGAGTAGAAAGAAAAAGAATGAAAAAAAAAAAAAAAAAGCTGGCTTGAGGGACTTATGGGACACAAACAAGTAGACTGATATTTACATTACAGAGGTCCGGGGGTGGGGGGCAGGAGGAAGAGGTAGAAAGGGTTTTTTTTTTAAGAAATAATGACTGAATGTTTCCCTAACTTGGGGAAAAAACACAGACATTAAAATCCAGAAAGCCGCCATGTTCCAAATAAGATGAACCCAAACAGACTCACATTGCCACATACTATAGTTCACTCTCAAACATGGGTTTAAATGAGAGAACAGTTATATGCAGGTATTTTCCCCCAATAAATACAAAGAAAAGTAGTACACATTCTGCAGTTTGTTGAATCTGAGATGTAAAACCTCATATACATGGCAAACTAGAGTTAGACACAGATTTTCAACTGTGCAGGGGATCAGCACCCTAACTCCCATGTTGTCAAAGGTTCAGCTGTATAATTAAATTGTCAAAAATAAAACACAAGGTGAGAATCTTAAAAGCATAAATAGAAAAGGTTATATACAAGAGAACCCCAATAATTTATATGGTACAATAACAACAACAACAAAAATCCCCAATAGCCAAAACAATCCTGAATATTCATTGCAGGGACTATTTTTGAAGCTGAAGCGCCAATAATTTGGCCACTTGATGCATAGAGCCAACTCATTAGAAAACACCCTGATGCTGGGGAAAGATTTAAGACAAGGGGAGAAGGGGACAGCAGAGGATAAAATGGTTGGATATGGTTTCCCTTGTACGTTACTTGTTGCTTTTCCCTTGCTGCTTTTAATATTTAATATTCTTTCTTTGTGTTTTGTCTTTGTTAGTTTGATTAGTATGTGGCTGGGCATGTTTCTCCTTGCGTTTATCCTGTATCCTCTCTGTGCCTCTTAGACTTGGTTGACTATTTCTTTTTCCATGTTGGGGAAATTTTCAACTGTAATCTCTTCAAAAAATTTCTCATACCTTTTCTTTTACTCTTCTTCTTCTTCTGGAACCCCTACAATTCGAATGATGGTGCATTTGATATTGTCCCAGAGGTGTCTGAGACTATTCTCATTTCTTTTCTTTTTTTTTTTACTTTATTCTGCTCTTCAGAAGTTATTTCCAACATTTTATCTTCCAGCTCACTGATTCATTAATCTATTTCAGTATTTCAGATATTCTCCTATTGATTCCTTCTAGAGCATTCTTAATTTCAGGAATTGTGTTGGTATGTTTATTCTTTAATTCTTAAAGGTTTTTGTCAGTTGATCCTTGCATTTTCTCCATTCTGTTTTCAAGTTTTGTTTTTTGTTTTTTTTTAATCATCTTTACTATCATTATTCTGAATTCTTTTCCAGGTAGTTTGCCTATTTTCTCTTCATTTATATGGACTTCTATGTTGCTAGCTTGTTCTTTCCTTTGTGTAGTATTTCTCTGCCTTTTCATTACTATTATTTTTTTTAACTTACTATTTTGAGGTCTCCTTTTCCCAGGCTTCAAGGTTGAATTCTTTCTTCCTTTTGGTTTCTGACCTCCTAAGTTTAGTCCAGTGGCTTGTGTAAGCTTCGATAGAGTGAGATTTGTGCTGAGTATTTCTTTTGTTTGTTTGTTTGTTTTCCCCTCTGCTGGGCAAGGCTGAGTGAGGTGGTAATCCTGTCTGCTGATGATTGAAGTGAAGTGAAGTGAGTGCTCAGTCGTGTCTGACTCTTTGCGACCCATGAACTGTAGCTTACAAGACTCCTCTGTCCATTGAATTTTCCAAGCAAGAGTACTGGAGTGGGTTGCCATTTCCTTCTCCAGGGGATCTTCCCGACCCAGGGATTGAACCTTGGTCTCCCTCATTGCAGGCAGACACTTTACCCTCTGAGCTATTGGGTTTGTATTTTTGTTTTGTTTGTTGTTCAAATGAGGTGTCCTGCACAGGGTGCAATTAGTGGTTGGGTGATACCGGGTCTTGTATTCAAGTGGTTTCCTTTGTGTGAGTTCTCACTATTTGATACTCCCTAGGGTTAGCTTTCAACTAGTCTAGGGTCTTGGAGGCAGTACTCCCACTCCAAAGGCTCAGGGTTTGATCTTTTCATCTAGGACTGATGAGATGAAAATGACCTCTTTGATTTTCAGACTTTCTGTTACAGTTATTTCCAAAATCTGGTCGACTACACCTTCAGTTTCTCTGCATCCAGAGTGACTCAGGAGCCACAGTTCTGATCCCAACTCCATTCTCCCTCTATAATAGGATAATATATCCATGACTATTGTGATATCAATTGCCAAGGCTTTCCGTGGAAACATTAATTCCTTCCACCATCTTAAACCATGGGTGTGATCAGTGTAATATGTTTTGGCTAACAGTATGTAAGTAAATGGACTTCCCTGGTGGCTCAGACAGTAAAAGTGTCTGCCTACAATGGAGAAGGACCCAGGTTCGACCCCTGGGTCGGGAAGATCCCCTGGAGAAGGAAATGGCAACCCACTCCAGTATTCACTTTGCTTAATCTCAGTAGAAACATTAAATAAAACTGTATAGTTAGGCTCCACTTTTCTTGCTCCTATCTTTCAATATGAAAGCATTTCCTTAAAAAATGGTTATTACTTCCATCAGTCTTGAAAAAAGTATCATGGAACTGAGTCCAGCTCAACAGAACCCAGTTAAGCATAATGAAACTCTGTTGTTCTGCCATGCAGGTGACCCACAGTACCTCACATAATGTAACCAATGAGCAACAAATGATTCTATTGCATGCCAAGCAGATTAAACAGTTATTTAGTTGTATAAACAGCTGACTATTCTACATTATCTAAATAACAACCTGAAAACTAATTTGGAGACATAACTACTGAAGTACAAATCCTATCCTCTCCTTGAGTTCAAAAATTTTAATAGTTTTTTTTTTTTTCCTTTTTTAAAGATTTTATTGTAGAATAGTTGATTTATAACAGTTTGTTTGTTGTGTTCGTTTCAGGTGTACAGCAAAGTGAATCAGTTATGTGTGTGTGTATGTGTGTGTTCTCAGTCCATCAGTTGTGTCTGACTTTTTGTGACCCCATGGACTGTAGTCTACAAGGCTCCTCTGTCCAAGGAATTTTCCAGGCAAGAATACTGGAGTGGACTGTCATTTCCAACTTGAGATCTTCCCAACTGAAGGATTAAAGCTACTTTCCTTGGGCCTCCTGCATTGGCAGGCAGATTCTTTCCAATGTGACACTTGGAAAGCCTGTTATACATATACATATATCCATTATTTTTTAGATTCTTTTTCCTACATAGGCACTTACAGACTAATGAGTTGAGTTTCTGGTGCTGTACAGTAAGTCTTTTTCAGTTATTAAAAATATTTCTTATATATTGTAAATGCCCTTTTAGATTTCTCTTTGAGCTATCTAAAAGAAACATTTTAACATTATACAATCTTATCATCACTTTATATTTCTGAAGTTCTTTAGGAATTTTATGTTGAATATTTGTGTCTGGCTAAGACATTACTTTGCCAACAAAGATCCATCTAGTCAAGGCTATGGTTTTTCCTGTGGTCATGTATGGATGTGAGAGTTGGACTATGAAGAAAACTGGGTGCCGAAAAATTGATGCTTTTGAACTGTGGTGTTGGATAAGACTCTTGAGAGTCCCTTGGACTGCAAGGAGATCCAACCAGTCCATTCTGAAGGAGATCAACCCTGGAATTTCTTTGGAGGGAATGATGCTAAAGCTGAAACTCCAGTACTTTGGCCACCTCATGCAAAGAGTTGACTCATTGGAAAAGACTCTGATGCTGGGAGGGATTGGGGGCAGGAGGAGAAGGGGACGACAGAGAATGAGATGGCTGGATGGCATCATTGACTCGATGGACTTGAGTCTGAGTGAACTCTGGGAGTTAGTGATGGACAGGGAGGCCTGGCGTGCTGCAATTCATGGGGTCGCAAAGAGTCGGACACGACTGAGTGACTGAACTGGACTGAAGACTTAATACAAAGTTTTCACACTTATTGGAGAATTTTTTTCCATAGATATAATTAGCTCAGTTAATGCATTCATTTTATAAGATATTGTTGAAAAGTCATTTCTGGGTTAGCTGTCATTCACTACTGTAAATCTGTATGTACTTATATATAATTTGCATGGTATAGAAAATCAGAAGCTTTCATTACTGGATAGTGGAAAACAAAGAACATATTTACACAGATGTCAGTAATACGGTGCTTTTTAAAAAAGCCAGTAGACTAGAAAATAAAAAATTAGAAATTTTCTGTTTAATTTGGTATTGAGAAATCATGTTGTCAATCACTGTATTAGTGAACTAATACAAAGAAAGTGAATGATAATTCCTTTTTCTATAACTCAGTATTTATAATCATTCAATCAACACATTTTCTTAGATGGAACACAGAACCTTCTAATTTTATTTTATTATAGCTCTTTTCCTTTGAATCTTCTATCCCTAAATACAGCCTGTTTTGCAACTGTTCTTTCAACTTTTAAAAACAGTCAACCAAGCTTTACTATGAGTCTGATTGCTGGTATTAAGATTTTCCATGTGATCCTGTATCCTGTATAGAGAATAATTCTCTTCAACAGGCACAGCTAATTAAGTTCCATAATCAAGGACACTGAAAGCCAAGAGCTAATTTAAAAATTAAATGCTGAAAACAGAACAACATAATTGATTCTACAATTAAATGATTAGAGATAAAGGAACTGTGGCATATTTTGTCTGTTTTTATGACATTAGAGAATCTCCACAATGAATTTTAACATTTTTCATTATAGCATTGGACCTTTTAGTTTAACCCCATACTCTTTTGTCTAATCTGACTAGTTTTAGGTATTTTACATCAGCTAGATTTAAACACTCTGTAATGTAAGTTGAAACTCAAGGAACCCCCTGGCAATAGTGTTTTGCAGACATTGTTTATCATTTACAAATGACATGTTTCCAAGCTGGTGAGAATTTGATAGTCCTAGAATAGCAACACCAAAGCATGACACTTGGTTGTGTGTTTCAACTGCAAATTCACTTTTCCTCCTTCTGTCGCATTACATTTTATTTTTTCTTCCCTCAGGCATCAAAGGATGCCTAAACACATCTCATCAATATATTCTGCTGCTTGTCAAATTCAAACTTGGAAACAGGTTAAGGTCTCTCTGGTTCATTATTTTGGGTTAAAAAAAAAATGGTTCTGAATTTTGGTCTTATTTATTTGAGAGAGCTGTCAGTGATGCACTGATACCCAAAGTTTTAATGTTGGGTTACTATTTTTCTGAGGCAAAGGGTAAGTTAAAGTCTTTACATTGATTGGTCATATGTTGGCTAAAACATTATCTTTGGGAAAATTTAAAAAAAAAAAAAGTGAACTTATTTTATATACCAGTTAACAACAAAGAATGAGTATGAAATATTCATACTTACTAAAATTGTCACACACACACACACACAAAAAATGTGTCCTCAGCCTCAACTGATAATACCTATTAGTTCAGTTCAGTTCAGTTCAGTCGCTCAGTTGTGTCCGACTCTTTGCGACCCCATGAATGGCAGCATAGCAGGCTTCCCTGTCCATCACCAACACCTGGAGTTCACTCAGACTCACTTTCATCGGGTCAGTGATCCCATCTAGCCATCTCATCCTCTGTCGCCCCTTCTCCTCCTGCACCCAATCCCTCCCAGCATGAGTCTTTTCCAATGAGTCAAATCTTCACATGAGGTGGCCAAAGTACTAGAGTTTCAGCTTTAGCATCATTCCTTCCAAAGAAATCCCAGGGTTGATCTCCTTCAGAATGGACTGGTTGGACCTCCTTGCAGTCCAAGGGACTCTCAGGAGTCTTCTCCAACACCACACTTCAAAAGCATCAATTCTTCAGCACTCAGTTCTCTTCACAGTCCAACTCTCACATCCATACATGACCACTGGAAAAACCATGGCCCTGACTAGATGAACCTCTGTTGGCCAAGTAATGTCTCTGCTTTTCAATATGCTATCTAGGTTGGTCATAACTTTTCTCACGAGGAGTAAGTGTCTTTTAATTTCATGGCTGCAGTCACCATCTACAGTGATTTTGGAGCCCAAAAAAATAAAGTCTGATACTGTTTCCACTGTTTCCCCATCTATTTCCCATGAAGTGATGTGACAAAATGCCATGATCTTCGTTTTCTGAATGTTGAGCTTTAAGCCAACTTTTTCACTCTCCACTTCCACTTTCATCAAGAGGCTTTGTAGTTTCTCTTCACTTTCTGCCATAAGGGTGGTGTCATCTGCATATCTGAGGTTACTGATATTTCTCCTGGCAATCTTGATTCCAGCATGTGTTTTTCCAGTCCAGCGTTTCTCAAGATGTACTCTGAATATAAGTTAAATAAGCAAGGTGACAATATACAGCCTTGACATACTCCTTTTCCTATTTGGAACCAGTCTGTTGTTCCATGTCCAGTTTCTAACTGTTTCTAACTGTTTCTAACAGTTTCTAACTGTTGCTTCCTGACCAGCATATAGGTTTCTCAGGAGGCAGGTCAGGTGGTATGGTATTCCCATCTCTTTCAGAATTTTCCACAGTGTGTTGTGATCCACACAGTCAAAGGTTTGGCATAGTCAATAAAGCAAAAATAGATGTTTTTCTGGAACTCTCTTGCTTTTTCGATGATCCAGCGGATGTTTACAACTTGATCTCTGGTTCCTCTGCCTTTTCTAAAACCAGCTTGAACATCTGGAAGTTCATGGTTCATGCATTGCTGAAGCCTGACTTGGAGAATTTTGAGCATTACTTTACTAGTGTGTGAGATGAGTGCAATTGTGTGGTAGTTTGAGCATTCGTTGGCATTGCCTTTCTTTGGGATTGGAATGAAAACTGACCTTTTCCAGTCCTGTGGCCACTGCTGAATTTTCCACATTTGCTGGCATATTGAGTGCAGCACTTTCACAGCATCATCTTTTAGGATCTGAAATAGCTCAACTGGAATTCCATCACCTCCACTAGCTTTGTTCATAATGATGCATTCTAAGGCCCACTTGACCTCACCTTCCAGGATGTCCGGCTCTAGGTGAGTGATCACTGCGGGGGGCGCTCCACAGAAAGAGAGAGGCAGTGGAACTTCCCTCAGCAAAGCCGAGGGGTCCCGAGGAGAGGTGAGCCTGCTGTCTGCCCACCCAGCCCCTCGGCGAGAGAGAGACCATCAGACGCGACAGGGGTTCCGTCTAAGCAGTTCTGCTTTATTGCCGCAAGCTCCCGACTTGCAAGCGGTGGGGGGGGTGGTGGTGGTTTGCGAGGGACTTTCCATAGTTGCACCAATCACATTAAAGGTCAAATCGTCATGTGCCATCATTATAACAGGAGTCTATGGTGATCACGTGCTGTCTACGTGCACAGAAATCAAGAGAGCCAATCAAAAGTTTTGACAAACAATTAGGCCGCGCCCTCATCTCTTCCGCCAGGTGCCATCTTAGCTCTAAACCACAAAGCTAGCCCTTCTTTTTAAGGTTTTCCATTTAGGGCCCCACATCTCCCCCTTTTTTATTTTATTTAAGCCCTCGATACATTTGTATTGATGTTCTCTAGAGCAAGGCATAAAGCTGTAGGCGGCCAACCTCCAGCCTCGCCAGCCCCTCTCGCAGCTGTGCCTGTCTTAGGTTGCTCTCCTCTGAGGGTCTTACCTGTCATTGGCTATCCAGCCACCTCTTGGGGGCTAGGCAGAATCTCTCTAGATGATGGGCATCTAAAAGTCTTTTATTTATCTATCTCGGTTAATCTCTTGAAGGGCTAAATTAATCCAGGGGTTTTGTGGGTGCCCAATGTGGGACTCCTTTTCCATGACTTGGGCAAGCGTAACTATTTTTTGTTGTGTCTATTGCGGGCTATGAGGTTTTTTACCTTTAACACTACAACAAGCAAAACAACAAAAACAATCAGATAGAAGGTATTTTTAAACCAGGTAAATGGACTTTGTACCCAATCCCATAGATCCGTTGCTCCCCTTTTCACCTGTTAGAGTCTCATTTAACACTGAAAAAGCTGTCAGACAAAAGCTGGGGTATCTCACATCACAGTCTATGCGCGCCAGAACACTCAATGTCTCAATCGCTCTGGTGTGAAGATCAAGCTGTTGTTGGAGTCCCATTATGGTGGATCTCAGGTGTTTGAGCTGGTTTGAAATCCCTGAGCAGAGTCAGTGGATATGTTGTTTATAACATAGATGGTCTGAGCTTGTTGAACTCCCAGCATGGATACTGACACTGTTGTACCCTCATGGTTGGTGGCCTTGTGTGTCATTAAACCCAAGCTTCAAAGATTCTAAAAACTGTTGCACAGCCGTGGCAATGACGAAGGTCAGCAAGGAGAGGATAGGTAATCCGACAATCACCAGGAGCAGTGTCTACCAGGATTGCCACATCGATGATCTGAAAGGGAAGAAAAGATCACCTCAGGAATTTTTTGTTCTTGGGATCAGTATGAGTGTCTCTTTAATCTGTGTCAGATTTTGAGATTTGACCTCTATCTTGTGGTATAAATTTAAGATTCCTTGCTGGCACCCATATAGGGCTGGGGTCCCCAATGGGGAATATGCATCCGAATCCTCTTCCCATTGTAAGGAGTGGATCGGGCCCCTTCCACTGGCCAGTGATGGGGTCTTTCCATCTCACTTGTATTTCAGGTTTTATTTCTTGGTTAGACCAATGTTTTTGAAAACATGGTATCGGTTCATTTTTTAAAAAACTTAAAATGTTTAAAGAGTGCCATTCCAAGTTGCTGGTGAGGGCTTATTCCCCCTTTTTGTTTTTGTAATTGAGCCTTTAAATTTTGATGGTAGTGCTCAATTATGGCTTGTCTCTGGGGGTTATGTGGGATTTTGGTGTTATGACGAATGTGCCATTGTTGGAAGAATTTCTGTAAGCTCTGGCTGATGAAACAAGGGCCATTATCTGTTTTTATTTGATGGGGAAGGCCCAACGTCACAAAACATTGTAAAAAATGGCTATGAGCATGTTTTGCTTTTTCTCCTGTGTGGGCAGTAGCCCAGCAGGCATGAGAGTAAGTGTCAATAGACACAAAAACATACTTAAGTTTTCCAAAAGGAGAATAATGGGTCATATCAGTTTGCCACAGCACACTGGGTTTTAGCCCTTGGGGGTTTACTCCTGGGGGCTGTAAAGGCGATACTTGTAAATAAGGAAGATAGGATTTACAAATACGTATAATTTTCTTTAATTCTCTAATAGGGATCTGTGGGAACATTTTACGTAGCCCTCTCCAATTTATATGAATAAGATCGTGAAGATCATAGGCATCTGGTAAGTTACAAGCTTGGATTGTAAGGTAGACCACTCTATTGGCCAGGGAATTTCCCATTGTTTTTCTGATTTTGAATTGGGGTACCCGTATCAGTGACATGCTCCTCGCTCTGTGAAAAGCAGAGCTTGAAGGCCGAAATGGTCAGACAGAACCCTAAGGGGGGCTCCTCACTGTATTGAGCCTCTCGCTGCCTAGCAAGGGTTTGTACTCGATCCCAAGTGTCCCAAGAGAACAGATTGGCCGAAGCAACCCAGGGGGCCAACCGTACAATGGTCTCCCAGATCTTAATGGCCTGAGCATTGGAAATCTCAAATCCCCTGCTTATGAGCATATATCTCAGTGCCTTGAGTGGGGGCTCATCAGATTTCCCAATGTTATTTCCCATGCTGCCAAGGGAGAATAGACAGAAAAGTCACTGAGGACGACCACCAAAAATCCTACCGGGAGTGGTAGCGGCCAGAAAGTTGGGCTTATGGTATGCTTTTGGAACTGTTTATGTGCCTGTGTCATTGCACGGAAGTTTTCTTGCTGGGGGCGGGCACCCTAGAGGTTTCTAGCCCATTCCGTGACCCCTTTATCCTGTCACGGGAGTCTTCAAGTGGCAGGTGCCCTAATGGCCTTTAAGTGCCTGACCCGTGCCCACAGGGAAGATTCTAGGCCACGTCCTCAGTTAAGAATGATTAAAGGGGAGTGTCACCCAGTCGGGCTCTAGTTACTGAGGCTTACCTGTTGTGGGGCCTTCAAAGTCCGCCAGAGAGTGGCCTTAGCCAGGACTTATCAATTGCCTCCACAACCGTTCGCCTGTTCACTGAAACTCCCAAAAAAGGAATTAAGGACAGATCAGAAAAGAAGAGGAGAAGGAAAATAAGTCAGGAGAGTTTTTTGCCACTTCCCTCAAAATGGAGGGGGCCCACCTTGAAATCCGGATTACCTCGGGTGATATTCCTCTGAAGGGGAGCGCCGTGCTGCAACCAGCCTAGGGTCCTTCATCGCTCCTTCTTTCAGAGCTGCACGGTGTTACCACCTCCATCCATCTGCTTCATGCCCCACATTGGGCACCAGTTTCTGCGGGGAGCGCTCTGCAGAAAGAGAGAGGCAGTGGAACTTCCTGAGGAGAGGTGAGCCTGCTGTCCACCAACCCAGCCTCTCAGCGAGCGAGAGACAATCAGATGCAACAGGGGTTCCATCTAAGCAGTTCCGCTTTATTGATGCAAGCTCCCGACTTATAAAGGCAAGCAGAGGGTGGTTTGCGAGGGACTTTTCACAGTTGCACCAATCACATTAAAGGTCAAATCGTCATGTGCCATCATTATAACAGGAGTCTATGGTGATCACGTGCTGTCTACGTGCACAGAAGTCAAGAGAGCCAATCAAAAGTTTTGACAAACAACTTAGGCCGTGCCCTCATCTCTTCCGCCAGGTGCCATCTTAGCTCTAAACTGCAAAGCTAGCCCTTCTTTTTAAGGTTTTTCATTTAGGGCCCCACAATCACACCATCATGATTATCCCGGTCGTGAAGATCTTTTTTGTTCAGTTCTTCTGTGTATTCTTGCCACCTCTTCTTAATATATCTGCTTCTGTTAGGTCCATACCATTTCCATCCTTTATCGAGACCATCTTTGCATGAAATGTTCCCTTGGTGTGTCTAATTTTCTTGAAGAAATCTCTAGTCTTTCCCATTCTGTTGTTTTCCTCTATTTCTTTGCATTGATAGCTGAGGAAGGCTTTCTTATCTCTCCTTGCTATTCTTTGGAACTCTGCATTCAGATGCTTATATCTTTCCTTTTCTCCTTTGCTTTTTGCTTCTCTTTTCACAGCTATTTGTAAGGCCTCCTCAGACAGCCATTTTGCTTTTTTGCATTTCTTTTCCATGGGGATGGTCTTGATCCCTGTCTCCTGTACAATGTCATGAACCTCCATCCATAGTTCATCAGGCCCTCTATATATCAGATCTAGGCCCTTAAATGTATTTCTCACTTCCATTCTATAATCATAAGGGATTTGGTTTAGGTCATACCTGAATGGTCTAGTGGTTTTCCCCACTTTATTCAATTTAAGTCTGAATTTGGCAATAAGGAGTTCATGATCTGAGCCACAGTCAGCTCCTGGTCTTGTTTTTATTGACTGTATAGAGCTTCTCCATCTTTGGCTGCAAAGAATATAATCAATCTGATTTCAGTGTTGACCATCTGGTGATGTCCACGTATAGAGTCTTCTCTTGTGTTGTTGGAAGAGAGTGTTTGCCCAGTGCATTTTATTGGCAAAACTCTATTAGTGTTTGCCCTGCTTCATTCTGTATTCTAAGGCCAAATTTGCCTGTTACTCCAGGTGTTTCTTGACTTCCTACATTTGCATTCCAGTCCCCTATAATGAAGAGGATATATTTTTGGGGTGTTAATTCTAAAAGGTTTTGTAGGTCTTCATAGAACCGTTCAACTTCAGCTTCTCCAGCATTACTGGTTGGGGCATAGACTTGGATTACTGTGATATTGAATGGTTTGCCTTGGAAACAAACAGAGATCATTCTCTCGTTTTTGAGATTGCATCCAAGTACTGCATTTCGGACTCTTGTGGACCATGATGGCTTCTCCATTTCTTTTAAGGATTCCTGCCCACAGTAGTATATATAATGGTCATCTGAGTTAAATTCACCCATTCCAGTCCATTTTAATTCACTGGTTCCTAGAATGTCGATGTTCACTCTTGCCATCTCCTGTTTGACCACTTCCAATTTGCCTTGATTCATGGACCTGACATTCCAGGTTCCTACGCAATATTGCTCTTTAAATCATCGGACCTTGCTTCTATCAGGAGTCACATCCACAACTGGGTATTGTTTTTACTTTGGCTTCATCCCTTCATTCTTTCTGGAGTTATTTTTCATCTGATCTCCAGTAGCATATTGGGCACCTACTGATCTGGGGAGTTCCTCTTTCAGTATCCTATCATTTTTCCTTTTCATGCTGTTCATGGGGTTCTCAAGGCAAGAATACTGAAGTGGTTTACCATTCCCTTCTCCAGTGGACCACATTCTGTCAGACCTCTCCAACATGACCCACGAATCCTGGTGGCCCCACAGGCATGACTTAGTTTCACTGAGTTAGAAAAGGCCGTGGTCCTAATACCTGTGAAGCTTAAAGTTATTTTGAATATAAGATAACAATTTTTGTTAATTTTTGTAACAATACTGTTAAGGTAGGTTTATTTAATATTGCCTGCAGACCAGTTTGGCCTTTACAACACCAATATATAATATTAATTAAGTTTGTTTCTAGAAAATGTAAGTATCATTAAAATAGCCTTATTATCAAAGTTTAGTAATTCAGGTAAAGTTAACCTTTAGAAAATAAATAAATAAGCAAAACAATTGTTATAAAATCCCTAAACTTAAAGATGGAGAAGGCAATGGCAACCCACTCCAGTACTCTTGCCTAGAAAATCCCATGGACAAAGAAGCCTGGTAGGCTGCAGTCCATGGGGTTGCTAAGAGTCGGGCACGACTGAGCGACTTTACTTTCACTTTTAACTTTCATGCATTGGAGAAAGAAATTGCAACCCACTCTAGTGTTCTTACCTGGAGAATCCCAGAGATGGCAGAGCCTAGTGGTCTGCCATCTATGGGGTCACACAGAGTTGGACATGACTGAAGCGACTTAGCAGCAAACTGAAAGTATGTTAACTATTAGTACTTCAGTAGTACACATCATCATTTGTGTTATGTATAACCAACTGCATCATATAACCAGTTGCTTTTCTCTCTTATTAGATATAACTTTACTGAGATCTTTATTCCTTTCTTATGTGACTGCTTCTGAAAAGACTTTATGTTTACTTAAGCTTGTGAGCCCCCAAAAGTTTAACCTGAAACTATTTCATATCCCAATGTTATTATTTTACCCATTAAAAACATTTTCACTGAGATGCTTATATTTAAATTTATTTATTTCCAATACTATTTTCCTAACTGAAATTCCTGAGCCATCATAATACTGGCTTCCCAGGTGGCTGAGTGCTAAAAAATCTACCTGCTAAGCAGGGGATGTGGGTTCAATCTCTGACGTGAGTCAGGAAGATCCTTTAGAGAAGGAAATTGCAACCCATTCCAGTATTCTTGCCTGTGAAATCCCATGGACAGAGGAGCCTGGCAGGCTGCAGTCCATTGGGTGGCAAAAGACTCAGACATGACTTAGAGACTCAAAACCAAATAAGAAATCTTATGATTTAACATTGACTTGTGTTTCCTACTCATAACTAAGGGTTCAGGCACCAGCCCATGCATAGAACATTTTCAATACCTGACTTCTAAGGTCATCAAAGAAGAGGAGACAATGGAGGAAGCACTCCCACTTTTTAAATTATTTTTATTTCAAAGTGTCATGTCAGCATATTTGTTTCTTATTGCTACTGTATCAAATTACTACAAATCTTTGCCTTAAAACAACACAAATTTATTATCTTACAACACTGTAAGTCAAAAGTCGCCATGACTCAGGTGGGACTGCAACCGTTTTTGGAGACTATAGAATAAAATCACTTTTCAAAAACCCTTTCCTTCTTCTAGAAGGTGTCTGTATGCCTTGTCTCATGCTACAATTGCTCTGTATCCTGTGTGGAAGCCATTACACTGAAACTATAGAAGGAAATATCTGTGGATATTTCTGACAGTATGGTGGCTCAGATTATAAAGAATCAGCCTGCAATGCAGGAAGCCCAGGTTTTATCCCTTGGAGAAGGGAAGAGCAACCCACTCCAGTCTTCTTGCCTGGAGAATTCCATGGACAGAGGAGTCTAGTGGACTACAGTCCATGGGGTCTCAAAGAGTTGGGCACAACTGAGCGACAAACACTCTCAGTCTCTTTCACAAATTTCAAACTCTTTTCTATATTATTTTATTCAGCCTACATATATTCTTTCCTTATCCCCTTATCATTCCAGAGGAACTCCATTTCTTATGCTTGCTTTTGACAAATGCTCATTATTATTTGGAACAAATTCAATATTTTAAAAATGCCCTACAAACATAACATTAGAGTTATTTGCTTTTTCTCTTCTTTATTCTTTCTTTCATAAGATATTAATGCCCATTCTGTTTAAAAGACTGTGCTGAGATCAGTGAATTATTAGCCTTGGGATAGAGTGTTGGGAGGATAATCTCTAAACGGATTAAGCTCTGGTCTTTATTGTGTATCCTGGACCTGTGTCTTGGGATAGATGGCCTTCATAAGTGTTTCTTTCCCTCACCCAAATATAGACTTTTTCCCTTTTTACTATTATCTCCCCCAGCTACAGCAGATACCCTCCAATTTTCCTGCTCTATTTCCAGGAAAAGGGCTAACTAAGGCACTCTTCTTTTCCTTAGTAAGATAAGGGGGTGTGGCTGGGTGGAGTTCCCTTCCCCTACCTGAAATATTTCATCGTTGTCTTTTGATGATGCCCTACCCTAACAAAGTAAGGAATTTTTTAATAAGAGGAGGTGTCTGAGTGGATTTCATGGTGGCTGTTCTTCCACTCCCAGTCAGTACCATAGAAGAACTTTCTCTGTATTCTTTCCATTCTCCTTGTGAGAACCAGTAGGACTCCTGAAGGAAAAGACTACAAAGTATGAGAGCCCCATATACTGTTGTTCCTGTTCAGTTGCTCAGTCATGTCCAACTCTTTGTGACCCCATGGGCTGCAGCATGCCATGGTTCCTTGTCCTTCACCATCCCCCAGCATTTGCTCAAACTCATGTCCAGTGAGTCGCTGATACCACCTAACCATCTCATTTTCTGTTATCCCCTTTTCCTCCTGCCTTCAATCTTTCCCAACATCAGGGTCTTTTCCAATGAGTCGACTCTTTGCATCAGGTGGCCAACATATTGGAGCTTTGGCTTCAGCATCAGTATTTCCAATGAATATTCAGGGTCGATTTCCTTTAGGATTAGCTGGTTTGATCTCCTTGCAGTTCAAGGGACTCTCAAGAGTCCTCTCCAACAGTGCAGTTCAAAGGTATCAGTTCTTCGGTGCTCATCCTTTTCTATTGTCCAGCTCTCACATCCATACATGACTATTGGAAAAACCACAGCTTTGACTATACAGACCTTTGCAGGCAAAGTAATGTCTCTGCTTTTTAATATGCTGTCTAGGTTTGTCATTACTTTTCTTACAAGGAGCAAGCGTCTTTTAATTTAACGGCTGCAGTCACTATATGCAGTGGGTCAATAGTGGACTGCCGTAGGGTCAGGAGCATTGAATAAAACATTCCTGGGAGCCACGATGTGCTGGCATAAGTCCTTTTGAAATGGACACTAGTTCATATTATTCAAGTTACTCTAAATTGAAAACAGAATTGCAGCCCAACTAATAAGTTCACAGTATCTTTGATTTTATTCTCTATTGCTAAGTGTCACTATTAAAATGATAGGAGGTTTTCAGGGTAGAAAAACACTATGTTTATTGCTTTTCCTTATTGTATAACTTATTTTATGGTGCCAGTTCCCTCTTTTCCATTACCATAAAGCACATACTGTTAGCATCTGACTAAATTTAGCAATAAAGTAACTATTGCACATGGTTTCATACTTTGGGGCCATTTAGCTAAAATAAATGTAATGACATGTTATTAGCTATTGAGTTCTAGATGCAATTTTTCTACTTTAATCTCAGTTTGGATGATTACATAATATATTGCCCAAAGACCTGTCAGGAATTGAAAGAGTCTGTTACTTATTTGTTCTAGATGCTATGACAACAGGGTATAAACCAGGACTCTCCTTGGAAAACTGTAGTGAAAAGTGATACAACTTTTAGTCACTACTAACTACTTTCCTGTATACCAGGGACAAGTTAACTTCTTCTGTAAAGGGCCAGGGAGTAAATAGCTTATGTGTGACAGGTAATGTTTGTTGCAACTATTCCACTCAGTAATTGTAGTGCAAAATCATTTATCAACAATATGGAAACAAATTGGCATGTATGTATTCCAATAAAACTATCTATAAAAATAAATGGTGGATTTTGCCAATGGCCTGTCACTTGCCAGTTCCTCCCCTCAACCCCCTACATTTCTGTCTACTCTGTTTATAAACTATTTCTTTTAATTTCTCATGGCTTTTTAAATTTAACTATATATTTAAATCTCTCAAAGTCATCCCTTTCAACCAGGTGAATCTCCTGTATTTTTAACTGTATTCTCAGTATCCTTACTTTGGTCTCTGATAGACATTCTCAAACTAAATATGTCCAAAATTAAAATCTTAATACCTTTTTTATTGAAAGCTACTCCTTACAAAGTGGAAATAAATAGAAACAATACCTCTCAGTTGCTGAGGCTGAAAATCCTAGAGATATCCTTTCGCCTTCCTTTTCTCCCATTCCACATTCAAATGACCATCAATACCTACAGATTCTACCTTGAGAGTACATCCAGAATCTCATCTTTCCTCTTCACCTACTTTCTACCTCTCTGGTGTGAATCACTATCTCCTCACTGATATGTTATAATACTTTCCTAATTTTGACAGATCTAATAATACTTTTAGAGCTGAACATTATAATTTGGAGAATTTGTCAAATATTAAATGGAAGATATCCAGAAGTCAGTTAGATTTCTGTTGTGATAAAATCTCTTATATTTTCTAGAATTGTTATCAGCAGACAGTAGAATAAATGATCATTAGATTGATAATCTTTCTCATACTTTGTTATGAAAATTTCAAAATTGTCCACATTGGGAAATTCTTATTATTTTTAATGATGAAAAACATAACTCTATTTTTTTTTTACTGAAGGGAAAACAATAAAAATGATGACAATAAATAAGAGCTAATCTGTGAGAAAGTGGAGTTATCAAGAGAAGAAGACATAAAGCTGTGGATGCAAGTTCAAGACAGTTATTCTCTAGTATGCTCTCATTTGTTTAAATACAGCAATATCATTTCTAAAATCTTAGCATATTCATAATACATGGAATTTCAAAATATTTTTATTTAAATTATGCTATTTATAAAGTCATAATATTGATCATTTATCAATTTGAGGTTAGCATGCACATTAAATACATCTACTAAAATAAAAAATCAGTCAACTTACAAATCTGGCATTTATAATTTTTAAATTTCACAATACCTTTCCCTTATTAATAGATCTCTGCTTTTGTGCTAATTTACAGTAGTTTCTTTTTCTAAGATACAATTTCTATATTTCTAGATCACATCATTAATTGTATCACTTACCCTAATACTCTAGATTAGTTTCCTATGGAATGTTTCAGTACATGATACTTTACTCACCTGAAAAGTTCTGAGATTCATTATAGATTATATGTAAGAGTAATATACTAAGGTAAAGATGAGGATTCCCTTGTGGCTCAGCTGGTAAAGAATCTGCCTGCAATCAGGGAGACCTGGGTTCGATCCCTAGGTTGGGAAGATCCCCTGGAGAAGGGAAAGGCTACCCACTCCAGTATTCTGGCCTACAGAATCCCATGGACTGTATAATCCATGGGATTGCAAAGAGTTGGACACAACTGAGCAACTTTCACACAGGATTTTAGTCAATATAATTATTTTGAGATGCAACCATATTATTGATCATATTGTTTGTTATGTTTTTTTGCTGAGCAACATTTTGTTGTGGTTTATCGCAATTTGATAAGTATCATTTGGACTTTTTCCAGATTGTGGACAATGTAAATAAAGCTGCTAAAGACATTTATATACAAAGTATTTATGGACATATGTTTTCATATTTAGTTTAGATAAATACCTAGGAATGGGATTTCTGGGATGTATGTAGGTGAATTTTTAATGGTTTAAGTGACTGATGAACTGATTTCCAAAGTAATTGTAAGGCTGTATATTTCTACTAACAGTGTAGAACCTACTTTCATGGATTTCATGCTGACCACAGTTATTTATATCATATTTTTCATACACCATTATTGCTTCATTTTTCTTCCATGTTAAAAACTCTACAATACTTTTTTTTGTTTTCTCTTTAGACAGTCATTTCTCTTATCAGTTCAGTTCAGTCACTCAGTCCTGGTTGACTCTTTGGACATGACTGTGTTGGACACAACTGAGAGACTTTCACTTCACTTCCCTTCAAAGTAAAGATGAATCAGGTTTAGATGTGGATACTGAAATCAAGACCTAACTAGAAGAAGGAGGTGTGGATGACCATTAAAAATATTCTTAACAGAATAACTATAATTATTAACAAAAAGAACTTTGATAAGGAGAAAAATCAGTGATTTTATGTTTCACCTTTATCATTTCTACAAACCAATACAAAATTATCTTGTCAAAATTAACAGAATACAGCAATATTGCCTGGTATTGAAATCTAAAAATGCTACCTCTTTTAGGTGAAAAAAAAAAAAGAAAAGAAATGTTATTTCTTTAAAAAAGAACCATTTAGTGAGACATTAGAATGGTATTAGTTAGACATAAGAAATGGTATTTCTTTAAAAAAAAAATAAGAGAAAAAGAGAATGAATCTTGTAAGAGTCATTACATTATGGTAGAGATGAATGAAAGAATTTTATTACATTGTTATTAAAAGATGAAGGTTAAGAAGACTGAATGAAAGAATTTAAAAAACTGCATAATATAATAAGCAGTATATTGCTTATATCAATACCCAAATCTAATCTGAGTGTTATTTTAAAAATTAGATATTCAATTCATAAATTAGGATGGTTGAAGATGACATTTAAAATAAGAAAATTTCCATAAAAATGAATCAGTTAGCTGTCTAGACACTCACTCAAGCTTTCTGCTTAAAGACCACCTTCAGTGATTATGCATGTGATGGATAAGTCACCCAGTGATATTTTGGATTGAAGGTCTTTTTATTATTATTCTCTTTTAGCCATATTCATCAAATATAGTGAATTCTCACCATTTCCATGACAATTCTGCTCTGTTTCATTCTTTGATTGATTACTTATTGCCACCATCAAACCTCAGGTTATTATTAAATAATATATTATCAAAGATAGCTTTTTTAAGTTTTATTTGACAGCTTACAGTGTTTCTTTTGATTATAAGTGAAGCTACAACACAGAATGTTTACCAAAAAAGGCATCTTTATATTGACAAGCTCTTTGGCAGGACATTTCTAGTTCCTATACAATATGACTTTCACAGTAGACAAGCAGAGGGAGGGACAAAAATAAGAGGGATATCTGGGAGATGCCCCGATTATTCTACATTTTAGTTGATATAATATAAGCTTTTAGTTTGAAGCTTTTATCTCTATGACAATTTACTTTAAATTCCAAACTACATGTATTTTGATCCAGCCTTGCAAGCTGTGGAAGAGATGTGCTTGTGACATAAAACACATGGTGCAGTTTTAGAAATGTGCTACTTCCTCTTGTATCTACTCTGATTTCTGGAGAAACCTCTCTACTAAACAGTGTAATAATCTGATATCAAAAGCCCAAAGGAAGCAGATGGTCATTGCGATTCTAAAAGAAATTTAGTATGAAATTAAAATTCACTATACACATGGACCATAATATTTTACATAAAACATAGGATCATGAGGTCAGACTGGTGTCAACAGCAGTCACAAGGTCTTGAAGTCAGTATAAGAGTATGAAGCCCTCTGTTGTCAATGGGCAAGACATGATTTTAACGCTTTAAAACTTGTTTGAATATCAAATTTCTTCACGTGGCAGGTATAAGTAACAGTAATTACTTCATAGTTGAAGATCAGTACCTATAAAATGTGGGGCTCACTGTAGGAGTAAATAAATATCCGTTCCCCTCACTCTCTGCCACATAATTCTAATGTCTTACAAATTTCATTCCGATGTCATAGATCTTGGTATTTAGGAATTAGGCAATGCAATATGCAGGCCAGCTTTTGGCTCTGCTATTTATTATCTATATTATGTTAATATATGAGGCAAGGAACTGCCTTTGTTCCCTCATATATACACTAAAGATAATAGTACAAGATTACCAAAAAATGCAACATGATTTGTAATACCTAGCTTGTTATTAAGTGCCAATGCATATCTATTTTTATTACTCATTCTCAGAAATAATGTTTTACATTTTATTCTGTTTACCATCATACATTGCTTTAATGAAGTGAGTCATTTCCAATCTCAGAAAAAATTCTGGAATCTATATTTCCACAGGATTAGTCTACTAATTTTCATACCCCCCTCCCAAAAAAAAAGGAATCTAAAGAATAGGACCTATTTCAAATTAGTGAAGTTTATGTGTTTAGTGTCTCTTGGTCATTCCAGAAATGGAGTTTCAGAAAGAATTCAGCTCACTTTCTCTGAAATGATTTCCATTTTTAAAACCAACCAGTACAGAGAACACACGATAAATAGCCAGTCCTTTTTCACTATATGGATCACATGAAATCTGTCTTGAGGAAAGTGAAACAAGGCTAAAATGTCTTGTTTCACCAGAAAATCCCACTGAATATACTTGAAGAGCACGGTTTTTAGTAGTGCTTAATCTGACATTCCAAGAAGCGTATATGGAGAAAGAACCCTGGAAGGATGGGCTGCCCTAAAGCTATGTTCATTTAAATTAAAATCCATAGTACAGTTACTATAGTTGTACACTAGCTGTACCCTATATTGAATGGTCCAGAGACTTATCAGTATTAACGAAATTCCTAAGTAGGGCCCTGATTATGTCTGTCCAATCACACGTAACCTCTCTGAAGATGAGGACTAAGTCCCTTTCCTAATAAGATGACTCTTTGAATGCGGAGGTAGCTGGACACACCTGTCATTTTCCAGGTTATTCTCACTAGACTTTAAATAAGTTTAAAGCAAGTTTTAAGGCTGTGTGTATACATATGTGCTTCACATGTGTCCGTTTGCACACATATGTATATTTCATTTACATATTTTTTTCAGGTGATATAAATTTTGATGAATGTCTTATTGTCTCTAATATAAGTCCTGGCCACTCACTCATCCTAAGTGACACACTGAACCTTTATCATAGTCTAGAGGCCCTCCTTGGGGAAGGAAATGGCACCTTACTCTGGTACTCTTGCCAGGAAAATTCCATTGGTGCAGGAGCCTGGTAGGCTACAGTCCATGGGGTTGCACAGAGTAGGATACGACTGAAGTGATTTAGCAGCAGCAGCAGAGGTTCTGCTTTAAATTTTCCTGTGTGTTAAAGGACAAATTTAATTTGTATCATCAGCATCATTATATATAGAGAATACACCAGCACAATTTGCCAAATAATACTTAATATATTTTAATTGGAATTGGACTTGACATTCCACCAAGGATAATCTCTCTCACCTAAAAATTATCAAACTAAAGCTTTAAACAGCATAAAGCTGTTACAAGTATAAGACAGTGAGGCATATAATATAAGGGATATAAGCTAAAGTTTATTTTACTTTTCTATTAATTTTAATAAATTATTCACTAGAATTATTCCAAATTAATTATATACACTCGACTGTGACTTAACACAACTGTAGTGGCAACCCACTCCAGTATTCTTGCCTGGAGAATCCCATGGACATAGAAGCCTGGTGAGCTACAGTCCGTGGGATCACAAAGAGTTGGACATGACTGAAGTGACTTAGTACAACTGTAGAAGAACAGGTTAAATCACTACAAGAAGTTTTTTAAAAAAACCTTTTGTTCTATGGTGTTTTTAGTACGTCTACTAACAGGTAGATGATCAGTGACCAGTTTACATATGAATCCATCAGTTTCCTGGCAGAGAAAGGAGACACCTATATTCTGCTAACATTATAGGGTTTGGAGAACATTAGGGATAGCATTTAAGGCTGTGGGGAAAAACAAATTAATGACAGAAATGAAAGTGAAGTTGCTGAAGATGGCATGTATTTCTCACTATTCTATACTTATATCCCAACAATGTTCATGTAATTTAACAAAGTTATGAAGGGCAATGGCCTTAAACTCATAAATCATTGCATTACTACTTGAAAAACTCCATGCAAGAGGACAGCAAGGTTCACATGGGTTTTTAAACCTTAATGAATCTGCCAGGATTTAATATTGGAGTATTCTTCCCTAACTATGATGTTTATGCAGGGAAGCAGGATATACAGTAAGTCTATATGTGCACATGTATTGCAACAAGTTTAATTTTGCACTTTCCCTCATTCTCTGTTGATATAATCCTTCTTTCTGATTTATAGATACCAAATAGAGCATGTAGTATATAAAGCAAAAACCAAGATACAATTTATCAACTTGTTCAAATCATTTCAAATACATTATTTTGTGATCTACACAGTCAGCAAATGTATCCGTCATTCAATTCTTCTAACACCATTAAAACAAAAAGAGTTATTCTTGTGAGTCTTTGCTGTTAAGTCACTTCAGTCATGTCCGACTCCATGCGACCCCATAGACGGCAGCCCACTAGGCTCCTCTGTCCGTGGGATTCTCCAGGGTAGAATACTGGACTGGGTTGCCATTTCCTTCTTCAATGCATGAAAGTGAAAAGTGAAAGTGAAGTCGCCAGTCATGCCCAACTCTTAGTGATCCTATGGATTGCAGCCTACCAGGCTTCTCTGTCCATGGGATTTTCCAGGCAAGAGTATTGGAGTGGGTTGCCATTGCCTTCTCCGTTAGGTAGCCTTAAAAAAGGTACATTATGAAGATCAATTATTTTTGTTTCTATTCTACTCAGTGAAAAAAGCAATAACCTATTAAATATCAACAGTAGTGTATATTTTTTAAACTTTCCATACATATACTTTTGATTCCATTAGTCTTTTTAAAAAAGAAAAAGTTTTTTTTTTTTTTTTTTAAGTATATGAGACAGCAAAAGAGACACTGATTTATAGAAGTCTTTTGGACTCTGTGGGAGAGGGAGAGGGTGGGATGATTTAGGGGAATGGCATGGAAACATGTATAATATATAAGAAATGAATTGCCAGTCCAGGTTCGATACAGGATCCTTGGGGCTGGTGTACTGGGATGACCTGGAGGGATGGTACAGGGAGGGAGGTGGGAGGGGGTTTCAGGATGGGGAACACATGTACACCCATGGTGGTTTCATGTTGATGTGTGGCAGAACCAATACAATATTGTAAAGTAATTAGTCTCCAATTAAAATAAATAAATTTAAATTTAAAAATAAAAAAAAAAGCTAATATTACAGTCGCATTTTAAAGATGAAAAGATACAGGAAAATGGAATAAGGTATATGTTTTATACAGAGTTACATGGTTTTTAAGAGTAGACTAGGGATTAGAAATCTTATCCTGTTCTAACACAGTATTCATTCATGAAAAACACTATCCTACTCAGCATTCTGTCTAATGAAATAGACATTTTATTTCTATATAAGTGAGCCAAATTTTATATCTGCTGCTTGTAGTTATTGCTCATTTCTCTAAGTTGTGTCTGATTTTGTGCAACCCCATGGACTGTGGTACCCTGTCCTTCATTATCTTTCACACTTTGCTCAAACTCATGTCCATTAAGTCAATGACACCATCCAACAGTCTCATCCTCTGTCACCCCCTTCTTCTCCTGTCCTCAATCTTTCCCACCATCAGAGTCTTTTCCAAAGAATTGGCTCTTCACATTAGGTGGCCAAAGTACTGGAGATTCAGCTTCAGCATCAGTCCTTCCAATGACTATTCAGGATTGATTTCCATTAGGATTGACTGGTTTGATCTCCTTGCTGTCCAAGGGACTCTCAAGAGTCTTCTCCTGTACCATAATTGGAAAGCATCAATTCTTTGTCACTTGGCCTTCTTTTTTTTTTTTTAATTTTATTTTTATTTATTTATTTATTTTTAATTTAATTTTTACTTTATTTTACTTTACAATACTGTATTGGTTTTGCCATACATTGACATGAATCCACCACGGGTGTATACAAGCTCCCACTTGGCCTTCTTTATGGTTCAGCTCTCACATCTGCACACGACTCCTGGAAAAACCATGCCTTTGACTATATGGACCTTTGTCAGCAAAGGGGTGCTTCTGCTTTTCAATATACTGTCAAGATTTGCCATAGCTTTGCTTCCATGGAGCAAGTGTCTTGTAACTGTGGCTGCAGTCACTGTTCACAGTGTTTTTGGACCCCATGAAAACAAAATCTGTCACTGTTTCCACTTTTTCCCCATCTATTTGCTATGAAGTGATGGGGCCAGATGCTATGACCTTAGATTTTTGAATGTTAAATTTTAAACCTGCTTTACACTCTCCTCTTTCACCTCATTAAGAAGCTCTTTAGCTCCTCTTTGCTTTCGGCCATTAAAATGGCATATCATCTGCATATCTGAGTTTGTTGATATTTCTCCTGGCAATCTTGGTTCCAGCTTGTGCTTCTTCCAGCCCAGCGTTTCTCATGATGTACTCTGCATATAAGTTAAATAAGCAGGGTGATGATATACAGCCTTGATGTACTCCTTTCAGTGCTGCTTAAAATTCTTCATTCTTTGTGATAGTTACCATAATTAATTGCACATCATATAAGTTAAACTGAAAAAAAAAAACATATTTTAGATATAAAATAGTAATTATAATCATGGATGAAGTGCAAAACATATGCAAGGAGCCAACATTAATTCTTAGTTAACTTTCCTTAGGTTAAAAAAAAAATCACATTTCAAAAGTAATGTTGGGTTGTTAACTATATTTTGTTATGGAATAACTGAATTATATCTCAGTCTATTGAAAAATTTCACAAAATGATTCTGGTAAAATGAGTTATTGCATTTAGAAATAATATAAAATTATATGTGTGGAAAAATTTGTTGAATATATGACCTTCACCATCTAAAATTTAGGAAACTAGTATTCTTAAGGGAGTCTATCTAAATTGATTAACACATACTAATTATTTAAATTTTCATTTTTTAAGTTTGTAATGCTTGGATAAAACAGTCAGTAGGGCATCAGATTTTAATATTAGGGTCCAGGGTTCATGTCCCTGTTTGGGTGCTCTGGTTGGGCTTCGCTGCTGGCTCAGACAGTAAAAGAGTCCACCTGCAGTGCAGGAGACCCAGGCTTGATCCCTAGGTAAGGAAGATCCCCTGGAGAAGGGAATGACTACCCACTCCAGTATTATTGAATGGATTTCCCTGGTAGTTCAGACAGTAAAGAATCTTCCTGAATGCAGGAGACCTGGGTTCTGTCCCTAGGTCACAAAAATCTCCTGGAGAAGGGACTGGCAATCCACTCCAGTATTCTTGCCTGGAGAATTTCATGGTCAGAGGAGCCTGATCAGCTAATAGTCCATGGGGATGCAAAGAGCTGGACATGACTGAGCAACTAATAATTTCATCTTTTACTTTCAAGTTTGAATGTGTATATATATATACAAAGTATATCTTAAAAAAAAAGAACAATTAAACAACATCCACCTGAATTTGTGAGTTATCCAAAATACAGCTAAGAATTTGTAGCTTGGCTCATTTTAAAAACAAAACTTGGAGATATACTAAACTTGTTTATGCCAAAAAGAAAACAGGACTCCTTTAGTGTAATCGCACATAAAATATAAAAACTTAGCCAAAGTTTTGGATTTTGTTCTGTTGAGTTTTCCCATCCATAAATTAAATGTTGCACTGTCCAGTGTGTATGCATAAAGTGTAAATGCAATCAATATAACCAATGTTTTCAACAAGGACATTTAAAAATGCTAAGAATACCTTGTTTGAATAGTTAATATTAAAGAATGCTTCATTCTTAGCCTTCCAAATGCCTACCCTTAGGAAAAAATATTTGCTGTAAAGGTTGTATCTTTAGATTATATTTGTATACAACATAAATGACTGACCTGATCTGTTATAATGGATTCCCCTCAGAAATCTCAGAGCTTGTCAAATTAAAACATAATATTGGCAAAGGCACCTTTGTTTTTTCCAGATTTTTTTCTCAAGCAGATTGTTGTGCTTAACCAAAGTAAAAGCAAACATACGGCACTAAAAGATATATGAGAAGACTATATTCTGGAATGTCTGATGATCCTTTTTTTCCCTCTGCCTGCCTGCTGCCACTTTTTCCCTGCTATAGGGCTAAGACTGTGCCACATGAACATGAAATATATATATGGGGAATAAGAAGTTCATCACAGAAATTGATCACAAGACTGCTCTCCTAATTCACAGTTTCAGGCCTTTTCAGTAGTGTCAGCTGTCCTTGGAGACTCCCAGCAGTCTGATGTCAAAGTCTCCTCCAGAAGCTGTTTTTAGTTCCACTTTGGCTGATTTCATAAAATGTCAAATGCAAAAAGTCTGCTGGGGTGAGAAATAATTTACTCTCAGCAAATTTGTGCTTCATTGGCATTTCCTCCTTGTTATTGTTTTACCATTAGGTTTTTATTAATGATTCTTGGAGTGGCTCCAGGCTTATTATGCAACATTGGAAATGTAAAATTTATTTTCTGGGGGTGTTTGGTGTTCTGACATTCAGACATGAGAGCAGCAGTAGAATGACTTAAGTGCTATAAAAATGAGTCCACATAACTATATTTATTCTTATTAAAACGTATTCCAACCAATATTTTCCTGACAGGCTGGTCTTGTCTTGATCCAAAACACTGGAACCCATTGTGAAGATCAGCAGGTCATGGAAGGCAAAAAGTCTGTTCAGAACTCAGGCATCCAGTAGCCTCAGCCACTGTTTGCTTGGGAATAAAGAAGGAAGCAAATGGTCACTGGATTTTCTTGCAGTGTCCACTCTGCAAGCACTAAATTCTCTTCCCCGAGTACATTAAGAGAACTAGCTCCAGGTTTATTACAAAAGATGTGGTGGGAAAACAGCCTCCCCAGGACAAATACTTTGCTCATGATATATGGAAATGGCTACAAGAGTACTAATCATATTATGAGTATTTATTTCATGTATGAATCATCAATGAAAATCTATGAACAGTTGTCTCTATTTTGTTCCTTACATAAAATACATAGGAAAATCCCTCAATTTTATTTCAATTCTTTAGTTTTTCATTCTAAGATGAGAAATATCTGTAGGCAATAATTGGGTTAATAGCAATCAGTCACATTTCAAATGAGAATATGATGCTGAAATTGAAAGCAATGGGCTGTTACTATGATTTTCTTGTATTTTCTTAAAGACTTAAATAACTGAGACTGAATGAATTCTTTCAGTGCTTCAGTGTTCTTTATCTTTAAAGACAAATCCTTAAAATACAATATTTTAAGACTGAGGCAAAACACACATAGAGAGAAATGAATCACAGGTGTGATATAATTTTGCCTATCACCCCTGCTGGGCACTGAGACAGGCAGCATGGTATATTAAGGAGTTGTTCTGTAAGCCAAGAGACTTGGCTTGGCTTTCTTCTTCACTGTAGATCTTGAACAACTCAGCTAAGGCATTTTGCCAGGAGCCGGCATGAAGAGTCCCGCCCGTGGCAAAGGTCATGAGGTTAAGGGGCCTGACAGGCAAAGGCGAGTTGGGCCTTAAGGGAGCCTCGCTGGATCTGCTCGTGCATCTGCCCCCAAAACCAGAGTTTGCCTGCCTTGCTGCATTATGCCTTTCACCTATACTTCTGACATTAAGGGGGGCTATCCCCTCCACTTCTCTCTAAAAAAGGAGTTAACTTAGGACTCTAATTAATAAATCTCCTGGCATGCCAAGGGTGTTTCAGTCCAAAAACCTCTCTGCTGGCAGACTAGCTTGTGTGACAGGATTATCCACACTCTTGCTACTACTTATATGATTGTTTACAACCTCTCAACCATAAACAGCACAGAGAGTTTGGAGTATTTTGAAAGTCTTAGTTAGCATAGGGTTTTTCTAAAGATAAAAATCATGTTGATGAAGGGTTTCATTGCTGAGTTAATGATTGCCTCCAGGCCTCCATATCCTTAGGCACTTGGGGATATGTTAATCAATGTAATTGGAATGTAGAAAAAGAAATATAGTAGTTTTGATGTTAGCAATACTAGACTTTTGAGTTAATGAATTTTCTCTTTTGTTATAGATCACTGTACTCCTCTTTCTTTGTTATAAATCATTGTGTCCTTGCTATGTAAAAATGTAACTTTATCACTATCTTAAGACTAAATAGATCTTAAGGGGAAACAAGTTTTCTGATCATTACTTTATCAATAGAAAGAAGGGTGGGGCCATAAAATGTTAATTGGTCTCCTGATTAGAAGATTTAGTGAACTAATGTAAGACACTTGTAAGAACAAAGATATGCTGATAAGGATCGGAGCAGCTGACCCTGCTTGACTCTGTTTCTTATATTTATCTCTATGTACAACTAAAAGTATAAAAGTGGACCTGGAAAATAAAGAAACAGACCAGTTCCTGGAAAGACTGGTTTCCCCCGTGTGGTCTTTCCTCATTCTCTTCTTTTCTGGCTGAATTCCCATCTGGAACGTGGAGGCTCACCATGTCTACTTACTTGCCCTGGCTTCTAAGACCCATGCACGAGGGAGCCCAAGGCGGGGCACCCTCCACTATTCAAGCGGGCACCGGTGGCCTACGTAGGTGGTGCAAACTTCATGTCTTGGGGTTTTATTGGTTTTCCGTGTAAACCAAGTTATTCAGCATCTTTTTTTCCACTTATTTTCCTACTACATTATTTCTTTCTAATCTCTCTCCATATCTTTAATTAAGCAATTAATTCCTCAGACGCTGACGCCGTCCCTGCTTTGAAGTCCCTGGATCCACCGGGGCTGGACCCCAGCAGCATTTAATTTCTGTACTCAGTTTCCTTAACTGTAGCATGTTTAAAAGGTCCTAAACAAACATGGAATTCCTCCTGTAATCAATAATAATGTCATTCTAATTTGTTTTTAATAAAGAAAGTGTTTAGAGACTTGTAGGAGCAGATCCTGGGTGTCTATTGCTTGCCTAACCTAGGTGGATGTTGTCACCCTGTTTTTTCAACTTATATGCAAAGTACATCATGCAAAATGTCAGGCCATATGAAACACAAGCTGGAATCAAGATTGTTGAAGAAATATCAATAACCTCAGCTATGAAGATGACACCACCTTTATGGAAGAAAGCAAAGTGAAATTAAAAAGCCTCTTGATGAAGATGTAAGAGGAGTGTGAAAAAGCTGGTTTAAAATTCAACATTCAAAAAACTAAGATCATGGGGAGAGAGTCAATTCCTAGGTAAGTTGATAAGAAATCAGATGTCCCCAAGGAGGAGAGAGGAAACTGGGGCTCTCAAGGAGGAGAGAGGGGTCTGAAGTTCTTATGGAGGAGAAAAGGACAAACTTTTTTTTTCTACATTCCTTAGTAGAAACATAAAACTTATTTTTCTTTAAGCCCAGAGATGATAATTATTCAATAAAACAACACAACTTAAACTCTGTACCAATTATTATATAACAACAATGTATCCTGCTTGAGGCCACGTTTCTGCTTCTGGAGAAACATGGATTCTGACTAATCCTGTTATCTTAAAATGCATATTGTGGGCAAAGGTTTGGTAAGAATTTTACAACCTTGAGACAGTCTTTTGATTTACTGTAATAACCAATTGAAAAAGTATATAGCTCCCTTGCTAAAAATAGCAAGGGGGGCACTTTCCATCATCCTTCTGATGTCTATGTCAGAAGCTTTCTCTGCACCTTTTTGTACTTTAATAAAACTCTACTACACTAAAGCTCTTGAGTGATCAAGCCTGGTCCCTGGTCCTGAAGCTAAATCTTCTTCTTCAAAGATCACAAAACTGACATCCTTCACTATAAGTTATAAATGGCATCCAGTCCCATCCCTTCATGAAAATAAATGGGGGAAAATGTAAACAGCAACAGACTTTATTTTCTTGGGCTCCAAAATTACTGTGGACAGTGACTTCAGCCATGAAATTAAAAGATGCTTGCTCCTTGGAAGAAAAGCTATGACAAAGCTAGACAGTGTATTAAACAGCAGAGATAACACTTTGCTCACAAGGGTCCACATAGTCAAAGTTATGGTTTTCCCAGTAGTCGTGTATGGATGTGAGAGTTGGAACATAAAGAAGGCTGAGCACTTAAGAATTGATGCTTTTGAACTGTGGTGTTGGAGAAGACTCTTGAGAATCCCTTGGACTGCAAGGATATCAAACCAGTCAATCCTAAAGGAAATCAGTCCTGAATATTCATTGCAAGGACTGATGGAAGAGTTGACTCATTAGAAAATACCCTTATGCTGGAAAGACTGAAGGCAGGAGAAGAAGGGGGTGACAGAGGATGCGATGTTTGGACGGCATTACCAACTGAATGGACATGAGTTTGAGCAAATTACGGATATAGTGAAGGACAGGAAAGCTTTGTGTGCTGCAGCCATGGAGTCACAAAGAGTCAGACATGACTCAGCAACTGAACAACAACAAGAAACCAAGGCTATGACGTAAAAAAATTCACACTCTAAAAGCAATTTCTTTTATAAACACATTTATTTTTAGAAATACCCTATTCTGAATAAAACCTACCTCCTGTGACTACCTATAGGAATTTCCATTTATCAAATAGCTATGAATAATATAAAACATATTTAAAATAGAGAAAGGAAAATATATGTTCTCTGCCTCTTCTCCACCATAAAAACCTACTTTATCACTATGCTGAAAATTAAAATTTGATCCAGGTCAAATCATGACTTCAGTTCACTTCAGTTCAGTTCAGTCGCTCAGTCGTGTCCGACTCTTTGCGACCCCATGAATCGCAGCACGCCAGGCCTCCCTGTCCATCACGAACTCCCGGAGTTCACTCAGATTCATGTCCATCGAGTCGGTGATGCCATCCAGCCATCTCATCCTCTGTCGTCCCCTTCTCCTCCTGCCCCCAATCCCTCCCAGCATCAGAGTCTTTTACAATGAGTCAGCTCTTTGCATGAGGTGGCCAAAGAACTGGAGTTTCAGCTTTAGCATCATTCCTTCCAAAGAAATCCCAGGGCTGATCTCCTTCAGAATGGACTGGTTGGCTCTCCTTGCAGTCCAAGGGACTCTGACGGACCTTTGTTGGCAAAGTAATGGTCTGCTTTTGAATATGCTATCCAAGTTGGTCATAACTTTTCTCCCAAGGAGTAAGTGTCTTTTAATTTCATGGCTGCAGTCACCATCTGCAGTGATTTTGGAGCCCCTCAAAAAAAGTCTGACACTGTTTCCACTGTTTCCCCATCTATTTCCCATGAAGTGATGGGACCAGATGCCACGATCTTCATTTTCTGAATGTTGAGCTTTAAGCCAGCTTTTTCACTTTCCTCTTTCACTTTCATCAAGAAGCTTTTTAGTTCCTCTTCACTTTCTTCGATAAGGGTGGTGTCATCTGCATATCTGAGGTTATTGATATTTCTCCCAGCAATCTTGATTCCAGCTTGTGTTTCTTCCAGTCCAGGGTTTCTCATGATGTACTCTGCATATAAGTTAAATAAGCAGGGTGACAATATACAGCCTTGACTTACTCCTTTTCCTATTTGGAACCAGTCTGTTGTTCCATGTCCAGTTCTAACTGTTGCTTCCTGACCTGCATACAGATTTCTCGGGAGGCAGGTCAGGTGGTCTGGTATTCCCATCTCTTTCAGAATTTCCAACAGTTTATTGAAATTGCCTAAATATAACAATAGAGTAAGAAAGAAAGAATCAAATTATCTTGATATTATTATTAATCTTTAAAATAAATGGATCTATTTCTGGATGTATTTCTGGAAAACCACATGACATGATATATCTAGAATTTTTTGAAAAGGAGTCTTTTTCATAACCTCTTTTTCCATGGTTGTTTGAGTTCCCTCAAATAATGCCATTATTTACTATTTCTAATTACTTTTTTTTGCAATAATCTAGTCCCTAGATACCATTGTGCTCTATAACACCATCACAATTCATAATCATAAGTTTTGAGATTCTATAACACAACCTTTTATTTTATTATCTACTAGGTAAAGCACTAAGATGGTGACTGAAGCCATTAAATTAAGACACTTGCTGGGAGGTTCCAAATGGCGGAAGAATAGGATGGGTAGACCACTTTCTCCCTCACAAATTCATCAAACAATAATTTGAATACTAAGCAGCTTCCAGAAAACAACTTCTGAACACTGATGGAGGACACCATGCACCCAGAAAGGTAGCCCATTCTCTTCGAAAGGAGGTAGGACAAAATAGAGAAGATGAAAATACAGACAAAAGACTTAGGAACAGAGACTCTTCATGGGGAGGAAATCGTGAAGGAAGTGAAGTTTCCAAACAATAGGAAAACTCTCACAGGTAGGTTTGTGGGGAGTTTTGGATCTCAGAGGGCAACATAACCAGGAGAAAACAAACAAACAAACAAAATGGAAAATACATGCCTAAGTGCAACTGCCAGGGGAGAGGTAGCCCAGACGCTGGCATTCACACCAGTGAGCAGGGGCTGGACAGGGAGGCGAGAGCTGCATAATCAGTGCTTAGGGTAAGAACAGGGCCCGAATGCCCTGAGGAAAATCTGAGGCAGCTAACGTGAGATAGCAACCCAAACTGTGTGATCTCCAGAGAGGAAAATAAAAAGAGAAGTTTCCCATGAAAGGCTCTAACTCGCAGCCTGGCCCACTCATAGAACGAAGAATTGAGCAAATACCAAAGGAGAGTTAGTGGGCTGCATACAGGCTCCTTCCCACTGGAGTCAGAGAGGCAGGCCAACAGCCAGAGCCAGAAGGCAAGGGGTTACTCCAATCTTGGCCCACAGAAACTGGCATCCTCCACCAAGCTGGCAGCAGGCTCTCAGTTGCTAAACATGTCTTTCTGGGATCCTGGATGGTTGACTTCTGCCAGATGGGTAACACCCTGGTATCAGCTCTCCAGAGGAGACACACTTGAGACCATGCTCTTGTGGTGTACCTGGGAAATGGAGCAGATGACACTGGGGAGGTGATTAGGATGCACAGTGTACCTGGGACAGTGCATTCGCCAAATAACTGCTCACCTGAGATGCTTGGACCTGGGAAGGGCGTAAAACACATGCCCAGGGAAGTCTGTAACCTTGCAAAGTACCCAAGAACCTGAATTGCTTAGATCTGGGAAGTGCACAAAACGCAGGGCCTGCTGTGGACAGTGCCCTTGCAGAGCACCCTGGAGCCAGAGAAGTGGAGAACCAAGAGTCACATGCCACTTTGAGGTGAAGCAAACCCAGTGTGGTCCATACTGTGAGGACTCCCCACACATGTCATTTGTTCACAGTGTCCCTCCCTTCCCACAACACAACTGAACAAGTAAGCCCAAATAAATGACTTTTGCCCCATTGTGTCAGGGCAGAAATTAGACAGTGAAGAGACTTGCAAACAGAGGAAGCCAAAATAAACAAAGAAGAGGGAACCACTATGGAAGTGAGAGTCAATAGATTGAAACCCTGTAGTTAACATTGACTAAACATTGACTTCCCTGGTGGCTCAGATGGTAAAGCGTCTGCCTACAATGCGAGAGACCTGGGTTCAATCCCTGGGTTGGGAAGATCCTCTGGAGAAGGAAATGGCAACCCACTCCAGTACTCTTGCATGGAAAATTCCATAGATGGAAGAGCCTGGTAGGCTACAGTCCGTGGGGCTACAAAGAGTTGGACACAACTGAGCAACTTCACCTCACCTCACCTCAAACATTGGAGGGGGTCTGTAGTCCTTGAGAACAAGTACAAGCTTGAACAAGGAACTATCTGAAAATGAACTGAACCCATACTACCCATAAAAACTCCAGATAAATTCCTTGATATATTTTTACTATTATCACTTTTAATTTCTTTTTAAATTTAAGTTCTTTATTACTCCTTTTTCATTTTTAGAACCTACTATTACCTTGCCAAAAAAAGACCTTATTTTTAAAGGAAATTTCATATATATATTTTTATAATTTTTGTTTTGATATTGTTTTGCATTTTTTATATTGTTTTTTAGAGAGTCTAATCTCTAGATGTTTAATCTTTGCTTTTTGGTATTTGTTATCAATTTTGTTCCTTTAAGAAATCTAATCTTCAGTATCCAATTTCAGTTAAGGGTAGGATTACTAGCTTGATTGCTCTGTCCCCTTTTGACACTCCCTCTCCTCCTGGTCACCTCTATCTCACTCATCCCTCTTCCCTTCTCTTCTCTATGTACCTCTCTGAATTTTTGGATGTCCCTCACTGTGGAGAATTTCTTCATCATTAACCTAGATGTTTTATCATCTGTGTTGCATGGATAGAGAAGTCTTGAGGCTACTGTAAGAATAAGACTGAAAGCCAGAGGCAGGAGGCTTAACTCCCAAACTTGAGAGTATCTGAGAACTGCTGATTCCAAGAAACATTAATCGACAAGAGCTCACCCAAAAGCCTCCGTACTTACAGTGAAACTAAACACCACCTAAAAGCCAACAAGTTCCAGAGTAAAACATATGATGCTAATTCTCCAGCAAAGCAGGAACTCAGACCTGAGCATTAAAAAAAAAAAAGCTGCCCAAAGCCATGAAAAACCCATAGACACCCCAAAACTCACTATTGGACACAAAATCACACTCTAGAGAGAAGAGATTCAGCTCCACCCACCAGAACACAGATGCAAGCTCCAATAACCAAGAAACCTTGACAAGCCACTAGTCCAACCCCACCCAAAGGGAGCATGCTCCACAAAAAAAAAAAAAAAGAGGAACCAGGAACTTCCAGCTTGCAGAAAGATCACCCCAATCACAGTAATTTAAATAAAATGAAAAGGCAGAGAAATATGCAGCAGGTAAAGGAACATGATAAATGCCCATAAAACTAGACAAAAGAGGAGGAGCTAGAGAGTTGCCTGAATTATTATCTGGCGTTCTCCACAATAATAATACTACAGATGATACAAAATCTTGAAAACAAAATGGAGTTACAGAAAAATAGACTAGAGACAAGAGAAGATGCAAGAAATGTAGAAGACAAAAACAACGGGCATGAGAAAATACTTGAGGAGACAATAACTGAAAAGTTTTCTAAAATAGGGAAGGAAATAGCCACCTGGGTCCAAGAAACCCAGAGTCCCAAACAGAATAAAGCCAAGGCAAAACATCCCAAGATACATATTAATCAAACTAATGAAGATCAAACACAAAGAACAAATATTAAAAGCAGCAAGGGAAAGGCAACAAATAACACAAAAGGGGATTTCCCGAAAGATAACAGCTGACCTTTCAAGAGAAACTCTTCAGGCCAGAAGGGAGTGGCAGGACATACTTAAAGTGATGAAAGAGAAAAATCAACAATGCAGATTAATATACCCAGCAAGGATCTCATTCAAATATGAAGGAGAAACCAAAAGCTTTACAGACAAGCAGAAGCAGAGAATTCAGCACCACCAAACCAGCTCTTAAATAAATGCTAAAGATCTTCTCTAGATAGGAAACACAGAAAAAGATTATAAAATTGAACCCAAAACAACAAAGTAAATGGCAACAGGATCATAGTTATCAATACTTACCTTAAATGCAAATGGTTTGAATGCCCCAATCAAAAGACAAAGACTTGCTGAACAGATATAAAATCAAGACCCCTATATAGGCTGTCTACAAGAGACCCACTTCAAACCAAGGGACACATACAGACCGGAAGTGAAGGGCTGGAAAAAGATATCTCATGCAAATAGAGACCAAAAGAAAGCAGAAGTAGCAATGCTCACATCAGATAAAATAAACTTTGAAATAAAGACCATGAAAAGAGACAAAGGATACTACATAATGATCAAAGGATCAATCCCAGAGGAAATATTAAAAAAAATATATATATATATGCACCCAACATAGGAGCACCTCAATATGTAAGGCAAATGCTAACAGATATGAAAGGGGAAATTAATAGTAACACAGTAACAGTGGGAGTCTTTAATTCCCCACTCACACCTATGGACAGATCAACCGAACAAAAAATTAGCAAGGAAACACAAACTTTAAATGATACAATGGACCATGTAGACCTAATTGATATCTATAAGACATTTCACCCCAAAACAATGAATATCACTTTTTTCTCAAGTGCAGACAGAACATTCTCCAGGATAGATCACATTCTGGGCCATAAATCTGTCTTGGTAAAGTAAAAGAAAAAAAAAAGAGAGAGAGAGATCATTCCAAGCATCTTTTGTGATCACAATGTGGTAAAATTAGATGTCAACTACAGGGAAAAAACAAATTAATAAAAATACAAATATATGGAGGCTAAACAACATGCTTTGGAATAACCAACAAATCATGGAAGAAATCAAAAAGGAAATCAAAATATGCATAAAAGCAAATGATAATGAAAACATGAGCCCCCAAACCTAAGGCATATGGTAAAAGCAGGGCAAATAGGAAGGTTCATAGCAATAAAAGCTTACACCAAGAAACAAGAGAAAAATGAAATAAATACCTAATTTTATACCTAAAGGAACTAGAAGAAATGAAGAACCCCTAAAGTTAGTATAAGGAGAGAAATCATAAAAATTAGGGCAGAAATAATTGAAAAAGAAACAAAGGAGACTATAGCAAAAATCAACAAAATTAAAAGCTGGTTCATTGAGAAGATAAATGAAATAGACAAACCATTTGCCAGAGTCATCAATAAAAAAAGAAGGAACAAATTAAGAAAATTAGCAATGAAAATGGAGAAGTCACAACAGACAACACAGAAATACAAAGGCTCATAAGAGACTACAATTAGCAACTATATGCAAGATCAATTGACAATTTGGAAGAAACAGAATAATTTCTTGAAAAGTATAACCTTCCAAAACTGAACCAGGAAGAAATAGAAAATCTTAACAGACACATCATATCTGAAGCACGGCAATCAAAACTGTAATCAAAAATCTTCCAACAAACAGAAGCCCAAGACCAGACGGCTTCACAGGTGAATTCTACCAAAAATTTAGAGAAGAGCTAACACCTATCCTACTCAAACTCTTCCAGAAAATTGCAGAGGGAGGTAAACTCCCAAACTCATTTTTTGAGGACACGATCACTCTAATACCAAAACCAGACAAAGATGCCACCAAAGAAGAAAACTACAGGCCAATAGCACTGATGAACATAGATGCAGAAATCCTCAACAAAATTCTAGAAAACAAAATCCAACATATTGAAAAGATCATACATCATGACCAAGTGGGCTTTATCTTTATCTCAGGGATGCAAGGATTCTTCAGTGTTCACAAATGAATCAATGTGATATACCACATTAACAAACTGAAAGAAAAAAACCATACGGTTCTCTCAATAGATGCAGAGATAGCCTTTGACAAAATTCAATACCCATTTATGATGAAAAAAAAAAAAATTTCCAGAAAGCAGGCATAAAAGGAACATACCTCAACATAATGCAAGCCATATATGATAAACTCAAAGCAAACATTATCTTCAATGGTGAAAAAATGAAAGCATTTCTTTTAAAGTCAGGAGTAAGACAAGGGTGTCCCTTTCACCATTGCTATTCAACATAATTTTGGAAGTTTTAGCCAATCAGAGAAGAAACATATATAAAAATATATATAAAAGGATTCCAACCTGGAAAAGAAGAAATAAAACCCTCTGTTTGCAGATGACATGATCCTCTACATAGAAAACCCTAAAGACACTACCAGAAAATTACCAGAACTGATCAATGAATATAGTAAAGTTGCAGGATACAAAACTAATATACAGAAATCCCTCACATTCCTATACACCAACAATGAAAAAACAGATAAATTAAGGAAACAATCCTATCCATCATTGTGATGAAAATAATAAAATAATTAGGAATAAATCAACATAAAGAAACAAAATAGCTCTATATAGAAAACTATAAAAAGCTGATAAATCAAAGATGACACAAGTAGATGGAGAAATATACCTTGTTCATGGATTGGAAGAATTAATATAGTGAAAATGAATATACTACCCAAAGCAATCTATAGAGTCAATGCAATCCCTATCAGGTACCAATGCTGTTTTTCACAAGACTAGAACAAATAATTTCACAATTTGTATAAAATTACAAAAAACCTCGAATAGCCAAAACAATGTTGAGAAAGAAAAATGGAACTGGAGGAATCAACCTGCCTGACTTCAGACTACATTACAAAGCTACAGTCATCAAGACAGTATGGTACTGGCACAAAGACAGAAATATAGATCAATGGAACAAAATAGAAAGCCCAGAAATAAATCAACTTGCCTATGGACACCTTCTCTTTGACAAAGGAGGCAAGAATATACAATGGAGAAAAGACAATCTCTTTAACAAGCCATGCTGGGAAAACTGGTCAACCACCTGTAAAACAATGAAACTAGAATACACTCTAACACCAAAGACAAAAATAAACTCAAAATCAATTAAAGGTCTAAATATAAGACCAGAAACTATAGAGCTCCTAGAGGAAAATATAGGCAAAACACTCTCCGACATAAACCACAGCAGGATCCTCTATGACCCACTTCCCAGAGTAATGGAACTAAAAGCAAACATTAACAAATGGGACCTAATTAAACTTAAAAGATTTTGCACAATGAAGGAAACTATAAGCAAGGTGAAAAGACAGCCTTCAGAATGGGAGAAAATAATAGCAAATGAAGAAACTTACAAAGAATTAATCTCAAAAATATACAAGATCATTCAACTCAATACCAGAAAAATAAACCACCTAATGAAAAACTGGGCCAAAGAACTAAACAAACATTTCTCCAAAGAGATACAGATGGCTAACAAATGCATGAAAACATGCTCAATATCACTCATTATCAGAGAAATGAAAACCAAAACCACAATGAGGTACCATCTCATGCCAGTAAGAATAGCTGCTATCAAAAAGTCTACAAACAATAAATGTTGGAGAGCATGTGGCAAAAAGGGAACTATCTTATACTGTTGGTTGGAATGCAAACTAGTACAGCCACTATGGAGAACAGTGTGGAGATTCCTTAAAAACTGAAAATAGAACTGCCATACGACCCAGCAATCCCACTGCTGGGCATACACATCGAGGAAACCAGAACTGAAAGAGACATGTGTACCCCAGTATTCATCACAGCACTGTTTAAAATAGATAAGACATAGAAGCAACCTAGATGCCCATTGGCAGATGAATGGATAAGAAAGCTGTGATATATATACATAATGGAATATTCCTCAGCTATTAAAAAGAATACCTTTGAATCAGTTCTAATGAGGTGGATGAAACTGTAGCCTATTGTACAGAGTGAAGTAAGTCACAATGAAAAACACCAATACAGTATATTAATGCATATATATGGAATTTAGAAAGATCATAATGATTAATCTACAGATGAGACAGCAAAAGAGACACAGATATAAAGAACATACTTTTGGACTCTGTGGGAAAAGGCGAGTTTGGGATGATTTGAGAGAATAGCATTGAAATATGTATATTACCATATGTGAAATAGATGACCAGTCCAAGTTCAATGTATGAAAAGTCAGTGCACTGGGACAACCCAGAAGGATGTGATAGGGAGGGAGGGGGAAGGGGGTTCTCATGTCAATATATAGTAAAAAACAACCATGATATTGTAAGTAATTACCTCCAATTAAAGTAAACAATTTAACTAAAAAGGGGAAAAAAGACACTTGCTCCTTGGAAAAAAAGCTATGACAAACTTAGCTCATTAAAAAGCAGAGATATCACATTGCCAACAAAGGTCCATCTAATCAAAGCTATGGTTTTTCCAGTAGTCTTGTATGGATGTAAGAGTTGGCCCATAAAGAAAGCTGAGTGCCAAAGAACTGATGCTTTTGAACTGTGGTGTTGGAGAAGACACTTGAGATTCCCTTGGACTTCAAGGAGACCAAACTAGTCAAGCCTATGGAAGTCAGTCCTGAATGTTCACTGGAAGGATTGATGCTGAAGCTAAAGCTCCAATATTTTGGCCACCTGATGTGAAGAGCTGATTCACTGGAAAAGACCCTGATGCTAGGAAAGACTTAAGGCAGGAGGAGTAGAGGATGACAGAGGATAATATGGTTTGATGGCATCACCAACTTGATAGACATGAGTCTGAGCAAGCTCTGGGCCTTGGTGATAGACAGGGAAGACTAGTGTGCTTCAGTCCATGGCACTGCAAAAAGTCAGATACTACTGAGCACATGAACTGAACTGAAAGTACTAAGTATGACTATAGATGATAAATTAAAGCAGTCAGTGGAAAATCTGCAGTAATTCTAGACATTCAAAAGTAAAAATAGGATCTAAAGAGTTGCAGAGTTATCCCAGGACCAAAAAAATTAAAAAAAAAGACTATACTGAGTTGTTCAACCTTTATGACTTGTCTAATATCGTTAGAATATTCTACTATTGGGGAAAATAGCAAGATTAATAAATTCTGCCTCCATAAAGGAGAAGCAGAAAAGTCTGGTCATCTCTTAGCTAATATAAATCATTTAAGCATACGATCTGAAAGACAATGAGTGAAGAAGCTCTTTCTCTTTTAAGTATCCATTTGGTGGCAAGAAGAGTAGTAAAAACATTTGGCTTTTGATTTCATCAGTGATAGCAAGCTCCACTCCCTTATGCACAGGGGCATTGTTGCTGGACTTCATGGCAGTGTGACTAAGACAAGCTCTGAGGTCTAAACATGAGCATCTAGTCACTAGCGGCAGCAAATAAATTCGTGTTGCTGTTCTCACTGCCACTTCTGCAGTAGTTTTGAATGTTTGTCGGCACTTACGCTGCAGTATTTTTCTGAATGTTCCTAACTATTGTTATGCCCTACAATATACTTTCAATAAACTTTTTTGTTTAATCAGCCAGCATCATCAACTAATATGCCTATGATACAAGTGAGTAGAAGAACTATAATTATTTTCCCCCAAATATTAAACTTCATAGAAACAGATGTACTCATGGTGCTTGAGTTCAATTCCTGCTGCTGCTAATCAATAGATAAGTAATTTAAGATAATGTCTTTTTCTATGCTTTGATTTCCTCATATGAAAAGTGAGATAATAAATATCTCATGCATTTATTATGATTTATTATGAAGTAATACTGATTACTCTTGAGAAGACTCTTGAGAGTCCCTTGGACTGCAAGGAGATCCAACCAGTCCATCCTAAGGGAAATTGGTCCTGGGTGTTCATTAGAAGGACTGATGTTGAAGCTGAAACTCCAGTATTTTGGTCACCTGATGCGAAGAGCTGATTCATTTGAAAAGACCCTGATGTTGGGAAAGATTGAAGGCAGGAGGAGAAGGGGTCGACAGAGGATGAGATGGTTGGATGATATCACCGACTCAATGGACATGAGTTTGTTTAAACTCCAGGAGTTGGTGATGGACAGGGAAGCCTGGAGTGCTGCGGTTCATGGGGTCACAAAGAGTTGGACATGACTGAGTGACTGAACTGAACTGAATACTAATTAAGTGTTTAGCATGATGACTGGGATATACAATATAATCAAGATTAGTTAGCTGAAAAGATAAAAATATAATTACAGTAATAAGTTATGTCTGTCAATATTGGATATCCATATGTACATACTTCAATATTCTGATTTTCACAAAAGCCGTTATTGTAAGATTACAGATTTAAATCAAGCTTCTAAGGATTAGATTGTTTTATGCTGTTTTTCTTTGCAGTTATTTTGAAATTTTTCTTATAAAATTCCCATTTCTTCCAATTACCCTACCAAATATGAATCTCTTCTCTTTAGGACTTTCATAGGTTCTGTATTAAAATGAGAAATTAAAATCTCACGACAAAGCTTCGTAATATTTTTGGCCCAGCAAGAAAAAAGAAGTCTTAGAAAACTAAACTAAAACACACTTCTAGATTTGCAGCCAAACTATTTATACATAAAAATAAATGGAGACTTGAGTACTTGGTAACATGCATGAATCTGAAAGTTTAGAGATTTATCTATTGATTTTACAGTACTGAATTTCAACTTTGCTTCATTATTTAAATAAAAATTATTTTTAAAGTTCTTATTCACATTTAAATTTTACTGGACAGAATCAAGAATTGAGTATAAAATGTAATCTAATAGAAGGAGAAATATTGTGAAATCTGATTATTTAGTTCTCTGTCCATATACACTATCAGCAGATATTTTAAGTAAATTCTGAAAATTCATGGTTTTATTTATAAAGTAATTTTTTCTCCTTTAAATCTACTAAAATTCCTAGGATAGTAAGATTAGTTAGCCTTAGTCCTAGATATATTTGTATTACTTCTTAAAACCTCTATGTTTTGGTGCTTGACCTAGGCGACTAATGCTATTAAAACTCCCTTATTTAAGATAATTCAGATAACAAATGTCAAAAACACCCTTTTTCTTTCAGAGAAAATGTGCAAGTATAACCTGCTCAATTTAAATATGTATATGTAAGTGAGTGATGAATGTATTCCCTAAACTATCATAACTAGAACATTTTATACTATAAATAAAAAAGTATCTACTATAGATTAATGAAACTGTAAGATAAAGGAAATCAGTCTAGTTTGATAGAAAAAAAAATAAAAAATAGAGCTTTTAGATTATTGCTCACGGCAATAGCATAAGAATGATTATTCAAGGGCACCTACAAACTGATGAAATATTTCCCATAAGTATTATTACCTTCTAGGTCACCTGTCTTTTATGTTCTCTGTACTTCTTTTTTTAGGTCATTTACGTTTATGACTGAATAATATTTATAATTCTTAAGAGTTCCCCTCATGTTAAGCTTCCTTTGTGCTAATATATTTTAATTCAAATAAAAGGAAATTATTTTGAACTTAAAAGTAGGAAAATATTGAGAAATTCATAACCTGCTCCTTTCTTCAACAGACAAAATTCTTAACTTCATAGAACTCTATTACCTAATAAAATTCATTTTGCCATTTAAACTCTTAAAATTTCCTGCTCAGAATTTCTTAATTCTGACTGTACATTATTTTTTTTACTTTTATATTTATAATTAAGCTCATTTCTATCATCTTCCCAAACTGTGAACCATTAATAGGGAAAACCTGTTTACTACTCATCCTTCTATACTTAACACAGTGGCTGCTACATACAAGAAACAATGTAAAACTTTAAAATAACAGGTGGAAAAATGAATAACTGGATAATAATCTACTGGTTATTTCTGGGCAAAATATCAACAAAATCCATTACACTTAAAATCCATACTATAATTTCACCCTTACATATAAATGAAATAAGGTGTATTTCAATTTCAGATTCTTCACATTTACTCAAGAAAAGCATTTTGTTTTCATTTTTTAATGTGAAAATTATGGTTTGGCTTTTGTAATATTGAAATGCAGCTACTGTAGTATTGAAAAAAAAAGATTTAATGATATATGAGCTACATTATTTTCTATTTTAAATGTATTCTAGATAGGAACAGATGTATAAGCTCTATTTATTCCATCAGGACACCATTTTATGGCACTATTAATTCTTTTCTGAGTGAAAACAAAAATCAAAATCATTTTAATCCATATGTATAGGGTGGAATGATCTTCCAGAATTGGAAAAAATATTAATATATTTAGCATTTGTATATTTATACACACACACAAAGTCATGTAGACTTATTTTTCTTTAATTAAAGTGAGTCAAACTCACACTTGTCAATTAATGCATGGGTAATGAAAGCAAATTTATAAAGAGATTAATTCATTCCTAAACAACAGAATCAGTATTGTGAGTCACATTTTTTCATAAAATCAGCTTGAAATCAAAACTATCAGTGTTTTTTTCCTTGAATTCTGGGGCTGTATTGTTTAAAGGGAGTATGGCAATACAAAACTTTTACATTAAAAATGAAGAATTCTTACCATGAACCATAAAAATTCATACTGATAGTAACCATCAAATGTTCCTATTTCTCCTCCCATTTCTTTTCTCAATGTACATATCTTCTGCATCAACCATAATAATAAAGACAGTCAACTCTAGCTAAGCAAAGGATTTTACGGAATAATGTTAGGAACTCAAGAACTGATGGTGAACCAAAAAACCAGGCTTTGAAAACAGGTAAAAAAGCATAAACTAGTCAGGAAAAATCACTAACTATGCCTAATAGAAATGGTAGGTTAGGACTTTGACCTTAATTTAACACTGTGGAAGTCTTATACTGGGCCTTGGTGCCAAATTTAGGAAAACCCTTTCATTTGCCATTAAAAAAAAAAAAAAAAAAACCTAACCATTCATGCCTCCAATTCCATATTCAAAGTTTTTTGTGAGAGCCACTATCTGCCTGAACCCACATCACATGCCCAAGTCTTTGGTCATCAGGGGCAGAAAAATCAAATTTAGTCTTACTTTCACTACCATGATGAAAAGCAGGATATCACATAATTACACACAAATCGAAGAGCATGCCAAAACAAGAAAGAAAGCTGAACTAAAAGCAATCAAAATAAACAAACTGAAAGGCTCATGGCCTTCTTCCATACTGTCTCATTGCTTAAGATTTCAATTATTACTGGAAAAATACTGAATTTGTGTATCCATCTAAAAACCCATTCCTAAAAACCATCACAATACTGTAATTATCTCCCATTAAAATAAGTTAATTCATTTTTTTTAAAAAGAAGAAAATAAATAAAAACACATTTCTGGGCTTCAGATTCTTATACACAAATGCTGATGGATATTTATGTTTATATATTTCATATACAACCGAAAAACTAAATATGATGAATACAAACAATCTTCATTGATCCCCCATCTCATTCATCCCCAATAAAAAGACTGCTCATTTCTTCACTCAGGAAAAAATTCAAAAATTCTTCTAATTGCCAAATCAGGTAGTTATTCTACAAACTGTCCCCTCTCTTATCTTTCACTGTATGAAATCAATCATTTACCAAAATTGGCAATTTCTACATCATATTATCAATCAATTGCCACTACTTCAATCATTCAGGCCTTCAACACTTGCAAATTCAATTACAGAATACTCCTGTTTCCATTGCCTTCTCTCCTAACACAATCAACATGATTTTTCTAAAACTAAAATCAGACTATGTGAAATATCTTCTTATAGGGTTTCAAATATTGCCTGTGACTTTCATTATGGCTTACAAACTTGTTTTCATAGTTGTTACAGCCTGCAGTGATTGTCACATGCTTTGCTCTTCAGGCTCACTTCTCACTATTTTCTTAGCATCTTATAAACCAAATTTATAAAATCACATTGCATATGTATTTTTGAAAATCTCATCAGTTCAGTTCAGTTCAGTCACTCAGTTGTGTCCCCTCTTTTCGAACGCATGAATCACAGCACACCAGGCCTCCCTGTCCATCACTAACTCCCAGACTTTACCCAAACTCATGTCCTTTGAGTCAGTGATGCCATCCAGCCATCTCATCCTCTGTCGTCCCCTTCTCCTCCTGCCCCCAATCCCAGCATCAGGGTCTTTTCCAATGAGTTAACTTTTCGCATGAGGTGGCCAAAGTATTGGAGTTTCAGCTTTAGCATCAGTCCTTCCAATGAACACCCAGGACTGATCTCCTTTAGGATGGACTGGTTGGATCTCCTTGCAGTCCAAGGGACTCGCAAAAGTCTTCTCCAACTTCTTCACCACACTTCAAAAGCATCAATTCTTCAGCACTCATCTTTCTTCACAGTCCAACTCTGAAATCCATACATGACAACTGGAAAAACCAACGTTTTGACTAGACAGACATTTGTTGGCAAAGTAATGTCTCTGCTTTTCAATATGCTATCTAGTTTGGTCACAGCTTTCCTTCCAAGGAGTAAGTGTCTTTTAATTTCATGGCTGCAGTCACCATCTGCAGTGATTTTGGAGCCCAAAAAATAAAGTCTAACACTGTTTCCCCATCTATTTCCCATGAAGTGATGGGACCAGATGCCATGATCTTCGTTTTTTGAATGTTGAGCTTTAAGCCAACTTTTTCACTCTACTCATTCACTTTCATCAAGAAGCTTTTTAGTTCCTCTTCACTTTCTGCCATAAGGGTGGTGTCATCTGCATATCTGAGGTTATTGATATTTATTCCAGCAATCTTGATTCCAGCTTGTGCTTCTTCCAGCCCAGGGTTTCTCATGATGTACTCTGCATAGAAGTTAAATAAGCAGGGTGACAATATACAGCCTTGACATACTCCTTTTCCTATTTGCAACCGTGTTGTTCCATGTCCAGTTCTAACTGTTGCTTCCTGACCTGCATATAGGTTTCTCAAGGGGCAGGTCAGGTGGTCTGGTATTCCCATTTCTTTCAGAATTTTCCACAGTTTATTGTGATCCACACAGTCAAAGGCTTCGATATAGTCGGTAAAGCAGAAATAGATGTTTTTCTGGAACATTCTTGCTTTTTCCATGATCCAGCAGATGTTGGCAATTTGATTTCTGATTCCTCTGCCTTTTCTAAATACAGCATGATATCTGAAAGTTCTCGGTTTACATACTGTTGAAGTTTAGCTTGGAGAATTTTGAGCATCACTTTGCTAGCATGTGAAATGAGGGTAATTGTGGCATTATTAGCAACAAATCCAGAGTCACTGAGTAGATGACCAACAAACTGGAGAACAATTATACCAAAGAAGTTCTCACACTGTTGCAAAAGTTCTAGAGCCCACAACAAATTTCCCAACCAGGAGATTCACCAAAGGGACTGAGAACTCCTGGGAATTTGACTTTGTAGGGCAGGGGGATTTGATTACAGAACTTCCACGGGACTGGGGAAACAAACTCTTGGAGGTCACAAACAAAACCTTGTGCACACCAGGACCCAGGAAAAAGGAGCAGTGACCCCACAGAAGACTGAAACAAACTTGCCTGTGAGTTTCCAAGAGTCTCCAGTTGAGGCATGGGTCCATAGTCAGGGTCACTGCATATAACAATGCTGACATAAGCCCTTTTGAAGGAGGTCACCATTACTGCCATTACCCCTACAACAGTTTGACCTCAGGCACATTACAAGGAAGGAACACAACTCCAACCATCAGCAGAAATTAAATGCCGTCATGAAAACATTCATGTATATATCCCTGTGTGGCTACACTTAATAGGACAGCTAGCATATTATAGTGAACGATGTGTTTTTAAATAAATGAATGATTTAATATTATGAATAAAGAACCACAGATAAATTCTCTGGTTTAAGGAGGCTTTGGACTTTCAAATTAATTTGATAAAGCCAATGGTTCTACATGATCTCTACATATTTAATTTGTAGTGAAAATTTTATGACCAACTTGAGTTTCCTAAGATTGTTAATATTTGATGTAAAATATGAATTAGGACTATAATCATTGTCTCTGGAATTTTCCTACTTGATATTTGTCATAGATTGTGCTCTCCAGAAGCAGAAGCCGAGTTTATGATACATGAGGCATATTAGGGATCCCCACATCTGAAGAGAGATATCAGAAAGAGGTATCAGTCTAAGAAAGAAGTCACACTGAGATACAGTCCTAACAAAACCTCAGGAAAATTAGAGTGCATTGTCTATGGGAGTATTTTATATAAAACCAAAATGGCAAAGTATGTATCCTGTCTCATTCATTTACAAAATGGAGCTTCTCATGGAAGTGCATGACCTGGAGCAACTTGATTTTCTCTGATTGAGGAAGACACCAAAGGAGGTTTAAGAGCGTCAGCTGGTAGCAAAGTGAAAAGTTAAAGTGTTCAGTCATGTTCAACTCTTTGCAATCCAATGGACCCACCAGGCTCCTCTGTTGATGGAGTTTCTGCCTTTAATTGGAATGTTAACATCGCATACTAATTTCTACAACTGTATACCTATATTGCAAGTTTCCATAGTCCCAGATAGAGAAGAGTAACTAGACTCCCCAGTATGTCATTATTTTCTTTATTCAAAGTGCATACATACATACTTCATTTGGGTTGAAAAATACTCAATATTTTATTTAAAAATGGAAAAATATGTAAGATATTGAAAATTGGTGGATGTATTGGGGAACTTACTAGAATTATGAGTAATATTGATATATCAATAGATGTATAGTACTTTGTCTTTGGGCTTCCCTGGTGACTCAGAGGGTAAAGCATCTGTGTGCAATGCAGGAGATCTGGGTTCGATCCCTGCGTTGGGAAGATCCCCTGGAGAAGGAAATGGCAATCCACTCTGGTACTCGTGCATAAAAAATCCCATGGATGGAGAAGCCTGATAGGCTACAGTCCATAGGGTGCAAAGAATCAGACACAACTGAGTGCATTTTCACTTTCACTTTGTCTTTGGTAGAACTGAAGGGATACATGGCTCCTGGCACATGGTAAAATAGACTATGATAAAGAAAGTACAACTTTCATGTGCTTTTTAATAAGAAACAAATAAACATAGATACATGTAATAAAAGTCTTCAAATTCCCTCCAGTAAATGCCTAGAATTATAATGTAGCCTTAATAAAGAAAAAATAATCAAGCAAATTCTGAAAGAGATGGGAATACCAGACCACCTTACCTGCCTCTTGAGAAACCTATATGCAAGTTAGGAAGCAACAGTTAGAACTGGACATGGAACAACAGACTGGTTCCAAACAGGAAAAAGAGTTTGTCAAGGCTATATATTTCACCCTGCTTATTTAACTTATATGCAGAGTACATCATGAGAAATGCTGGGTTGGAAGAAGAACAAGCTGGAATCAAGATTGCTGGGAGAAATACCAATAACTTCAGATATGCAGATGACACCACCCTTATGGCAGAAAGTGAAGAAGAACTAAAGAGATTCTTGAAGAAAGTGAAAGAGGAGAGTGAAAAAGTTGGCTTAAAGCTCAACATTCAGAAAACTAAGAACATGGCAACCAGTCCCATCACTTCATGGCAAATAGATGGGGAAACAGTGGAAACAGTGTCAGACTTTATTTTGGGGGGCTCCAAAATCACTGCAGATAGTGATTCCAGCCATGAAATTAGAAGACACCTATTCCTTGGAAGAAAAGATATGACTAACCTAGAAAGCATATTAAAAATCAGAGACATTACTTTGTAGACTAAGGTCTGTCTAGTCAAGGGTATGGTTTTTCCAGTGGTCATGTGTGGATGTGAGAGTTGGACTATAAAGAAAGCTGAGTGCCAAAGAATTGATGCTTTTGAACTGTGGTGTTGCAGAAGACTCTTGTGAGTCCCTTGGACTGCCAGGAGATACAACCAGTCCATCCTAAAGGAGATCAATCGTGCGTGTTCACTGGAAGGACTGATGCTGAAGCTGAAACTCCAATACTTTGGACACCTGATGCAAAGAGCTGACTCATTTGAAATGACCCTGACGCTAGGAAAGATTGAGGTCAGGAGGAGAATGGGACAACAGAGGATGAGATGCCTGGATGGCATCACTGACTCAATGGACATGTGTTTGGGTGGACTCTGGGAGTTGGTGATGGACAGGGAGGCCTGGCGTGCTGTGGTTCATGGGGTCCCAAAGAGTCAGACACGACTGAGTGATTAAACTGAACTGAACTGAATCAAGTAATGCTAGTAATGCTTTTGAACTGTGGTGTTCGAGACTCCTGAGAGTCCCTTGGCCAGGAAAAGATCAAACCGGTCAATCCTAAAGGAAATCAGTCCTGAATATTCATTAGAGGGACCAATGCTGAAACTGAAGCTACAATACTTTGGCTCCCTGATGCAAAGAATCGACTCATTAGAAAAGACACCAGTGGCTAGAAAAAGATATTTCATGCAAATGGAGACCAAAAAAAGCAGGAGAAGCAATACTAATATCAGATAAAATAGACTTTGAAATAAAGGCAGTAAAAGGAGACAAAGAAGGACACTACATAATCATAGGATCAATCCAAGAAGATATAACAATTATAAATATAGATGCACCCAACATAGAAGCACCTCAATACGTAAGGCAAATGCTAACAAGTATGAAAGAGGAAATGAACAGTAACACAATAATGGTGGAAGACTTTAATACCTCATTCACACCTATGGATAGATCAACTAAACAGATTATTAGCAAGGAAATACAAACATTAAATGATACAATAGACTAGCTAGACCTAGTTGATATCAATAGGGTATTTCACCCCAAAACAATGAATTTCACCTTTTTCTCAAGTGCACATGGAACATTCTCCAGGACAGATCACATTCTGAGCCATAAATCTAGCCTTAGCAAGTTGAAAAAAAAAAAAAAAGAACTCATTTCAAGCATCATTTCTGATCACAATGTGGTAAGATTACATGTCAACTACATGACGGAAGTGACTTAGCAGCAGCAGCAGCACGGGGGGGGGGGGAACTATTAAAAATACAAACATATAGAAGCTAAATAACATGCTTTGGAATAACCAACAAATCACAGAAGAAGTTAAAATTGAAATAAAAATGCATAGAAACAAATAATAATGAAAACACGACCCCCAAAACCTATAGGATTCAATAAAAGCAGAGCTAAGGGGAAGGTTCATAGCAATACAAGCTTACCTCAAGAAACAAGAGAAAAATCAAATAAGTAACCTAACTTTACACCTAAAGGAACTAGAAAAAGAAGAAATGGAGAACCCCAAAGTTAGTAGAAGGAATGAAATCATAAAAATTAGCACAGAAATAAATGCTGCTGCTGCTGCTGCTAAGTTGCTTCAGTCGTGTCTGACTCTGTGTGACCCCATAGAAGGCAGCCCACCAGGCTCCTCTGTCTCTGGGATTCTCCAGACAAGAATACTGGAGTGGGTTGCCATTTTCTTCTCCAAGAAATAAATGCAAAAGAAACAAAGGAGACTATAGCAAAAATCAACAAAACCAAAAGCTGGTTCTTTGAGAAGATAAATAGACAAACCACTAGCCAGAATAATCAAGAAAAAAACTGAGAAGAATCAAATCAACAAAATTAGAAATTAAAATGCAGAAATCACAGCAGACAAAATAGAAATACAAAAGATCATTAGCGACTATGATCAGCAACTATGACAATAAAATGGACAATTTGGAAGAAATGGACAAATTCTTAGAAAAGTATAACGTTCCAAAACTGAACCAGGAAGAAATGGAAAATCTTAACAGACTAATCACAAGTACAGAATTTGAAACTGTAATAAAAAAAAATCTTCCAACAAATAGAAGCCCAGGACCAGATGGCTTCACAGGTGAATTCTACCAAAAATTTAGAGAAGAGTTAGCACCTATCCTACTCAAACTCTTTCAGAAAATTGCAGAGGAAGGTAAACTTCCAGACTCATTCTATGAAGCCACCATCAACCTATTACCAAAACAAGACAAAGATACCACAAAAGAAGAAAATTACAAGCCAATATCACTGATGAACATAGATGCAAAAATCTGTAACAAAATTCTAGCAAACAAAATACAACAATGCATTAAAAAGATCATACATCATGACCAAATGGGCTTTATCTCAGAGATGCAAGGATTCTTCATTGTTTACAAATCAATGTGATACACCACATTAACAAATTAAAAGAAAAAAAGCCATATGATTCTCTTGATACAAAAGAGAAAGCCTTTGACAAAATTCAATATCCATTTATGGTAAAAACCATCCAGAAAGCATGCATAGAAAGAACATACCTCAACATAATAAAAGCCATATATGATAAAGCCAAAGCAAACATTATCCTCAATGGTGAAAAATTGAAAGCATTTCCCCTAAAGACAGGAGCAAGACAAGGGTGCCCACTCTCACCACTACTATTCAACATAGTTTTGGAAGTTTTAGCCACAGCAATCAGAGAAGAATAAGAAATAAAAGGAATCCAGACTGGAAAAGAAGAAGTAAAACTCTCACAGTTTGCAGATGACATGATCCTCTACATAGAAAATCCTAAAAACACTACCAGAAAATTACCAGAACTAATCAGTGAATATAGTAAAGTAGCGGATACAAAATTAATATACAGAAATCCCTTGCATTCCTATACATTAATGATGAGAAAACAGAAAGAGAAATTAAGGAATCAATTCCTTTCACCATTGCAATGAAAAGAATAAAATATTTAGGAATATATCTACCTAAAGAAACAAAAGACCTATGTGTAGAAAACTATAAAATACTAATGAAAAAAACCAAAGATGACAGATATAGATAGAAAAATATGCTACGTTAATGGATTGGAAGAATCAATATAGTGAAAATGAGTATACTATCCAAAGCAATCTACAGAGCCAATGCAATCCCTATCAAGCTACCAATGCTATTTTTCTTGGAACTAGAACAAATAATTTCACAATTTGTATGGAAATACAAAAAAAAAAAAAACTCAAATAGCCAAAGCAATCTTAAGAAAGAAAAATGGAATTGGAGGAATCAACCTGCCTGACTTCAGACTATACTACAAAACTACAGTCATAAAGACGGAATGGCACTAGCACAAAGACAGAAATATAGATCAATGGAACAAAATAGAAAGCCCAGAGGTAAATCCACACACCTATGGACACCTTATCTTTGACAAAGGAGGCAAGAATATACAATGGAGAAAAGACAAGCTCTTTAACAAGCCATGCTGGGAAAACTGGTGAGCCACTTGCAAAAGAATGAAACTAGAACACTTTCTAACAACACACACACACACACACAAGAAAATGGATTAAAGATATAAATGTAAGACCAGAATCTATAGAACTCCTAGAGGAAAGCATAGGCAAAACACTCTCTGAAATAAATCACAAGATCCTCTATGACCCAGCTCCCAGAGTAATGGAACTAAAAGCAAAAATTAACAAATGGGACCTAATTAAGCTTAAAAGCTTCTGCACAATGAAGGAAACTATAAGCAAGGTGTAAAGACAGCCTGAAGAATGGGGGGAAATAATAGCAAATGAAGAAACTGACAAAGAATCAATCTCAAAAGTGTACAAGCAGCACATGCAACTCAATTCCAGAAAAATAAATGACCCGATCAAAAAGTGGCCAAAGAACTAAACAGACATTTCTCCAAAGAAGACATACAGATGGCTAACAAACACATGAAAAGATGCCCAGTATCACTTATTATCAGAGAAATGCAAATCAAAACCACAATAAGGTACTAAAGCTGATAAGAATGGCTGCTATCAAAAAGTCTACAAACAATAAATGTTGGAGAGCATGTGGAAAAAGGGGGACCCTCTTACACTGTTGGTGGGAATGCAAACTAGTACAGCCACTATGGAGAACAGTGTGGATATACTTTAAAAAACTGGAAACAGCACTACCATATGACTCAGCAATCCCACTGCTGGGCATACACACCGAGGAAATCAGTGTTGAAAGAGACACGTGTGCTTCAATATTCATCTCAGCATTGTTTACAATAGCTAGGAAATGGAAGCAACCTAGAAGTCCATGGGCAGATGAATGGATATGAAAGCTGTGGTACATATATACAATGGAATATTTTCAGCTTTTAAAAATAATGCATTTTAACCAGTTCTATTGAGATGGATGAGACTGGAGCCTATTATACAGAGTGAAGTATGTCAGAAAGAGAAACATCAATACAGTATATTAATGCATACATATGGAATTTAGAAAGATGGTAATGATGATCCTATATGTGAGACAGCAAAAGAGACACAGATGTTAAGAAACAATCTTTTGGACTTTGTGGGAGAAGGCGAGGGTGGGATGATTTGAGAGAAAAACATTGAAACATATATATTATCATATGTGAAATAGATCACCAGTCCAGGTTCAATGCATAAGGCAAGGCACTTAGGACCAGTGCACTGCGATGACTCTGAGGGATGGGAAGAGGAGAGAGGTGGGAGGGTGTTCCAGATGGTGAAAACATGTATACCCATGGCTCATTTATGTCAATGTATGGCAAAAACTGCTATGATATTGTAAATAATTAGCTTTCAATTAAAATCATTTAATTAATTTTTTAAAAAAGAAAAGACCCTGATGTAGGGAAAGACTGAAGGCAGGAGGAAAAGGGGATGACAGAGGACAAGATGGTTGGCTGGTTTCACTGATTCAATGGAAATGAGTTTGAGCAAGCTCCAGGGATGGTGAAGGACAGGGAAGACTGGCGTGCTGTAGTCCATGGGGTCACAAACAGTTGGACATAAATGAGTGACAGAACACCAACAACAATAAAGTAAAGATTATTAATGGAAAGAGATAAAAAGTCATTTTGAATATTGCAATAAACAAATTTATGTTAAGTAGCTCAACATAACTTAATAAAACAGATGTTTGTTTAAATAATTGCCAAAATTTAGAACTTTATTAAATTATAAGATCAAAAAGATCTGATTGCAAGGATGATAGTACATGGGCTGAAAAACTGAATAGACTAGCTGAAAACAAGCAAAAAATTTTAAAATGGCCAAAAGTCTTGAAAGCATACTGTTATCATCAGTTATCATTTCAACATGGCTATATTTATGTATATTTAAAGTCTGTTATCCATTTGATAGAATATACAAAAGGCAATAATAATATATTTTCAAAATAAAATCTATTCAAAACAAGAAAGAGATCTCAATGTACATCTCTGCTGCTAAGTTGCTTCAGTCGTGTCCGACTCTGTGCGACCCCATAGACGGCAGCCCACTAGGCTCCTCCGTCCCTAGGATTCTCCAGGCAAGAATACTGGAGTGGGTTGCCATTTCCTTCTCCAGTGCATAAAAGTGAAAAGTGAAAGTGAGGTCGCTCACTCATGTCTGACTCTTCACGACCCCATGGACTGCAGCCTATCAGGCTCCTCAGTCCATGGGATTTTCCAGGCAAAAGTACTGGAGTGGGTTGCCATTGCCTTCTCCATGTACATCTCAGTGTGATGCAATCATCATTTTTAGATCAAATGTGTTTTGTTTGTTACATAGTTACTCAGTAATATTAATTTCACTCACACACACACACATTTCAGCCTAGATCATAATTAGATATAAATAACTTTAGATATAATGTCACCTGTTTTTAACACTCCTACTCCTGTATAATATAGTACTTTTTCATGTTGTCTTGACCTAGTTTTGTGGTTTTTGACTAGGTACCAATCAGTTCCCATTCTTGAACAGCTAATTAACTACTTTCCTTTTATGCTCTGACACTGGGGGCAACTATATGTCTGCCCTTGTCACCCTCGGCCCAGTTATCACAAAATTAAGGACAGCCTTTATACTCCAGAGCCCAGGAAATTCTTTAAATTAGCCAATCCACAGGGAGTCCTCAACACCTAGCTAAACTTATCCCATTTGTTATTTATAAGCGCCCTGTTACAGCTCCACATACTTGTTATTGATAACAAAACAGTACTCAGGAAAATCTGGGCATATAGCCTCTGCAAATAATCACATGCTGATAGATTTAACACAATATCTCTTTAAAATTTATAGTTAAAATTATATTCATGTCACTCAATAGTTAAAACCTTTTAAAAATTTTGGCAATGTGTTTCTGCATTCATTTTTAGAAAGAGAAAGGGTAAAGTACGTAATAGTTTATGATATTCAAAATACTAAGCTAGTTTCAAGTATAGAATCCCATACAGAACATGAAAGACAACAAATCTATTAAATAAGCCAGAATATAAAGTCAGTTTCCTAAGCTCTTACAAACTGTGTGGTTCCCCTCTCAACTGGAAGTGACTAACTCTGGGTGTCATGGCATCCTGCTGACAATTTAGTTCTTATATGATAGCAGTGATTAAACATTATCCATAAATTTTTTTTGTTTCATCAAATTGAATAAAAATTCTCAAGGCAAATAAAAGATTCTTTTGTCACAAATATTCATAGAGCTGTCCTCAAATGATATAATGAGATTAGATTCCTTCAAACTGAAATTGCAAAGAATGAATTCAGAATCTCAATACAATCTGTCAAAAATGAAAATTAACATCTTATTTCTCCTTCAAATAATGATAGGAAAAATTGTCTATAGCCATCCTCTTGCCCAATTTTCTCTTCCAGACATGCACATAACAATAATCATAAAACGACTTTCCTGTTTTAGAACTTAATTCTTTCCTACTGTGAGGTAAAGTAAAGCAAAGAAATGAACCCCCTACGCTTTTATATGATTTCATAAGATTTCATTTTTTCAAAGACATAAAGTAATAAGAATTATGAAAAACCCAAAGCATAAGTTGATAAGATTAGAAATAAAAATTGTGTACAAATAAATGACCCTTTCCAGTCTTTCAGGCTGACAAATGATTGAAATTTTCCTTTGCAATTTCTTGAGAAATAAATTTAAGGAGTCAACATCATCATTCTAGGTTGAATACAATTCTACTTGCTGGAAGACAAAAATAGTGCTGAGAAAAGCCACCTTCAGTCCAATTGCTACTTAGAATTGATGCATTCATTCTGTATCACAATTCACTGAATGCCTATTACATATTCCATGTGTTGTGCTAAGCATTGCCTGATGATATAGCTAAGGAATAAAAAATGCATGGTCTAACGATTAATTGGACTTCCCTGGTGGCTCAGAAAATAAGAAATCTGCCTGCAATGTGGGAGACCTGGATTCGACTCATGGGTTGGGAAGATCCCCTGGAGGAGGGCATGGCAACCCACTCCAGTATTCTTGCCTGCAGAATCCACATGGAGAGGAGCCTGGAGGACTATAGTCCACGGGGTCACAAAGAGTCAGACACACTGAGTGAGTGACTGGGCCCAACACAAATGCTAATTAATTTAACAAGAATTTATTTAACGAGGCACTTTTTGGTTGAACAAAGTAAACAAAACTGTGTATTTTATATTTTAGTGGAGGAGGGGAAGATAGAGAAAAATTACATGTTACAGAATGATAAACACTATGAAGAAAATTGAAGCAAAGTGATGAATCTGAGTTCCTTTGTTCCTTTGCTATTTTAACAGTTATTAAACTTATTTAACTTACATGCAGAGTACATCATGAGAAATGCTGGACTAGAAGAAAAACAAGCTGGAATCAAGATTGATGGAAGAAATATCAATAACCTCAGATATGCAGATGACACCACCCTTATGGCAGAAAGTGAAGAGGAACTAAAAAGCCTCTTGATGAAAGTGAAAGACGAGAGTGAAAAAGTTGGCTTAAAGCTAAACATTTAGAAAACTAAGATCATGGCATCTGGTCCCATCACTTCATGGGAAACAGTGGAAACAGTGTTAGACTTTATTTTGGGGGGCTCCAAAATCACTGCAGATGGTGACTGCAGCCATGAAATTAAAAGATGCTTACTCCTTGGAAGGAAACTTATGACCAACCTCGAAAGCATATTCAAAAGCAGAGACATTACTTTGTCAACAAAGGTCCATCTAGTCAAGGCTTTGGTTTTTCCACTGGTCATGTATGTATGTGAGAGTTGAACTGTGAAGAAAGATGAGCACCAAAGAATGGGTACTTTTGAACTGTGGTGTTGGAGAAGACTCTTGAGAGTCCTTGGACTGCAAGGAGATCCAACCAGTCCATTCTAAAGGAGATCAGTCCTGGGTGTTCATTGGAAGGACTGATGCTAATGCTCAAACTCCCATACTTTGGCCACTTCATGTGAAGAGTTGACTCATTGGAAAAGACCCTGATGCTGGGAGGGATTGAGGGCAGGAGGAGAAGGGTACAACAGAGGATGAAATGGCCAGATGGCATCACCGACTCAATGGACATGAGTTCGGGTAAGCTCTGGGAGTTGGTGATGGACAGGGAGGCCTGGCGTGCTGCGATTCATGGGGTTGCAAAGATTTGGACACAAATGAGGGGCTGAACTGAACTGAACTTAAACATGTACTATAAACCATGTTACTTTTTAGGCAAGTGACGCCCATCAGTTAAAAATAACAAAAGCAAAATGCAAAAGCCCTCATTAAATTATGTTATAAAGACAAAAATCAATAATGATAAATAAGCAAATAATACATGACATCAAAAGGTGAAATGTATTACGGTAAGTTCCTCAGATGCAACACAAAAGGAGGAAAGAAGTTGACCTGGTTAACAAATGGTGGTGGTTTAGTCTCTAAGTTTTATCTGACTCTGTCAACCTCCATGGACTGCAGCCTACCAGGCTCCTCCAAGAATCCTCAAGAATCCTTAGGATTCTTCCAAGATAAGAATACTGGAGTGGGTTGCCATGATCTTAGTTTTCTAAATGTTTAGCTTTAAGCCAACTTTTTCACTCTCGTCTTTCACTTTCATCAAGAGGCTTTTTAGTTCTTCTTCACTTTCTGCCACTTCTCCTTTTCCAGAAGATTAACAAATGAGACAGCCCCAAAACATCTTGATGCAAGCTGAAAATAAACCTCTGCCACGTTTCAGCTCCACTCAATTTTGGTCCTAGAGTCATTATCAATTCTTCTCAATGGGCCAAGTTGTGAGAAATGAACCAAATCATTCACTTCTCATGGAATGAAAGGTAGCAAGGGGTAAAGATACATATTGAGTCCTCAATTGTGCTAGTGATCTAGCCCATTGGTCATGGGTCTCATATTAAAAAAAAAAGAGAGAGAGAGAGAGAGAAAGGCTGATAAATCAGGGCTAGGAAGTTCTGGGAAGAAGAATGTGGATGATCACATGGGAATGGGCACTAAGAAATATGTACAAATTAATCTCCATCAAAGAGAATCCATGAATGATCTCTTGAATAAGGTAGACAGGATTATTCAAGTGCTTACACAATGGGCCCAAGACCCGAGTGGCATAGTGGAAGCTAATAAGGCTATGTATGGCTCTAACAAGATGGGTTTGTCCTCACTGAGACTGATCTACTACTGCTGTATGCCAAGATTATTGCAGAATCTTCCACCTAGCACCACATCTTGGAAAGTTTAACCGGTCAGTTGGTAACATGTCAATTAAATATGACCCCTTCTACCATGGAGAAAACAGTGATTTTCCCTTTTCAGTTCCAGAAAAAAGAAATATTGCACACTGGATATCCACAGTGCACCATTCAACACAACCATCTAAGGACTTAGAAAATGTCATTGCCTCACATCAAAGTACCCACTTTATCACAAAAGAGGCATGATGATGAATTAATGACCATAAGATTAACAGGTCTTACTGAGTACACTCTATTAAATGATGGGATGAAGGCTTCATTTAGGAGCCAGCTCAGTTACAAAATCCAAAGTTAATTCCCCCAGTATAGAGTATGTGTACTGAATCAACAATGGATTATTCAGCCCGGGAAGCAAGAAGGAAAAGTAGGATTGCCTTTTCACTACTATTCTCACTTTAAAAGTTACTCACTTTTAAAATTTGTGCTTACCTTACTCAGAGAAATCTAGTCAATCTAATCACACTAGGACCACAGCCTTGTCTAACTCAATGAAACTAAGCCATGCCTGTGGGGCAACCCAAGACAGGCAGGTCATGGTGGAGAGGGTTGACAGAATGTGGTCCACTGGAGAAGGGAATGGCAAACCACTTCAGTATTCTTGCCTTGAGAACCCCATGAACAGTATGAAAAGGCAAAATGATAGGATACTGAAAGAGGTACTCCCCAGGTCATTAGGTATCCAATATGCTACTGGAGGTCAGTGGAGAAATAACTCCAGAAAGAATGAAAATATGGAGCCAAAGCAAAAACAATACCCAGCTATGGATGTGACTGATGATAGAAGAAAGGTCCAATGCTGTAAAGAGCGTTATTGAATAGGAACCTGGAATGTCAGGTCCATGAATCAAGGCAAATTGGAAGTGGTCAAACAAGAGATGGCAAGAGTGAACGTCAACATTCTAGGAATCAGTGAACTAAAATGGACTGGAATGGGTGAATTTAACTCAGATGACCATTATATCTACTACTGCGGTCAGGAATCCCTCAGAAGAAATGGAGTAGCCATCATGGTCAACAAAAGAGTCCAAAATGCAGTACTTGGATGCAATCTCAAAAACGACAGAATGATCTCTGTTCGTTTCCAAGGCAAACCATTCAATATTACAGTAATCCGAGTCTATGCCCCAACCAGTAACACTGAAGAAGCTGAAGTTGAATGGTTCTATGAAGACCTACAAGAACTTTTAGAACTAACACCCAAAAAAGATGTCCTTTTCATTATAAGGGACTGGAATGCAAATGTAGGAAGTTAAGAAACACCTGGAGTAACAGGCAAATTTGGCCTTGGAATGCAGAATGAAGCACGGCAAAGACTAATAGAGTTTTGCCAAGAAAATGCACTGGTCATAGCAAACACCCTCTTCCAACAATGCAAGAGAAAACTCTACACATGGATATCACCAGATGGTCAACACTGAAATCAGATTGATTATATTCTTTGCAGCCAAAGATGGAGAAGCTCTACACAGTCAACAAAAACAAGACCAGGAGAGACTGTGACTCAAATCATGAACTCCTTATTACCAAATGCAGACTGAAATTGAAGAAAACAGGGAAAACCTCTAGACCATTCAGGCATGACCTAAATCAAATCCCTTATGATTATACAGTGGAAGTGAGAAATAGATTTAAGGACCTAGATAGATAGAGTGCCTGATGAACTATGGACAGAGGTTTGTGACATTGTACAGGAGACAGAGATCAAGACCTTCCCGATGGAAAAGAAATGCAAAAAAGCAAAATGGCTGTCTGGGGAAGCCTTACAAATAGCTGTGAAAAGAAGAGAAGTGAAAAGCAAAGGAGAAAAAGAAAGATATAAGCATCTGAATGCAGAGTTCCAAAGAATAGCAAGAGATAAGAAAGCCTTCTTCACCAATCAATGCAAAGAAATAGAGGAAAACAACAGAATGGGAAAGACTAGAGATCTCCTCAAGAAAATTAGAGATACCAAATATGTATGCAGGTCAGGAAGCAACAGTTAGAACTGGACATAGAACAACAGACTGGTTCCAAATAGGAAAAGGAGTGTGTCAAGGCTGTATATTGTCACCCTGCTTATTTACTTACATGCAGAGTACATCATGAGAAATGCTGGACTGGAAGAAAAACAAGCTGGAATCAAGATTGCCTGGAGAAATATCAATAACCTCAGATATGCAGATGACACCACCCTTATGGAAGAAAGTGAAGAGGAACTAAAAATCCTCTTGATGAAAGTGAAAGAGGAGAGTGAAAAAGTTGGCTTAAAGCTCAACATTCAGTAAACGAAGATCATGACATCCAGTCCCATCACTTCATGGGAAACAGATGGGGAAACAGAGGAAACAGTGTCACACTTTATTTTCTTGGGCTCCAAAATCACTGCAGCACTGCAGATGGTGACTGCAGCCATGAAATTAAAAACCTCTTACTCCTTGGAAGAAAAGTTATGACCAGCCTAGATAGCATATTCAAAAGCAGAGACATTACTTTGCCGACTAAGGTCCATCTAGTCAAGGCTATGGTTTTTCCAGTGGTCATGTATGGATGTGAGAGTTGGACTGTGAAGAAGGCTGAGCACTGAAGAATTGATGCTTTTTAACTGTGGTGTTGGAGAAGACTCTTGTGAGTGTCTGGGACTGCAAGGAGATCCAAACAGTCCATTCTGAAGGAGATCGAAATTTCTTTGGAAGGAATGATGCTAAAGCTGAAACTCCAGTTCTTTGCCCACCTCATTCGAAAAGTTGACTCATTGGAAAAGACTTTGATGCTGGGAGGGATTGGGCGCAGGAGGAGAAGGGGACGACAGAGGATGACATGGCTGGATGGCATCACTGACTCGATGGACACGAGTCTGAGTGAACTCCGGGAGTTGGTGATGGACAGGGAGGCCTGGCATGCTGCGATTCATGGGGTCGCAAAGAGTCAGACACAACTGAGTGACTGAACTGAACTGAATTGAACGTCCCATCCTAGACTTTATCAACTTAGAAGTTCTGCTTTCCAAGAGGAGAAAGGGAGCTTGACTACGTTGAGCTTCTAATTCTGGTGAAACTGGAATATAATGGTGGGCACAATCTATCTTGATAATCATTAGTAGATATAGCTGATATACAATAAGATCAAGATGACTCTTACATTACCTCCCTTCTTATGTCTGGAACTCAGTGATTTATTGGAATATCTCTTGGCATTTTTTTAACCAATGATAATGATAACTGAAAATGTCAACTATATAAAACACAATCCCATAAGACCAAAGCAATTTAGAAAGCATAATATCAAGGTCTGAGTCAGCTTATTCAGAAAGAACCCACAATATAGCTGAAGGAGAACAGGTGGAGTTTCTTATAATAACACCTTTTAAAATTTGTGTATTGGTTGGTCTGTTTGTTTAAGGATATAGCAACTAGCAATAAAATTTTGAGATTAGGCTTTCATCCTTATTTTCAGGGAAGAATTAAAAATGAGCATTGAATACCTTAGCAGAGTATAAGCAGATCTGAGTTGCACAAGGGATAAACTGTACCTATTTCAGACTATACATTAGGCTCTCTCTTCTCCCTGGCTTTGTTTTCTTAGTGGAGTGACAGCTCATGCTTGGTAATGTTACCATTCTGTGTTCACCTCCAAAAAGCTGAGGGTCTCATTGGATATGCACTATCAGTGCCTCACTTCTAACCTACACTGAAACCTAGATTAACCGAACCTAACCTTTTTCTCCCACTGCGTTTCTTGTTGTTGTTGAAGTGTAAGACTCAGGTTCCTCAGCAACCACTATACGTTCAAGTAGGTTAACACTCACTGGGTTTAAGGCAGCAAACACGTTATATAGATAATAAAAATTTTCTCCCTGTACTACCCAGGACAAAAAGGCTGGAGAATGAACCTCCCTGAAGATGTCTGACAAAACAGAGAAACTGCTTGCCCTGAAATCATAACCTGCTCAAAAATGCAATTCATTATATTTGATTTGTTTCCTTCACTGCCTCACTCTCATGCCACCTCCCTTGTGCATCTACCAAATTTGCATGACCAATAAAGTTTTTACTTTATAAATTATGTGTCAGGTCAGCTTTTTAGGGAACACTGATCAAGATAACATATAACAATTTATTTGTCTATATTTACCACCACCTGTTAGTTTCTCAGTCATATCCAACTGTACAATCCCATGGGCTAGAGCCCACCAGGCTCCTCTGTCCATGGAATGCTTTAAGCAAGAATACTGGAGTGAGTAGACTTATTCCCTTCTCCAGAGGATCTTCCCAACCCAGGGACTGAACCTGAATCTCCTGCATTGAGGTCAGGTTACCGTTACATATGGAAGCAATAATTATGTCACTAACTACAAGAACATTCAGTTCAGTTCAGTTCAGTTCAGTCACTCAGTCGTGTCCGACTCTTTGTGACCCCATGAATCACAGCATGCCAGGCCTCCCTGTCCATCACCAACTCCTGGAGTTCACTCAGACTCACGTCCATTGAGTCAGTGATGCCATCCAGCCATCTCATCCTCTGTTGTCCCCTTCTCCTCCTGCCCCCAATTCCTCCCAGCATCAGAGTTTTTTCCAATGAGTCAACTCTTCACATGAGGTGGCCAAAGTACTGGAGTTTCAGCTTTAGCATCATTCCTTCCAGAGAAATCCCAGGGCTGATCTCCTTCAGAATGGATTGGTTGGATCTCCTTGCAGTCCAAGGGACTCTAGAATGCACAAAACTAAAGAAAGTATAATGTCTATTTTTCTGTGCAGCATGAATTTTAATATAAAAAGGTGAAGTCAGGCAGGTTGATTCCTCCAGTTCCATTCTTTCTCAAGATTGCTTTGGCTATTCGAGGTTTTTTTTGTATTTCCATACAAATAGTGAAATTATTTGTTCTAGCTCTGTGAAAAATACCGCTGGTAGCTTGATAGGGATTGCACTGAATCTGTAGAGGGAGAGGGAGAGGGTGGGATGATTTGGGAGAATGGCATTGAAACATGTGTAATATCATGTAAGAAACGAATCGCCAGTCTAGGTTCGATACAGGATACAGGATGCTTGGGGTTGGTGCACGGGGATGATCCAGAGAGATGATATGGGGTGGGAGGTGGGAGGGGGGTTCAGGATTGGGAACTCATGTACACCCGTGGTGGATTCATGTCAATGTATGGCAACAACAATGCAGTATTGTAAAGCAAAATAAAGTAAAAATTAAAATTAAAAAAAAAGGTGATTGCTCTTCAAACTTAAATTTACTAATTTTTGCTTTCAAGTTTTCTTGTTTATTTCTAAAATTGAATATCATGTTGTTAATGTTGACTCTCTTAGCAAAAAAAAAAAAAAATCAACTAGTTAAATGGTTCTACTTCATGTTTTACATGCATCATTATTTATGTGTATCACACGTTAATTTAAGGAGCTCTTAGAAATGTATTTCATAAAAAGTAAAATATTTGTCATCACTGTGAATGTTATTGCAAACACAGGTAAAAACCTAAGCATAACATTATTTCTTTCTGTGTTAATAGTACAAAAGCACATTTTGGTATAGCACTCATGGTAACAGAACTATTTTTACTAAGTTCCTAAATTAAAACACCATAATTCAAAATTGCATCCTCAAACAGCTGTAGTTATGAAAATACACAAATATTTTATTCTATATATTATTCTGTATATTTTACTCACAGTAAACACAATAAAACATTTTTATGACAAGCCTGAGGCTTCTTTCTCTTCTCAGAAAGGAAAAAAAAAGTTTGAAATGACAGTATATGCCTTTTCTCCTTGCTGTTCATTAAGATTGGCTTTTTTTTTACCATGAAAATTCTTGAAGAACCAACTTTAAATATATTTAAATGTAGTTTACTGATACTGAATTTATATTAAAGTCTTCTAATTTTTATTCACTTCTCAAAATTAATTGAATGTCTTCAATCAAAACATACGAATGAAGTTTCAGAAAATTTAGCTTTGGAAGTTTATAAATTTATCAAATGAAAAATATTGAAAACATAGTTTACAGATAGGAAGACATTAAAATCCCTATAAAAGTAAATGAAAAATCAAACAAGTGAAATGAGTGTAAATGGAGAACAAAATTTACACCTGAAATTTTGTAAAGTTTGCTTTGGACTATCTCTATCTGTGGGAAAAAATCCATAGACATTATATCAGAATCAGATAACACTACTAGAATTGATTTAAAGTATTAAAATATGTACTAAATTAACTTGCTCTGCATGCTTCTATTAATCTATGAATAACAAACATAAAGAAGTTTTTGTTGTTAATAATCATATATATATGTGATACTTTTATTTTTAGAAGGAATTATAGTTTAGAAAATAGGGTTAGTTTTAGATTCAACAATATGGCAAAATTGATTTTTGCTAATTAACAAATATTTCAAGACATATACATTTTTAGTTATTTTAATACCTCTTATCATTCTTAAAGTATGTATATTTTGAACCTTGAATTGTATGGTCACCAGAATTCTAAAGCAGAAAAAATAATCATGTAAGAACATACATATAAATATAAGAAAAACTATCAAGTGAGGATAAGTCCTTTCAAAGGAAAGGAAGAGAAAATTGACAAGAGCCTAGTCAGCTCTTGAATGTTTTTGTTTGTTTCATTCTGTGACAGAAAGTATAGAAAGATTTTGAGGGGCAGAGTAACACGATCAAGTTTATGTTGAGAAATTTTCTTCTAGTTGCTATATGGAAAAGAAAGTGTAGAGATTAAAGAAGTGGAGAGAACAATTACACAAAAAGTGGTGAACATAAAACTATTAAAAATTAAGACAGGAAAACAACTTAGCAAGTTAGAATGTTCTCTACATACTAAACATTGTGCTGGATATTTAAATAAATTAAGTACATTTAAAGTTTCAAATGCATATAAATTAGTCAAGCATATATGAAGTTAGCCCACAAATACACAGTTAAAAATAGGCACTATCTAAAATTTTTAAAAATACTCTTACAAGGATGAAGACTCAGTTCAAAAATTATTGAAATGATATTATCTTAATATGCATATATAGATATGAATAAAAGTGGTTACATTCAATAATAGCATAAGCAAAAGACTATTATAACAAGTTCTATTATCTGAATCAATGAATGACTCACCTCACTTGATAAGGTCACATTGAATCCCACTGTATCTCAGTCCAACTGTATCATAGAGCTCTATGAATTAATTCATTAATAATTTATTCTGTATATTTTAACAAGAAATGAAAATTGCAAATAACTCAAGGCATGTTTTCAGTGGGAGTCAGAAATCAAGAAGAAAAACACCTGCACATTTAGTATATTCCCAAATTTCATTTTAAAAAATATTTTCCAATGATTCATCATATATGTATTTAACACTGTATAAGATATTTAAATGTTTCAGTGATATAAATCCACACATTTTATTCTCCATTTAAGGTTCCTCAAATTTCTTGTTTCATAGTGATAGTGATTAATAAAATTAAATATGAAATGACCATATATATAAGATCTATGAGGTCCTAACTTGCTGAGTATATACATTTGCTTAATGTATTACTCTCTACCTATGTGAGATGAATATAGATAGTTCCTTAAAAGGAAAATAGCTTGCCTTGAAAATAAATTTATGTGCAATTTCTTCAAATCATTCTTGGAGATAGACCCTGGAAGCAAAACATATTACAATGCCAAATGTATTTCTCAAGAGGCCAAATAAATTAAAACTTCAGCAGGGAAGTTACATAAAGGCTAGACTGCAAAAGCCATGTTCTGTAGCTAGATTTGAAGCACTCCTTATAGCTACACAAAATTGTGTTGACTTATCAATTTATTTTATTATCCTCTGCTAATTACTTTAAAACTACTAAACCTTTTGAAGTATTCTTTTTTTTCTACTAAACATAAGTAGTTAAAAGCAACCATCATTGAAATCATCATTACCAAATTCTTAGCTATTATGTACATTAACAAATCTTTTATTCACTCCAACTAGAGGAAATAGCTGACACAGGTTATGGCATAGAACAAAGAAGGAGCTGCCTAATTGGGGCGGGGGCGGGGGGAAGTGCTCTCAAGGGCCCAAATAAACAGTTCTAAAAAAATTGTCATATAGTATATGGGTTTTAAAACTGTAATTCCCAAACTGAATGCCAAAGTTCACTGGGGCATCACAATGAACTAATGGGGTCACTGTGGAATATTTTAAAATTTTGAATAAAACAGAGTGGCACCTATTGGACATCATGCAAATGACAACCATTAACTTCTTTGAATACAGTTAGCTAAGATGGTAAAAAGAATCTGCCTGCAGTGCGGGAAACCAGGGTTCAATTCGTGGGTCAGGAAGATCCCCTGGAGAAGGGAATAGCCACCCACTCCAGTATTTTAGCCCTGGAGAATTCCTTGGATAGAGGAGTCTGGAAGGCTATAGTCTATGGGGTCACAAAGAGTCAGACACAACTTAGCAGCTAACATGCATATTTAATAAATAGAATTACTGGCTTTTGGTTTTGTTTGTATGACTTTTGTCAATGGAAAAGAAATATTAAGACACTAAAGGTGCCAAGACATGAGAGATTTTGGGAACCACAGTTTTATACTGATTTCAGGAAAGTGTATGATGGAACCTCCAAAAGGCCAGTAGCATGCCATGATCAATTACAAAAAAGAGCTACAGTACATTTTAAAACACATATCCTTTCTATTAGATGTACCAACATCTCTTACTGAACTCTTAATATGGGCAATACCAAAATGAAATAACAGACTAGGATTACTAGCAAGTATCAAGAAAGGAAAAAGCAGACACAATCTAGGTAGTCAAATATGGATAATTAAGTTATTTCTGCTTCTTGGAATCTTAAATTTATTGTGTAGTAGTTGATATTGTCTAAATTAGCCATTCAGATATTTAAACACTCAGGTCTCGCAAATAATGAAAAGACCACAGAAGAAAATGGAGATTAATAAATGTTCACTTGATTATGCATATATCTGTTAAAGGAGGATTAGGACAGCCTCTGCATTGCCAAATTTTAAGGCAGGATCTTTCTTAATCTGAGGTAATTTTAACTATATTTATTTTAAACATTAGAGTATATATACACAAAATGTCTACTAGAATTTAAAGTAGAAAAGTGGACTCTTACTTCAAAAAGCGATGTAAGCATAAAGTTTACTGTCAAACAAACATTATTTCAGAACCAAATGAACATTTCATTACTACTAAGAAATAATAATTACACAGTGACCTAATACACATTTTTCAAGTGCCCATGGAACAATCTCCAGGATAAGCCACATGCTATGCCACAAAACAATTCTAAATAAATTCAATCATATGAAACTGAAATCATATGAAGAATTATATGAAGAATCTCTTCTGACCACATGTTAGAAGATTAGAAATCAACTAAAATGGGAAAAAATGCCCAAAACACAAGCAGATGCAGGCTAAACTATATGCAACTAAGCAACCATGAAATCACTGAAGAAGTTTAAAAATAAATTTAAAAATCACTTGGGACAAATAAAAATGAAAAATGAAAACAAAATTATCTAAAATCCATGGGATACAATAAAAGCAGTGGTAAGAGGTAACTTTATGGCCTGCTTCAGAAAATAAGAAAAAATCTCACCTAGTCTTACACCTAAAGGAACAGAAATAATAAACAAAACCCAAAGTAAGCAGAAGGAAAGAAATCATAAAGATCAATGCAGAAATAAATGATATAAAGACTAAATAAAATTACAGAAGAGATCAACTGTTGATTCTTTGAAGGGATTTTTAAAAAGACTGGTGCTCTTTATGCATACTCATGAATAAAAAAAGAGAGAAGGTCCTTGTTAATATAACCAGAAATGAAAGAGAAGTTACAGTTGTCACTGCAGAAATATGAAAAATCATAAAAGACTACTATTAATAAAAAAAATTATATACCAAAAAAAGCACAAGCTAGAAGAAAGGGGTAAATTCCTAGAAATATGCAATGTCTCAAGAGTGAAACAGAAAGAAATAGAAAATATTAACAGATCTATTACCAGTAATAAAATTGAATCGGCTAGAAAACAAACATATAGATGTGTAGGGCACCAGAAACCACAAGGAGGAACTGCAGCATGAAAACAAAAACAAAAACCAAACAAAAATAAACCACAAAAACAAACAAAAAAGACTCCTGACCAAAAAAAAAAACCTAGGACCACATGGCTTCCTGAGTGAATTTTAGCAAACATTTAAAGAAAAGTTAACATCTATCCATCTGAAAATATTCTAAAATATTCTAAAGAGGGACCACCTCCAAATTCAATCTACGAGGCCAGGATCACCCAGATGAAAAAATCAGACAAAACTATCACACGCAAAAAGAAAATGACAGGCCAAAATCTCTGGTCAACAGAGATGCAAAACCTCTCAATGAAGTATTGGCAAATTGAATTAGACAGGATACTAAAAGGATCATACACTGTAATAAATTTGGATTTATCTAGGATAAAAGGATAGTTCAATAACCAAAAATCAACTGATACATCACATTAACAAACTGAAGATTGAAAATCATACAATCATCTCAATAGATGCACAAAAAAATCTTTGACAAAATTCAACAATAATTTAAAATAAAAACTCAACAAAATGAGTATAGAGGAATTATAACGAGCAAATCCCATGGGTGGAGGACCCTGGTAGGCTGCAGTCCATGGGGTCGCTAAGAGTCGGACACGACTGAGCAACTTCACTTTCACTTTTCACTTTCATGCATTGGAGAAGGAAATGGCAACCAAAGTGTTCTTGCCTGGAGAATCCCAGGGACAGGGGAGCCCAGTGAGCTGCCGTCTATGGGGTGGCACAGAGTCAGACACGACTGAAGTGACTTAGCAGCAGCAGCAGCAGCAGCAGCAGCAACCTAATAAAGGCCATATATGACATGCCCATAGCTAACATCAGACACACTAACAAAAACATGAAAGCACTTCCTCCATAATCAGTAACAAGAAAAGTATGCCCACACTTGCTACTTTTATTCAACACAATATTGCTAGTCCTAGCTCTAGCAATCATATGAGAAAAGGATATTTTAAAAAATCCAAATTGGAAAGGAAAATTTAAAACTATTACTGTATGCAGATGACATAATATTATACTTAGAAAATCCCAAAAACCTCACCAAAAAACTACTATCTCATCAAGGAATTTGTTAAAGTTGCAGGATGAAAGATTAATATAGAGAGATGTTTCATTTCTATACACTAAAAACAGAAAAAGAAAGAAAGAACACAACTAATACTAACTTTCAGAAAAAGAAAATTTTTTAAATCATATTTACTATCACATAAAAATAATAAAATAACTAGGAATAAATGTAACTAAGGAAGTAAGCTAGCTATATTCAGAAAATCATAAGACACTGATGAAAGAAACTGAATACCATACAAATAGATAGAAATATATGCTGCATTTATGGATAGGAAGAATTACTATTGTTAAAATGATCATACCCCCTAAAGTAAACTACAGACTTAGTGCAATCCCTATGAAAATACCAATGGCAATTCTTTACAGGACTAGAACAAGTACGTCTAAAATTAAATGGAAACACAAAGACCCTGAACAGCCAAAATAATCTTGAGAAAAAACAAATCTAGAAGTGATATGCTGCCTGAGCTCAAAGTATACCACAAAGTTCTAGGTATCAAAACAGTATGCTACAGGCACAAAAATAGACACAATGACCAATGCAACAGAATAGAGAGCCCAGAAGTGAACCTACACTTAGATGGGCAATTAGTCTATGACAAAGAAGACAAGAATATACAATAGGGAAAAGACAATCTCTTCAATAAATGGTGTTGGAAAACCTGGGCAGCTCCTGTAAAATAATCAAACTGGATAACTCTCTCACAATATGCACCAAAGTAAAGTCAAAATTGATTAAAGATTTAATTGTTAGATCTAAAACCACAAAATTTCTTGAAGAAAATACAGACAATAAGTTCTTTGACATTAGTATTATACTTTTGAATATGTCTTTTTGCAGAAAATTCCACTTCTGCATATATACCCAAAATTATTGAAAGCAAGGACTCAAACAGATATGTTTATGCCCAAGTTCATAGCAACACTATTTCTAATAGTCAACAGCTTGAAGCGAGCCTAATATCCATTGATACATACATGGATTAAAAAATGTATAATACACATACAATATAATATTATTTAGCCTTAATTTGAAGGAAAATTTTAACACACAGTTCAGTTCAGTCACTCAGTCGTGTCTGACTCTTTGCAACCCATGAATTGCAGCACACCAGGCCTCTCTGTCCATCACCAACACCTGGAGTTCACCCAAACTCATGTCCAACGAGTCAGTGATGCCATTCAGCCATCTCATCCTCTGTTGTCCCCTTCTCCTCCTGCCCCCAATCCCTCCCAGCATCAAAGTCTTTTCCAACGAGTCAAATCTTCACATGAAGTGGCCAAAATATTGGAGTTTCAGCTTTAGCATCTGTCCTTCCAAAGAACACTCAGGGCTGATCTCCTTTAGAATGGACTGGTTGGATCTCCTTGCAGTCCAAGGGACTCTCAAGACTCTTCTCCAACACCATACTTCAAAAGCATCAATTCTTTCATGCTCAGCTTTCTTCACAGTCCAACTCTCACATCCATACATGACTACTGGAAAAACCATAGCCTTGACTAGAAGGAACTTTGTTGGCAAAGTAAGGTCTCTACTTTTTAATATACTACCTAGGTTGGTTATAATTCTCCTTCCAAAGAGTAAGCGTCTTTTAATTTCATGGCTGCAGTCACCATCTGCAGTGATTTTGGAGCCCCCCAAAATAAAGTCTGACACTGTTTCCCCATCTATTTCCCACGAAGTGATGGGACCAGATGCCATGATCTTCGTTTTCTGAATGTTGAGCTTTAAGACAACTTTTTCACTCTCCTCTTTCACTTTCATCAAGAGGCTTTTGAGTTCCTCTTCACTTTCTGCCATAAGGGTGGTGTCATCAGCATATCTGAGGTTATTGATATTTCTCCCAGCAATCTTGATTCCAGCTTGTGCTTCTTCCAGCCCAAGGTTTCTCATGATGTACTCTGCATATAAGTTAAATAAGCAGGGTGACAATATACAGCCTTGATGTCCTCCTTTTCCTATTTAGAACCAGTCTGTTGTTCCATGTCTAGTTCTAATAGTTGCTTCCTGACCTACACATAGATAAATCCTTGAAGACAGTACACAGGGTGAAGTGAGAAAAATCACAAAAGTTCAGATACAACCTAATTTCACTTATAAGTGGTACCTTCAGTAGACAAATGCTCAAAGACAAAAAAGAAAGAATGGTAGAATGGATGAGAACCTGCCTGCCAATGCAGGCAATAGGGATTTGAACCATGATCCAGGAAGATTCCATATGCCATGGAAGGGCTAAGTCTGTGAACCACAACTTCTGAGCCCGCATGATGCAACTAATTAAGCCATGAGCCTAGAGCCTGTGCTCAGCAATATGAGAAGCCGCAATGAGAAGTCCATGCACTGCAATGAAGAGGAGCCCCCAATCACCACAACCTGAGAAAGCCCATACAGAGTACTGAAGACTCAGTACAATCAAAAATAAACAAACAAATTAAAAAAAAGTTTAAAAAAAAAACAGAATGGTGATTTTCAGAGTTATGAAAGAGTAAGAATGTTGAACAAATGTTTACTGGGTCCAGCAGTCAGTTTGGATGCGTAGGATAAATTTTGGAGATGGATGGTGGTGATGGTAGCATAACAATCGGAATGTTAATGTCATAGAATTATACACTTAAAATTATTAAAATATAAAAATTTATGTGTATTAAAGAGTCTTTAAGTAGAAAAAGGAGGGTATTAGATGAATATCTGTTATCTAAGAAAAGAAAAAGGCCTGAAAAAATAGAAAAACATGAAATTAGAGACTGTTTTCTTATTATGAGAGCTCTATAATCTTTTCATTTCCAAGGCAAACCATTCAATATCACAGTATTCCAAGTCTATGCCCTGTCGAGTAATACTGAAAATGCTGAAGTTGAACATTCCATGAAGACCTATACGAATTTCTAGAACTAACACATAGAAGAATGTCTTTTGATTACACGGGACTGGAATGCAAAAGTAGGAAGCCAAGTTACACCTGGAGTAAGAGGAAAATTTGGCCTTGAAGTACAGAATGAAGCAGGGCAAAGGCTAACAGAGTTTTGTCAAGTGAATGCATTGGTCATAGTAAACACCCTCTTCCAACAACACAAGAGAAGACTCTACACATGGACATCACCAGATGTTTAATACTGAAATCAGATTGATTATATTCTTTGCAGTCAAAGGTGGAGAAGCTCTATACAATCAGCAAAGATGAGACTGGGAGCTGACTTTGGCTCAGATCATGAACTCCTTATTGCCAAATTCAGACTTAAATTGAAGAAAGCAGGGAAAGCCACTAGAACATTCAGGTATGACCTAAACCAGATCCTTTATGATTATACAGTGGAAGTGACAAACAGATTCAAGGGACTAGATCTGATAGACAGAGTGCCTGAAGAACTATGGATGGAGGTCTGTGATATTATACATGTGGCAGGGATCAAGACCATTCCAAGAAAAAGAAATGCAAAAAGGCAAAATGGCTGTCTGAAGAGGACTTACAATTAGCTGTGAATAGAAGAGAAGTGAAAGTCAAAGGAGAAAAGGAAAGATATATGCATCTGAATGCAGAGTTCCAAAGAATAGCAAGGAGTGATAAAAACGCCTTCCTTAGTGATCAATGCAATGAAATAGAGGGAAAAAATAGAATGGGAAAGACTAGAGGTCTCCAAGAAAATTAGAGATACCAAGGGAACATTTCATGAAAAGATGGGCTCAATAAGGACAGAAATGGTAGGGACCTAACAGAAGCAGAAGACATTAAGAAGAGGTGGAAAGAATACACAGAAAAACTACACAAAAAATATCTTCATGACCCAGATAATCATAACGGTGTGATCACTCACCTAGAGCCAGACATCCTGATATGTGAAGTCAAGTGGGCCTTAGGAAGCATCACTATTAACAAAGCTAGTGAAGTGATGGAATTCCAGTTGAACTATTTCAAATCTTAAAAGATGATGCTGTGAAAGTGCTGCACTCAATATGCCAGCAAATTTGTAAAACTCAGCAGTGGCCATGGGGCTGGAAAAGGTCAGTTTTCATTCCAATCCCAAAGAAAGGCAATGCCAAAGAATTCTCAAACTACCACAAAACTGCACTCATCTCACACGCTGCTGCTGCTGCTGTTAAGTCACTTCAGTCATGTCTGACTCTTCACGACCCCATGGACTGCTGCCTACCAGGCTCCTCTGTCCATGGGATTTTTCCGGCCAAAGTACTGGAGTGGGTTGCCATTGCCTTCTCCATCTCACACGCTGCTAAAGTAATACTCAAAGTTCTCCAAGCCAGGCTTCAACAAATATGAACCGTGAACTTCCAGATGTTCAAGTTGGATTTAGAAATGGCAGAGGAACCAGTGATCAAATTGCCAACATCTATTGGATCATCAAAACAGCAAGAGAGCTCCAGAAAATCATGTACTTCTGCTTTATTGACTATGCCAAAGCCTTTGACTGTGTAGACCACAACAAACTGTGGAAAATTCTTCAAGTGATGGAAATACCAGACCACCTGACCTGCCTGTTGAGAAATCTGTATGCAGATTTCTAACTGAAGCAACAGTTAGAACCAGACATGGAACAACAAATTGGTTCCAAATTGGGAAAAGAGTACCTCAAGGCTATATATTTTCACCCTGCTTATTTAACTTCACCCCAAAGTACATCATGGGAAACGCTGGGCTGGAGGAAGCACAAGCTGGAATCAAGATTGCTGGAAGAAATATCAATACCTCAGATATGCAGATGACATCACCCTTATGGCAGAAAGTGAAGAAGATCTAAAAAACCTCTTGATGAAAGTGAGAGTGATGAAAGTGAAAGAGGAGAGTGAAAAAGTCGGCTTAAAACTCAACATTCATAAAACTAAGATCATGGAATCTGGTTCCATCACTTCATGGCAAATAGATGGGAAACAGTGGAAACAGTGACAGACTTTAATTTGGGGGGCTCCCAAATCACTGCACATGGTGACTGCAGTGAAATTAAAAGATGCTTAATCCTTGGAAGAAAAGTTATGACCAAACTAGATAGCATATTAAAAAGCAGAGACATTCTTTGTCAACAAAGGTCCCTCTAGTCAAAGCTATGGTTTTCCAGTAGTTGTGTATAGATGTGAGAGTTGGACTATATAGAACGTTGAGCGCTGAAGAATTGATGTCTTTTAACTGTGCTTTTGGTGAAGACTCTTGAGTGTCTCTTGGACTGCAAGGAGATCCAACCAGTCCATCCTAAAGGAAACCAGTCCTTAATAGTCTTTGGAAGGACTGATGCTGAAGCTGAAACTCCAATACTTTGGCCTCCTGATGCAAAGAACTGACTCACTGGAAAAAACTCTGATGTTGGGAAAGATTGAAGGTGGGAGGACTAGGGCACGACAGAAGATGAGATGGTTGGATGGCATCACTGACTCAATGGACTTGAGTTTGAGTGACTCTTGGAGTTGGTAATGGACAGGGAGGCCTGGCATGCTGCAGTCCATGGGGTGGTAAAGAATGGGTCATGACTGAGTGACTGAACTGAACTGATAAGAGAAATGACTGTATAAGAGAAAATAAAGAAAACTATTGTATAGTTTATAACATAGAAGCAAAATGAAGCAATAATGGTGTATGAAAAATAAGATATAAATAACTGTGCTCAGCATGAAATCCATGAAAGTAGGTTTCATACTGTCAGTAGAAATATGCAATCTTACAATTACTTTGAAAATCAGTTCATCGCTCACTTAAACCATTAAAAATTCACCTGAATATATCCCAGAAATTCCATTCCTAGGTATTTATCTAAATTAAACATGAAACCACATGTCCATAAAGGATTCATATATAAATGTCTGTAGCAGCTTTATTTACATTGTCCATAACCTGGAAAAAGTTCAAATGACACTTATCAAATTGTGATAAACATACACAATGAAATGATACTCAGCAAGAAAACATAACAAACAATATACTCAATTATATGGTTGTATCTCAAAATAATTTTATTAACTAAAATCCTGTGTGAAAGTTGCTCAGTTGTGTCCAACTCTTTGCAATCCCATGGACTATACAGTCTATGCAATTCTCTAGGCCAGAATACTGGAATGGGTAGCCTTTCTCTTCTCCAGTGGATCGTCCCAACCCAGGGATCAAATTCAGGTCTCCCACATTGCAGGCAGATTCTTTACCAGCTGGGCCACAGGGAAGCCCAAGAATACTGGAGTGGCTAGACTATCCCTCTTCAGGAAATTGTCCTGTCCCAGGAATCAAATCAAATCGAGGTCTCCTGCATTGCAGGCAGATTCTTTACCAGCTGAGCTATAAGGGAAGCCCATTAACTAAAATAAGAGAGACAAAAAAAGTACATATGGTTCAGTTCAGTTCAGTCACTCAGTCGTGTCCGACCAACTCTTTGCAACCCCATGAATCGCAACACGCCAGGCCTCCCTGTCCACCACCAACTCCCAGGGTTCACTCAGACTCATGTCCATGGAGTCAGTGATGCCATCCAGCCATCTCATCCTCTGTTGTCCCCTTCTCGTCCCGCCCCCAATCCCTCCCAGCTTCAGAGTTTTTTCCAATGAGTCAACTCTTCGCATGAGGTGGCCAAAGTACTGGAGTTTCAGCTTTAGCATCATTCCTTCCAAAGAAATCCCAGGGTTGATCTCCTTCAGAATGGACTGGTTGGATCTCTTTGCAACCCAAGGTACTCTCAAGAGTCTTCTCCAACACCACAGTTCAAAACCATCAATTCTTCAGTGCTCAGCCTTCTTCACAGTTCAACTCTCATATCCATACATGACTACTGGAAAAACCATAGCCTTGACTAGATGGACCTTAGTCGGCAAAGTAATATCTCTGCTTTTGAATATGCTATCTAGGCTGGTCATAACTTTTCTTCCAAGGAGTAAGCGTCTTTTAATTTCATGGCTGCAGTCACCATCTGCAGTGATTTTGAAGCCCCCCAAAATAATCTAACACTGTTTCCACTGTTTCCCCATCTATTTCCCATGAAGTGGTGGGACCAGATGCTGTGATCTTCGTTTTCTGAATGTTGAGCTTTAAGCCAACATTTTCACTCTCCTTCTTCACTTTCATCAAGAGCCTTTTGAGTTCCTCTTCACTTTCTGCCATAAGGGTGGTGTCATCTGCATATGTGAGGTTATTGATATTTCTCTCGGCAATCTTGATTCCAGCTTGTGTTTCTTCCAGTCCAGCGTTTCTCATGGTGTACTCTGCATAGAAGTTAAATAAGCAGGGTGACACTATATAGCCCTGACGTACTCCTTTTCCTATTTGGAACCAGTCTGTTGTTCCATGTCCAGTTCTAACTGTTGCTTCCGGACCTGCATATAGATTTCTCAAGAGGTTGGTTATACTGTATTATTCCATTACTGTAAAACTCTAAAAAATGCTAACTTTCCTACTTTGACAGAAAACAGATCAGTGATTGTGTAGAGGCAGGGGTGGGGTATGAACATCAAGGGAGGCTTTAATGGTGAATTTTAAAAAATTCTTCACCATGATGGTGATTTCATGGTTGTCTATGTATATTAACATATCAAATTGTACTCTTTCAAAATTTGCAGTTGAGTACCAGTTATACATTAATAAAGTTAAAACTTTGTTTGCACAAAGAACACAGAAAAGTCTAGCTCAGAGATCAAATTTAAATATTAAACAATTCAGTATTATTCAATTTTTACTAGAAAAATAGAAAAGAACATTTTCGAAGTAATTCAATAACTCTGGATTGACATGGACACTTAAGCCCAAGAAGAACTCTGCAAGAAATAAGACTACTGGGCAATATAAACGATGAACATAGAGGAAATATTCTATAACAAAATACTGATCAAATGAATTAAGATGAGTATTCAACAATTAGAAGATATTAGCGAAATGCCTTTACAATATCTGTATAAAAAAGAATTTCATTAAAAGATTACAAGATACAAACTCTAATCTAATGATAAATTCACACAGTAAAATTATCAAATTCTACTTCACCCTAAGACATAAAGCAGGAAGGTAAAGTATAGAAATATAAAGGTAAGTTCAGTTCAGTTCAGTTCAGTCGCTCAGTCGTGTCTGACTGTTTGCAACACCATGAATCGCAGCACACCAGGCCTCCCTGTTCATCACCATCTCCCGGAGTTCACTCAGACTCGTGTCCATTGAGTCTGTGATGCCATCCAGCCATTTCATCCTCTGTCGTCCCCTTCTCCTCCTGCCCCCAATCCCCTCCCAGCATCAGAGTGTTTTCCAATGAGTCAACTCTTCGCATGAGGTGGTCAAGTACTGAACTTCAGCTTTAGCATCATTCCTTCCAAAGAAATCCCAGGGCTGATCTCCTTCAGAATGGACTGGTTGGATCTCCTTGCAGTCCAAGGGACCCTCAAGAGTCTTATCCAACACCACAGTTCAAAAGCATCAATTCTTCGGTGCTCAGCCTTTTTCACAGTCCAACTGTCACATCCATACATGATCACTGGAAAAAACATAGCCTTGACTAGACAGAACTTAGTTGGAAAAGTAATGTCTCAGCTTTTGAATATACTATCTAGGTTGGTCATAACTTTTCTTCCAAGGAGTAAGCGTCTTTTAATTTCATGGCTGCAGTCACCATCTGCAGTGATTTTGGAGCCCCCCAAAATAAAGTCTGACACTGTTTCCACTGTTTCCCCATCTATTTCCCATGAAGTGATGGGACCAGGTGCCATGGTCTTTGTTTTTTGAATGTTGAGCTCTAAGCCAACTTTTTCACTCTCCTCTTTCACTTTTATCAAGAGGCTTTTGAGTTACTCTTCACTTTCTGCCATAAGGGTGGTGTCATCAGCATATCTGAGGTTATTGATATTTCTCCCGGCAATCTTGATTCCAGCTTGTGTTTCTTCCAATCCAGTGTTTCTCATGATGTACTCTGCATATAAGTTAAATAAGCAGGTGACAATATACAGCCTTGACCTACTCCTTTTCCTATTTGGAACCAGTCTGTTGTTCCATGTCCAGTTCTAACTGTTGCTTCCTGACCTGCATACAGATTTCTCAAGAGGCAGGTTAGGTGGTCTGGTATTCCCATCTCTTTCAGAATTTTCCACAGTTTATTGTGATCCACACAGTCAAAGGCTTTGGCATAGTCAATAAAGCAGAAATATATGTTTTTCTGGAACTCTCTTGCTTTTTCCATGATCCAGCGGATGTTGGCAATTTGATCTCTGGTTCCTCTGCCTTTTCTAAAACCAGCTTGAAAATCAGGAAGTTCACAGTTCACGTATTGCTGAAGCCTGGCTTGGAGAATTTTGAGCATTACTTTACTAGCATGTGAGATGAGTGCAATTGTCCGGTAGTTTGAGCATTCCTTTGCATTGCCTTTCTTTGGGATTGGAGTGAACACTGACCTTTTCCATTTGTGGCCACTGCTGAGTTTTCCAAATTTGCTGGCATATTGAGTGCAGCACTTTCACAGCATCATCTTTCAGGATTTGAAACAGCTCAACTGGAATTCCATCACCTCCACTAGCTTTGTTCATAGTGATGATTTCTAAGGCCCACTTGACTTCACATTCCAAGATGTCTGGCTCTAGATTAGTGATCACATCATCATGATTATCTGGGTCGTGTAGATCTTCTTTGTACAGTTCTTCCATGTATTCTTGCCACCTCTTCTAAATATTTTCTGCTTCTGTTAGGTCCCTACAATTTGTGTCCTTTATCGAGCCCATCTTTTCATGAAATATTCCCCTTGGTATCTCTAGTTTTCTTGAAGATATCTCCAGTCTTTCCCATTCTGTTCTTTTCCTCTATTTCTTTGCATCAATTGCTGAAGAAGGCTTTCTTATCTCTTTTGCTATTCTTTGGAACTCTGCATTCAGATGCTTATATCTTTCCTTTTCTCCTTTGCTTTTCACCTCTCTTCTTTTCACAGCTATTAGTAAAGCCTCCCCAGACAGTGATTTTGCTTTTTTGCATTTCTTTTCCATGGGGATGGTCTTGATCCCTGTCTCCTGTACAAAGGTAAAGACATGAACAATTGTGTGGTAGTTTGAGCATTCTTTGGCATTCCTTTTCTTTGGGAGTGGTGAGTAAACTAATGCTCAAAATTTTCCAAGCCAGGCTTCAGCAATACATAAACTATAAATTTCCAGATGTTCAAGCTGGTTTTAGAAAAGGCAGAGGAACCAGAGATCAAATTGCCAACATCTGCTGGATCATGGAAAAAGCAAGAGAGTTCCAGAAAAACATATATTTCTGCTTTATTGACTATACCAAAGCCTTTGACTGTGTGGATCACAATGAGCTGTGGAAAATTATGAAAGAGATGAGAATACCAGACTACCTGACCTGCCTCTTGAGAAACCTGTATGCATGTCAGGAAGCAACAATTAGAACTGGATATGGAACAACATACTGGTTTCAGATAGCCAAAGAGTACGTCAAGACTATATTGTCACCCTGCTTATTTAGCTTCTATGTAGAATTCATGATGAGAAATGCTGGGCTGGATGAAGCACAAGCTGGAATCAAGATTGCCAGGAGAAATAACAATAACCTCCAATACGCCAATGACACAACCCTTATGGCAGAAAGCAAAGAAGAACTAAAGAGCATCTTGATGAAAGTGAATGAGGAGAATGAAAAAGTTGGCTTAAAGCTCAACATTGAGAAAACGAAGATCATGGCATCTGGTGCCATCACTTCATGGCAAATAATGGAGAAACAGTGGAAACCGTGTCAGATTTTATTTTGGGGGTCTTCAAAATCACTGCAGATGGTGACTGCAGCCATGAAATTAAAAGACACTTATTCCTTGTAAAAAAAAGTTATAACCAACCATATTGAGAAGCAGAGACATTACCATGCCGACTAACTTCCATCTAGTCAAGGCTATGGTTTTTCCAGTGGTCATGTATGGATCTGAGAGTTGGTCTGTGAAGAAAGCTGAACATCGAAGAATTGATGGTTTTGAACTGTGGTGTTGGATAAGACTCTTGAGAATCCCTTGGACTGCAAGAAGATCCAACCAGTCCATTCTGAAGGAGATCAGCCCTGGGATTTTTTTTGGAAGGAATCATGCTAAAGCTGAAACTCCAGTACATTGGCCATCTCATGTGAAGAGTTGACTCATTGGAAAAGACTTTGATTCTGGGAGGGATTGGGGGCAGGAGGACAAGGGGACGACAGAGGATGAGACAGCTAGATGGTATCACTGACTTGATGAACATGAGTCTGAGTGCACTCTGGGAGTTGGTGATGGTCAAGGAGGCTTGGCATGCTGCAATTCATGGGGTCACAAAATTCGGACACAACTGAGAAACTGAACTGAACTGAACTGAAAGATATGAAGTGGAAAGCCACAAAATGCAGAAGACCTATGCAATAATATCAAAATTAATAACAACAACATGAAAAATTCTTACTAATTAGAAGGAAAAGAAAAAACAACCCAAAAGGAAGAACTGGGCAAAATAATAAGCATTTAACAAAAGCAGAGACATGAAAAGTGAAATGTAGGAAATTTACAAACACAATAAATGCAAATGAAGTGAGATTACACTTTATACCCATTATCTTGCCAAAAATTTCTGATTATACCAAATGTAGATAGGATGAGGAGCTATATGGTCTACAATACACTGATTGTGATAGCCTAAATAAAGACAATTACTTTGGAAAATGCATTATCTTGTAAATTGAATGATGATCCTATGACTTAAAAATTTGCCTTAGTCATCCCTTAGAAAAATTCTTGTACATGTATTTCAAATGACATATAAAAAAATTTATAGAAGCTTTATTCTATAATAGCAAAATCTAGAAATAATAAAATACCTACAGACAAGAGAATCAATGCATAATTTAAAAAGTATAAATGGAATGACATACAGAAAGAAAATAAGCAAATTATAGATGCTTAAATATTAGAAAAATAGTGTTGAGAAAAACAGAGCACAGAATAGTAAAACTATAATCTACTATTTTATTTTAAAGCTTAAAAAAATAAATTTCTTGCAAACTGCAAATCAGCACTTTGGCATCTATCCCTATAAGGACTAAATAAAGAGCCACTGCAAAGCTGACCTTCAACATCCCTTGAAAGGAGATGAGAGTGGAGATTAGGAATGAAGCACTCTATCGTCTGGGAAAAAAACTAGTCTTTGCATAGTTAGATTCAAGGGATTCCAAGTGATAGACAGAGTGCCTGAAGAACTATGGACAGAGATTTATAACATTGTATAGGAAGCAGTGATCAAGAGCATCCAAGAAAGAAATTCAAAAGGAAAAATGGTTCTCTAGGGAGGCCTTAGAAATTGCTGAGAAAAGAAAGAAGTGAAAGGCAAAGGAAAAAAGGAAAGATATACTCATCTGAATGCAGAGTTTGAAAATAATAGCAGGAGAAATAAAAACATCTTCCTCAGTGATCAGTGCAAAGAAATTGAGGAAAACAATAGAAAGAGAAAGACTAGAGATCTCTTCAAGAAAATTAGGGAATACCAAGGTAACATTTCATGCAAAGATGGGCTCAATAAATGACAGAAATGGTATGGACCTAACAGAAGCAGGAGATTTTTAAGAAGAGGTGGCAAGAATACACAGAAGACTGTACAGAAAAGATCTTCACGACCAAGAAAATCATGATGGAGTGATAAGTCACCTAGATCCAGACATCCTGGAATGTGAAGGCAAGTGGGCCTTAGGAAGCATCACAATGAACAAAGCTAGAGGAGGTGATGGAATTCCAGTTGAGCTATTTCAAATCCTAAAAGACTTGATGTGAAAGAGCTGTACTCAATATGCCAACAAATTTGGAAAACTCAGCCAAGAGACTGAGTGGCCACAAGACTAGAAAATGTCAGTTTTCGTTCCAATCCCAAAGAAAGGCAATGCCAAAGAATGTTCAAACTACCACACAACTGCACTCATCTCACATGCTAGTAAAGTAATGCTTAAAATTCTCCAAGCCAGGCTTCAACAATACGTGAACTGTGAAGTTCCAGATGTTCAAGATGGATTTAGAAAAGGCAGAGGGACCAGAGATCAAATTGCCAACATCCGCTGGATCATGGAAAAAGCAAGAGAGTTCCAGAAAAACATATATTTCTGCTTTATTGACTATGCCAAAGCCTTTGACTGTGTGGATCACAATAAACTGTGGAAAATTCTGAAAGAGATGGGAATACCAGACTACCTGATCTGCCTCTTGAGAAACGTGTATGCAAGTAAGGAATCAACAGCTAGAATTGGACATGAAACAACAGACTGGTTCCAAATAGGAAAAGGACTACATCAAACCTGTATATTGTCACCCTGCTTATTTAACTTATATGCAGAGTTTATCATGCTAAATGCTGGGCTGGAAGAAGCACAAGCTGGAATCAATTCCCAGGAGAAATATCAGTAACCTCAGATATACAGATGACACCACCCTTATGGCAGAAAGTGAAGAACTAAAGAACCTCTTGATGAAAGTGAAAGAGGAGAGTGAAAAATTGGATTAAAACTCAACATTCTGAAAACAAAGATCACAGTCAAAGGTTTTGGCATAGTCAATAAAACAGAAGTAGATGATTTTCTGGAACTTTCTTGCTTTTTCAATGATCCAGAGAATGTTGGCAATTTGATCTCTGGTCCCTCTGCCTTTTCTAAAACCAGTTTAAACATCTGGAAGTTCATGGTTCACGTATTGCTGAAGCCTGGCTTGTAGAATTTTGAGCATTATTTTACTAGCATGTGAGATGAATGCAATTGTGCAGTAATTTGAGCATTCTTTGGCATTGCCTTTCTTTGGGATTGGAATGAAAACGGACCTTTTCCAGTCCTGTGGCCACTGCTGAGTTTTCCAAATTTGCTGGCATATTGAGTTCAGGAGTTTAACAGCATCTTACCTTAGGATATGAAATTGCTCAACTGGAATTCCATCACCTCATAGCTTTGTTCATAGTGATGCTTCCTAAGGCCTACTTGACTTCACATTCCAGGATCTCTGGCTCCAGATAAGTGATCAAACCATATAGATTATCTGTGTCATGAAGATCTTTTTTGCACAGTTCTGTGTATTCTTGCTACCTCTTCTTAATATCTTTTGCTTGTTAGGTCCATACCATTTATGTCCTTTATTGTGCCCATCTTTGCATGAAATGTTCCCTTGGTATCTCTAATTGTCTTGAAGAGATCTCTAGTCTTTCCCATTCTTCTGTTTTCCTCTATTTCTTTGCACTGATCACTGAGGAAGGCTTTCTTATCTCTCCTTGCTATTCTTTGGAACTCTGCATTCAGATGGCTATATCTTTCTTTTTCTCCTTTGCTTTTCGCTTCTCTTCTTTTCAAAGCTATTTTTAAGGCCTCATCAGACAGCCATTTTGCTTTTCTGCATTTCATTTTCTTGGAGATGGTCTTGATCCCTGTCTCCTGTACAATGTTACAAACCTCCATCCATAGTTCTCCAGGCACTCTGTCTATCAGATCTAGTCCCTTAAATCGATATTTCACTTCCACTGTACAATCATAAGGGATTTGATCTAGGTCATACCTGAATTGTCTAATGGTTTTCCATATATATATATATATATATACACACACACACATATATAAGCACTATTTCAATTCTGAAAAATGTTATAACTAAAGGAGCATGGCCATGATTCTATCTAAACTTAATCCCATTGATCCTAGATATCTTATTTTTAAAGTATATTTCCATCATTATATTGCAAACTATGTATATCAATTTAAATCACAATTAAGTTATTTAAGATTCTTTATGATTCATTTATTCATCTCTATCAGCTTCATTTAGAAATAATTGCTGACAAGCTATACTTTGCAAACCATGTTGTTCTACCCTATAAATTTGCTTGGGTGGCATTGTTTTCTAATAAAAAAATAAAAATAAAAACTGACATTCTAAGAGTCTGCATAGGAACATATATAGGTATAGTTGTAAATGTGATATTAAATAAAATTAAGATGGACATATAAAGGATATTATTTGTTTTCCTACTGATAAATGAGTACAGAACTCAGGATTTCTCCTGCCTAACTTTACTATACTGAAATCCTTTTTATGTTTATTGCAAGATACTAGGAACTATAATTTCCAGAATCCTGTTTATAGGCAAGTTAAATAAACTCCTAGGTGAATATCTCTTATGTTGCTGGTTAATTCTTTCAGAGTAAAACAGGTATATAAAAATACTTATACATGTTATTTGTAGCATATATTCACTCACTTTGTAAACCAAGTCCACTCATTTTCCTAACTAAATAGCAGAATTTTTAAAACTAAATGTAAATATATTGGCAAACATGCTGACCTCTATTTAGGAGAATTTTATTAGTTTCCTATTACTGTTATAAAATTCCCACCTATTGATGACTCTGATCAGCAAATATTTATTAAGTTTTAGTTTTGCAAGTCACAAGTCTGAAATGGGTCCCTAGGGATGTGTACTTTCAAAAGGCTTTTGTGGTATATCCATTTTCTTGCCTTTTTTAGCTTCAAGAGACTACTACATGCCTTGGCTCTTGCCACTTCCTCAATCTTCAAAGCCAGCAGGGTAGCATATTTTCTCCTCTCTGACCTCCTGTTTCTTTTTTAAAAGAAGCCTTATAAATTATCTGGCCTACCTGATATAATCTCCCTATCCCAAGATCCTTAACCAAATCATACTGCAAAGTTCCTTTTGCCATATATTTATGTTAAATTTGTTTTCTCCCATCCTAAAGGCTGTCTTTTCACCTTGCTCATAGTTTCCTTTGTTGTGCAAAAGCTTTTAAGTTTAATTAGGTCCTATTTGCTTATTTTTGCTTTTATTTCCATTTCTCTGGGAGGTGGGTCATATAGCATCCTGCTGTGATTTATGTCAGAGAGTGTTTTGCCTACGTTTTCCTCTAGAAGTTTTATAGTTTATGGTTTTATATTTAGATCTTTAATCCATTTTGAGTTTATTTTTGTGCATGGTGTTAGAAAGTATTCCAGTTTCATTCTTTTAACAGATGGCTCACCAGTTTTCCCAGCTAGCTTGTAAAAGAGATTGTCTTTTCTCCATTGTATATTCTTGCCTTCTTGGTTAAAGGTAAGGTGTCCATAGATGCATGGATTTATCTCTGGGCTTTCTATTTTGTTCCATTGATCTATATATCTGTCTTTGTGCAGGTGCCATGCTGTCTTGATGACTGTAGCATTAGTCTGAAGTGTAGTCTGTAGCATAATCTGAAGTCAGGCAGATTGATTCCTCTAGTTCCATTCTTCTTTTTCAAGATTACTTTGGCTATTCGAGGTTTTTTGTAATTCCATACAAATTGTGAAATTATTTGTTCTAATTCTTTGAAAAATACCATTGGAAGCTTGAGAGGGATGACATTGGATTTGTAGACTGCTTTGAGTAGCATATGCATTTTCACTATTTTGATACTTCCAATCCTTGAATGTAGTGTATTTCTTCACCTATTTGTGTCATCTTTGATTTCTTTCATTAGTGTTTTATTGTTTCCTATATATAGGTCTCTTGTTTCTTTAGATGGGTTTATTCCTAATTATTTTAGGAATAAATAAATTATTCCTAATTATTTTCATCCCAAATGGTGAATGGGATTGTTTCCTTAATGCTCATTTTGCTTTCTCACTGTTATTGTATAGGAATGCAAGGGATTTCTGTGTATTAATTTTATATTCTGCAAATTTACTATATTTATTGATTAGGGCTAGTAATTATATGGTGTTTTTTTAGGGTTTTCTATGTAGAGGATCATTTCAACCACAAACAGTGAGAGCTTTAGTTCTTTTCCAATCTAGATTATTTTATTTCTTTTTCTTCTCTGATTGCTATGGCTAAAACTTCCAAAACTACATTGAATGGCAGTGGTGAGAGTGTGTACCCTTGTTTTGTTCCTGACTTTAGGGGAAATGCTATATATATATATATATATATATATACACACATATATACATACATATATATATATATATATATTTGCCACTGAGAACAATGATTACTGTGGATTTATCATATATGACTTTTATTATGTTGAGGTATGTTCCTTCTAGGCCTGCTTTCTGGAGGGTTTTTTCTTTTTTTATCATAAATGGATGTTCAATTTTGTCTAAGACTTTCTCTGCATCTATGGATATAATCATAAGGTTTTTATCTTTCAGTTTGTTAATATGTGTCACATTGATTAATTTGCAAATATTGACAAATCCTTGCATCCCTGGAATAAAGCCCACTTGGTCATGGTGTATAGTCCTTTTAATATCTTGTTGGATTCTATTTGCTAGAATTTTGTTGAGGATTTTTACATCTATGTTCTTCACTGATAGTGCTTTCCTGGTGGCTCAGAGGTTAAAGCATCTGGCTGCAATGTGGAACATCCGGGTTCGATCCCTGGGTTGGGAAGATCCCCTGGAGAAGGAAATGGCAACCCACTCCAGTATTTTTGCCTGGAGAATCCCATGGAGGGAGGAACCTGGTAGGCTACAGTCCATGGGGTTGCAAAGAGTCAGACATGACTGAGCAACTTCACTTTCACTTTCATCACTAATATTAGCCTGTAGTTTTCTTCTTTTGTGGCATCTTTGTCAGGTTTGGTATTAGGGTGATGGTGGCTTCATTGAATGAGTTTGGGAGTTTATCTTCCTTTGTAATTTTCTGGAAGAGTTTGAGTAGGATAGGTGTTAGCTCTTTTCTAAATTTTTGGTAGAATTCACTTGTGAAGCCATCTGGTCTTGGGCTTTTGTTTTTTGGAAGATGTTTGATTACAATTTCAATTTCTGTGCTTGTGATGGATCTGTTAAGATTTTCTATTTCTTCCTGGCTCAGGTTTGGAAGGTTATACTTTTCTAAGAATTCATCCATTTCTTCCAAGTTGTCCATTTTATTGTCATATAGTTGCTGATCATAGTCTCTAATGATCTTTTGTATTTTGTCCTATCTTCTTTCAAAGAGAATGAGTGGCCTTTCTGGGTGCCTGTTGTCCTCCCCCAGGGTTCAGAAGCTGTTTTGGGGAAGTTGCTCAGCATTCAAATGATCTTTTGATGAATTAGTGTGGGGGGAAGGGGGGAATGGTCTCCCTGTCCTATTCCTCCTCCATCTTGGAACCACATCCAGTTTTGCTCTTAAATGTGCATGTATACTCCATTTTGAAAGAAAGTTTAGAGATGAAATAAAGAAGAGCTCCAGTTTCATTCTTTTTCACATGAATATCCGGAGGTCCTAACACCATTTGTTGAAAAATCTGTTTCATCAAATTGTCTCAGCAAACTTACAAAATCTTATACAACTACATTTCACATAAACATATGAGTGTATTTTTAGAATTTAAAAGCTACTCCATTGATCAATATGTCTATTCTTATGCCACACCACACTATCTTTATCGGTGTAGCTGTGTAGTAAGTTTTGAAATTGGAGATATTCAGTGCTCCAAACTTGTTTTTTAAGCCTATTTTAAATATTCTGGTCCTTTTCATTTCCACATAAATTTTAGGATGTGCTTGTCAATTTCTGAAAAATAAATAAATAATAAGTTGGACTTTTGATAGAAATTAAGGTGAATCTATAAATCAAAGAATATACAAATTCTTCCTTTTAATAGTCCCAGAATTTTGAGCAAAACAATCCTATCCTTTTTAATATAGCAATAATGGCAATAGTGGCAATAGTAGCAATAATGGCAATAGTGATTTTTATTGTTTTGTTCTATTTTATTTATATCTCAAATATAGCAATTGTAGGAGTGTTCTACCAAAGGAATATATTTTAGTTTATACATATTGAATATATTTAAAATGAGAACAATAATTTATGAAAGTCAAAAACTGAAAATCATTGAGGATTTATTTGTCTTTAAAAATGCATAATTCAAGCTTTAAAAATATTTTGGGAGGTACAAGATCACTTCTAACTGAAGGAATTGGGGGAAAAGAATCAGTGAAAAAGAGAATATGTTATGTTTGAGAAGAAATGGCCTAATTTTTATGTAAAGCTTTGGAGTTTTTAGATTGGAGAACTTGAGGTAAATTACAGTGATGAAAAAAAAAAAAAAAGAAACCTAGAATAAGATGGCAGTCTAGGAAGAGCCAAACTCTTGTTCACCCACAGGAAGAGACATCAAACAAAATAGAGCCTATTTGAACCAATTTTGTTGGAGTTCTAACAATCAAAATTTATAGAAAGTAGGAGAATATCCAATTAAGAAAAAGCCATCCATGCTCCAGAGAAGACATACAGATGGCCAATAGGGACATGAAAAATGTTCAACGTCACTAATTATTAGAGAAATGCAAATTAAAACTACAATAAATCACCTCACACCAGCCAGAATGGCTATCATTTTAAAAAAATCACAAACAATAAATGCTGTAGAAGGTGTGGAGAGAAGCAAACTCTGCTACACTGTTGGTGGAAATGTAAGTCAGTACAGCTATTATGGAGAACACTATGGAAGTTCCTTACAAAAACTAAAGATAGAGATATCATATGATATTGCAATCCCACTTCTGAGCATATATCTAGAGATAAACAAGATACAAAAGGATACATGCACCCCAATATTCATTCCAGCACTGTTTACAATAACCAAGACATGAAAGCAACCTAAATGTCCATCAACAGAGGTATAGATAAAGAAGATGTGGTATATATATATATATATATAGTGGAATATCATTAAAAATAACAAACTAATGTCATTTTCAGTGACATGGATGGAGCTAGAGAGTGCTATACTGAGTGAAGTAAGTCAGACAGAGAACAAGAACTATCCAATGGCAACTGTTATATGTGAAATCTAAAAAGAAATGATACAAACCAGCTTAATTACAAAACAGACTCACAGACTTATAGAAGGAGCTTATGAGTGCTGGAGTAGAGAAGGGGTAAAAGGATAGTTATGGAGTTTGGGATGGACATGTCTACATTGCTATGTTTAAAATGAATAACCAACGAGGTCCTATTATATAGCTCGCAGAACTCTGTTCATTGTTATGAGGCTTCCAGGATGGGAGGGGTGTTTTGGGGAGAATGGATATATGGATATGTATGACTGAGTCCCTCCCCTGTTCACCTGAAACTGTCACAACATTAACATTTGTTAACTGACTATATGTCAATATAAAATAAAAAGTTTAAAAAAGAAAAAAAAATGCCATCTTCAGAATGGTAGAAAAGTTTTCAGAAATTTTATTTATCTACCGACAACCCCTGACCAACCTCAGTGGCAGTCTTGGTCTTGATCCCAAATGCTGGCAGCCCAAGGTCCCATTTTCTCCCTCCAAAAGGAGGGAACAAAGCAGACTTTATTTGTAAATTATTGTGTACATCTGTTCTAATTTGTCTGGAGGATACCTGGAGGATGGACTCACTCATCTCTAACTCACAAAACTTAAATGCAGGTAGGAAAACTGATGGGGATTGCTTGTAGATGCTATAAGGGGGCAATTAACCCTTCTGGACAAGAGATTGCAAGTAGAGACATACAATTGACCATATGAGGCCTGGAAAAGGAAGTTTTGCTGAAACTCGGAAAGGTGGAAACAACCCAAATGTTTGCCAACAGAAAAAGAGGGAGGGAGGGAGAGAGTAAGGGAGGAGAGGGAAGGAAGAAAGGAGGGACAACCAATGATACAAAATTATCACCAGAAAAACAGCTGAATCTATTTTGACTGTGCAGTCTAAAATATATAAAAGTGCTATAAAGAAACAATTTTTTAAAGTGAAAGGAAAGTTTCCATCTTCTCCCACAACATCAGTTCCTATAGCCTTCATGATTGGTTTCAACTCTAGCAAAAGTATTGCTTTTTGTCTTTCACATTTGCCTAAAGTGACCCCTTAGGTGACGTGAATTCACTGAATTCACAAACTGTGGTAAAAACTCTACTGCTGTCTATATATTCCCTTTACAACACAAAGTATCATTAAATGTAAACCATTACAAATTGCAATCTTTTAACACTATTGAAGATATTTCTCAGGTATTTACCGGTTCTGCGGCACCAAGTCAAGACCAGAATATCACAATTACTTCCATAAAATATTATTAATGCATCTTATAGAAAGTAAAAGATACTAAGGGATGATTTTTAAAGACTATTTTAGTTTCTAAGAGTTTTACTATTTTCATAATTACACCAAACTAGTAAAAGTAATTTATAAATTAGCAAGCTGCTGCTGCTGCTAAGTCGCTTCAGTCATGTCTGACTCTGTGTGACCTCATAGATGGCAGCCCACCAGGCTCCCCCATCCCTGGGATTCTCCAGGCAAGAACACTGGAGTGGGTTGCCATTTCCTTCTTTAAAATTAGCAAAATTGGTAATTATACATATACAAATACATATACAAATACAAATACATACACAACTTTGGTAATTAGCAAAATTAGCAAAATTGATCATAATTTTCACAATAACGTAGCAGTCTTATACAACGAAATTTAATGAAAGGACTTAAGGAGACAGCAACAGCAAGCATAATAGTTTCTAAATTAGAAAAATATTCATCTAGAAAAAAGAATATCTCCATGTTAGAGCAATTTGGTTCCAAAACACAAATATATATCACTTCCTTTTCCTTCAGTATATAGAAAAATGAGGGGGTTTATTCTTTTTTCCCATTAGAAAAGAAAAAGAGTAGAGGTAAAATTATAAAACTAAGATAGTTGTTATTTTTAGGATAAAGGGAATGGTGCAATAACAGAAAAGGACACCAATGTGTGCCTCTGAGTCTCTGACATTGTTCTATTTTTTGGCTTACATTATAGGTTACATAGGTGTTTTCTTTATAGACATTTGTGGTACTATATAATTATGCTTATGCATTTTCCAGTTTGTATATTATTATGCTATGAAGAAAAATTTTAAAGATAAAGTTAGAATTATACTGTTTAGCAGCAGCAGCATAAGTTGATGGTCTTTATATTTCAGAAGTTTAATAAACTAGTTTCATCTTGATACATGTAAATTTATGTATTGATGTTCATTTGCAGATGTAAGCATTTATGTATAATTTTTAATGGTATAAATAAGATTTTGGATATTTGTTCAGTATAAACACTTGAAGTCTAGAAAATACTATGATAGATATAAAAGAAAAACTCAATATATTATATTATTGTATTGACTAATAGGCTTAGTGGAAAAGCAATCCAATAAAATATTATTCAATGCCCAGATATGTAAAGATGATTACAGGTAGATAGGTAGGTTGATAGATTGATAGATGATAGATAAAAATAAGCTTTTCTGGTGATTCTCTCAAATGTAGTTGGATTCAACAGGGTCTCCAAAGATTAAGCCCCACTAAGGATCTCTAAAAAGTGAGTCCCAAAGTCAATAATCTTAAAAGCAAATAATTGAGGACAGGCTAATTACTAACAGATTGTTCTTCCTGATATGAAGAAAATCTATGACAGAGTCTCTGAGTTTATGGTAAAAAATAAAAGTGTGTGATTTAAGTCATGGCAGAAAGAAATGGTGGAGTAGGCAAGAATAGAGAGGGTACTATTCTGTCATGTATTTCACCATTAATAAAACAGCATTATAACAGTCATTGAAGGGTTTGCTCTTGGGAAGATGATTTGACATTAAGATGGTTCTCTCAGTTTGAGGGATTTAGCACTAAGCCGTCTACAGCCAAACTTCCCAGCAACTGAGGGAATATGCCTTTGATCTGAGAGGAGCCTTGCAGTATTCACTATGATCAATGAAATCTAATTTCAGATTCAAAAATTAGCACTTAAATAAACAAAGCATACCAATGCATGACATTTTAAATACATTTTTAAGGTCAACACAGTGATAGTCATTTTCTGTATCTCAACAGTTTCTTTGCTAGTGTCCTGAATTCTACAGGTATTTTTAGAGCATTACATTTTCTGTGGTTTCAGGTATTATCAGTTTGTTACTATTTTCCAATTACATTTGTAAGGCCCAAGCTCGCTCTTTTTCTTATTTAAGTGGCATAAATACCATTAAATTGATGAAACAGCTAAGTGAAAAAAATGAGGGTGAGTCTTTTGTCCTCTGTAATAACCTCCCTTATGCTAGATTTCTAATTTGTTGGGCCTTTATTGACAGAAGAAAACACATTTTGTGAGCATGTCAGCCAAAGATAGCATTTATAGCTTCTAAATAATTAGGTATTGATTAATTTCACCAGGAATATATGGGCCATTTTTTTCAAGCTTGCCCATTGTTAAAGATCATATAATTTCAACTCAAGAAATCACATAACAGTGCCTCAGTCCTTAATAGCTAGCTCCTATTGCCTACCTTCCATAATTATATGTGTGAACTGCAATTGCCCCAAGGAGAACATGGATGAGTTTCAATTCTGTTAAACTTCTTAGATCTTCATTCTTATATAGGCAAAATTAGAAGAAAGGGGCTGCCAGCTTCCCCCTTCAAACTTTAAGTTTATATAGTTAGAAATGAATATATGCATTGAAAAACATCTAACATCTAAGTAAGATACGATAGGCTACATACCACTAGGGAAAAATAACAGCAGACCCCAAATACTGGTAGACTCAAATGAGAGGTGTAAATACTTTTTAGCAGACGTTCATAAACTCAGTGCCATAGTGGGAGGTGATGGTCATACTCCTACTGCATAATACCCTTTTCATCACTATAGTGAGTATTAGAGAGGAAATTATACTTTATCTTCTGACTATTTTCTACCTTTAGACATATTAATAATCATCAACAATAACATTTTGGTGATATATAGACATAAACATATACAGAGTAATAGATGTAAATCTTTGAAAGCGTTAGTCGTTCAGTCGTGTCTGACTTTGCGACCTAATGTCAGTAGCCTGCCAGGCTACTCTGTCCAGGGATTCTCCAGGCAAGAATACTGGAGTGGGTTGCCTTTTCATTCCTTGGAGGATCTTCCTGACCCAGGGACTGAACCCAGGTCTCCTGCATTGCAGGCAGATTCTACTGTCTGAGCCACCATCAACAATAACATTTTTATGATATATAGACGCAAACATATACAGAGTAATAGATGTAAAGCTATAGATATACAAATATGACCAGTACAAGATATAGATGTAATGGCCTCCTGCTTTATAGAAACCAAGTTTCTATACATCAGATAAGTTTTGGCATGTTAGTGGTCAAAATGTTGGCTGAATCTTCAAAGGTTTCTGTACTATGAAAAGATTAATATAGAGCTGCTTTCTCTCCACTGCAAAACAACAACAACAAAAACAAAAAGACAAAAATATTCCTTTAAATTTATCTAAGTAGCACTCAGTTAAAAAGATTCTAGTCTTTGAACTCAAGATATTGTTTATGTTGTTTTTTAACACAGATAATCCTGTTAGTAATAAGTCAAGTAATTTTGAGTTATATAAAATTATTAATCATGCCTTCTTCTCTTCTAATTATTAAAGCAGCCAATGGGTTGTATCTTTCCAACTGTTTCTCTATGTTAACATAAAAAATTACAGATATCTATCTCTATAGATATAGGTATAGTATAAAAGTTTACATAGAGATGGTTACACTCACATATGCACATATTGCTCTTTCTTAAGAAAAGTATAATCATATTATATATGTATGTATATACACACCCAACTGGAGTAAGGAGGCTTGGAAGTTATTGTTTCAATGTGTCTGAGTCAGGTTTGATTCCCATGACACAAAATTGTGCCAGCAAGCATACTGTATTACCCCAAGTGATATACCTTATGGTATATGGCTTCTGGAGATGTAAGGATGATACAAAAGAGTCCTGGTGAAACTTAACTCCATTCTATCAATACATCACAAGAGTAATTTTTAACATAAGAGAAAGATATTTGGTGTACTTGAACCCATCAGTGTGCCAATGTTTTCTCCTTGTTTATGCACAGTAGAACTTCCACATGTATGTTACTCATTTGCATGTATGTGCACCTTTGACTGATGAATTAACCTAAGAGAAATCACTGCATTGGACAGACATCCATTCTTTCCTTTATAATGATCCAATGGCCAATATCAAAGCTGCTGGTCAGATAGACTGTAATAATGTATATAAGCTTGGCCCCACTGGTGACTGTGATTCTAGAAAGGCAATCTCTCCAGACTGACACAGCCCTGTGCCAAAATCTATGACTTGGTTATTTAAACAGGGGCTCAATTTCAATCCCTTGGCTAGGAAAGGTGCCTTTGTGTACAGCATAGTCTGCCCCAATGCATGAATCAACACTGATCAGATTGATTCCATAAGAAGGATAATCAGGAGGACAGTATCTAGAGTGTTATTTTCCTTTCACATCTCCAAATGGGTAAATTACTAAGAGGAGCTTATTTGTTCTCTTAAACGAAAGTTAATATAGTCATAACCTGCTTAAAGTTGCTTGCTTCCTTCCTCAGTTTTCCTTTCTGGAAAGGGGGTTCTGCTTCTTCCATTTGCTTTTATCTCTGATAATGGTTTTTCCAGTAGTCATGTGTGGATGTGAGAGTTGAACTTTGAAGAAAGCTGAGCACCAAAGAATTGATGCTTTTGAACTGTGGTGTTGGAGAAGACTCTTGAGAGTCCCTTGGACTGCAAGAAGATCCAACCCATCCATTCTAAAGGAGATCAGTCCTGGGTGTTCTTTGGAGGGAATGATGCTGAAGCTGAAACTCCAATACTTTGGCCACCTCATGCAAAGAGTTGACTCATTGGAAAAGACTCTGATGCTGGGAGGGATTGGGGGCAGGAGGAGAAGGGGAAGTCAGAGGATGAGATGGCTAGATGCCATCACTGACTCAATGGACATGAGCTTGAGTGAATTCCGGGAGTTGGTGATGGACAGGGAGGCCTGGCATGCTGCAATTCATGGGGTTACAAAGAGTCGGACATGACTGAGCAATTGAACTGAAGTGAAATGAAATGTTTGACACATTTCATGTATGAATGTTTCATATATAGAAAAATGATTTTCTTTATGTTATCAAATTTCAATTTATTACTTAATGTTTTAAAAATTCTATGTACAGGTGTGAGTGTTTGAATTCTGTATTATTTGCTTTGCAGAAAAATAATGAAATAAATGCTAAACTTAAGTTTAGAATTAAATATGCTTTGAAAAATACAGCATATACTACATGATATGTGGTAAAGTAAAGTTAAGGTACTGTTTGTGAATTATTTTAGATTTTAACTTATCTAAAAAATTTCAAAGACAAACTTGGAGTGTTCTTCATATGTTCCCTGAATTAAGTTTGCCAATGCCTTTGAGAATTCACCTTATATTTCATAGTTATGAATTAAATAAGAATTTCTTTTGAAAAATTTATTATGTTTGGAAATATCTATAATATTTTGTTACATTCTTTGAGGGTGATAGAAACATAATAAGGTACAAATGTGGAACATAAGTGAAAAAAATAAGTTACAGATATACTATAAGGTATTTATTTATACATATTGAAGGTGACATTGAACAAAGTCATACAATCCCTGACATTAGATCATACTCTTTTCAATTTTCAAAGTGCCATGTATTTAGTCAACCAATGTGAAATGATACTTTCCTGATGTATTTCTATGTATGTTTTATCCTAGTTAAATTGCTATAAATAGAAAGGCTCTACATGCAAATGTAACAATTGTCAGCAAGTGAGTAATTTCTATCACTAAATTCATTAAAACATATAGAATAAATTTCATTTAAGAGTGAATTTATTAAATTTACTTATTTCATTTTATTGCTTTCATGAGATTAATTTCAGAACAGAGATATTTAGCTCAAAATTTCCACTAATTGTTAAATTTCTTTTCTTCTTTGTGATTAACTGCTTTAATTGAAGTTTCACAAATAATTACCAACATGTGAATATTCTCTATTTTACTGTCTAACATACACTATATTTGTACATTTAAAGATTATATTTTCTTCATGAATCGCTTGTCTTTTCACCCTTTTGTGATAGCATGGAATCGTTTAAAGCTCAACAAGAGGGACTGTAAACAAAGAATCAGAACGTGGCAAGCTCAAGAGATAAACCTAGGAAAAAGGCAGAAACACAGATGGCCTAGGTAGCAAACCATTTCAAAATTGTACATCACTGCAACCACTGGACCTTCAGAGACATCGGACAGACCAACACACAAGAAGGTCATCACCACTACCATGTCGTTACCCTCTATTGTCTCCATTTTTCACTTGATCAATAGAAAAAGTCTCACTTGTGAACATGTGAGTGCTTGAATATAGGCAGAGAGATTTTGTTTTAATATCTTAATTCAGTTCAGATCAGTTAAGTCACTCAGTTATGTCTGACTCTTTGTGACCACATGGACTGTAGCACATGAGGCCTCCTTGTACATAACCAATTCCCGGAGTTTACTAAAACTCATATCCATTGAATTGGTGATGCCATCCAACCATCTTATCTTCTACAGTCCCCTTCTCCTTCCAGCTGCAATTTTTCCTAACATCGGGGTCTTTTCAAATGAGTCAGCTACTCACATCAGGTGGCCACAGTATTGGAGTTTTATCTTCAACATCATTCCTTCCAATGAACAACCAGGACTGATCTCCTTTAGGATGGACTGGTTGGATCTCCTTGCAGTTCAAGGGATTCTCAAGAGTCTTCTCCAACATCACACTTCAAAAGCATCGATTTTTCAGCACTCAGCTTTCTTTATATTCCAACTCTCACACCCATACATAGCTACTGGAAAAACTATAGCTTTGACAAGACAGGTATTTGTTGGCAAAGTAATGTCTCTGCTTCTTAATGAGTGGTCTAGGTTGGTCATAACTTTCCTTCCAAGGAGCAAGGATCTTTTAATTCAGTGGTTGCAGTCACCATCTACAGTGAATTTGGAGCCCCCCAAATAAACTCAGCCACTGTTTCCACTCTTTCCCCATCTATTTGCCATGAAGTGATGGGACCGGATGCCATGATCTTAGTTTACTGAATGTTGAGCCTTAAGCCAACTTTTTCACTTTCCTCTATCACTTTTATCAAGTGGCTCTTTAGTTCTTCTTATTTTATGCCATAAGGGTGGTGTCATCTGCATAACTGAGGTTATTGATATTTCTCCCACTAATCTTGATTCCAGCTTGTGCTTCACCCAAACCAGACTTTCTCATGAGGTACTCTGCATAAAAGTTAAATAAGCAGGGTGACAATATACAGCCTTGATGTAATCCTTTCCCTATTGGGAACCAGTCTGTTGTTCCATGTCCAGTTCTAACTGTTGCTTCCTGACCTGCATACAGATTTCTCAAGAGGCATGTCTGGCAGTCTGGTATTCCCATCTCTTTCAGAATTTTCCACAGTTTGTCATGATCCACACAGTCAAAGGCATTAGCGTAATCAATGAATCAGAAATGGATGTTTTTCTGGGACTCTCGTGCTTTTTTGATGATCCAGCAAATGTTGGCATTTTGATCTCCGGTTCCTCTGCTTTTTCTAAAACCAGGTTAGACATCTGGAAGTTCATGGTTCACGTATTGTTGAAGCCTGCCTTGGAGAATTTTGAGCATTACTTTACTAGTGTGTGAGATGAACAAATTGCACTAGTTTGAGCATTCTTTGCATTGCCTTTCTTTGGGATTGGAGAGAAAACTGATGTTTTCCAGTCCTGTGGCCTCTGCTGAGTTTTCCAAATTTGCTGGCATATTGAGTGCAGCACTTTCACAGAATCATCTTTTAGGATTTGAAATGGCTCAACTGGAATTCCATCACTTCCACTAGCTTTGTTCATAGTGATGCTTCCTAAGGTCCACTTGACTTCACATTCCAGGATGTCTGGCTCTAGATGAGTGATCACACCATCCTGATTATCTTGGTTGTGAAGATCTGTTTTCTACAGTTCTTCTGTGTATTCTTGCCACCTCTTCTTAATATCTTCTGCTTCTGTTAGGTCCATACCATTTCTGTCCTTTATCGAGCCCATCTTTGCATGAAATGTTCCCTCGGTATCTCTAATTTTCTTGAAGAGATCTCTAGTCTTTCCCATTCTGTTCTTTTCCTCTATTTCTTTGCATTGATCGCTGAGGAATGCTTTCTTCTCTCTCCTTGTTATTCTTTGGAACACTGCATTCAGATGCTTGTATCTTTCCTTTTCTCCTTTGCTTTTAGCTTCTCTTCTCTTCACAGCTATTTGTAAGGCCTCCCCAGACAGCCATTTTGCGTGTTTACATTTCCTTTCCATGGGGATGGTTTGATCCCTGTCTCCTGTACAATGTCACGAACCTCCATCTATAGTTAATTGGGCACTCTATCTATCAGATCTAGTCCCTTAAATCTATTTCTCACTTCCACTGTATAAACATAAGGAATTTGATTTAGGTCATATCTGAATGGTCTAGTGGTTTTCCTTACTTTCTTCAATTTAAGTCTGAATTTGGCAATAAGACATTCATGATCTGAGCCACAGTCAGGTCCCGATCTTGTTTTTGCTGAATGTATAGAGCTTCTCCATCTTTGGCTGCAAAGAATATAATCAATCTGATTTTGATGTTGACCATCTGGTGATGTCCATGTGTAGAATCTTCTCTTTTCTTGTTTAAAGAGGGTGTTTGCTATGACCAGTGCATTCTCTTGGCAAAACTCTATTAGCCTTTGCCCTGCTTCATTCTGTAGTCCAAAACCAAATTTGCCTGTTACCCCAGGTGTTTCTTGACTTCCTATCTTTGCATTCCAGTCCCCTATAATGAAAAGGACATTTTTGGGGGGGTGTTAGTTCTAAAAGGTCTTATAGGTCTTCATTGAACCGTTCAACTTCAGCTTCTTCAGTGTTAGTGGTTGGGGCATAGACTTGGATAACTGTGATGTTGACTGGTTTGCCTTGGAAACGAACAGAGGTCATTCTGTCATTTTTGAGATTGCATCCAAGTACTGCATTTCAGACTCTTTTGTCGACATTTTGGCTACTCCATTTCTTCTAAGGGATTCCTGCCTACAGTAGTAGATGTAATGGTCATCTGAATTAAATTCACCCATTCCAGTCCATTTTAGTTTGCTGATTCCTAGAATATCGACATTCACTCTTGCCATCTCCTGTTTGACCACTTCCAATTTGCCTTGATTCATGGACCTGACATTCCAGGTTCCTATGCAATATTGCTCTTTACAGCATTGGACCTTGCTTCTGTCACCAGTCACATCCACAACTGGGTATTGTTTTTACTTTGGCTCCATCCCTTCATTCTTTCTGGAGTTATTTCTCCACTGATCTCCAGTAGCATATTGGGCACCTACCAACCTTGAGAGTTCCTCTTTCAGTATCCTATCATTTTGCCTTTTCATACTGTTCATGGGGTTCTCATGGCAAGAATACTGAAGTGGTTTGCCATTCTCTTCTCCAGTGGACCAGATTCTGTCAGAGCTCTCCACCATGACCTGCTCCTCTTGGGTGGCCCCACACAGCATAGCTTAGTTTCATTGAGTCAGACAAGGCTGTGCTCCTAGTGTGATTAGATTGACTCATTTACTGTGATTATGGTTTGTTTTTCTGCCCTCTGATGCCTTTCTCAAGACCTACCATCTTACTTGGGTTTCTCTTACATTGGACGTAGGGTATCTCTTCACGGCTGCTCCAACAAAGTGCAGCCGCTGCTCCTTACCTTGGACAAGGGGTATCTCCTCACAGCCACCCCTCCTGTCCTTGAATGTGGACTAGCTCTTTTCAGCCCTCCTGTGCCCACACAGCCACTGCTCCTTGGACATGGGGTTGCTCCTCTTGGCCACCACCCCTGACCTCTGGTGTGGGCTAGCTCCTCCCAGCCACCACCCCTGACCTCTGCTATTTACCTGGAGCCAAACTATGGTGGAGGTAATGAAGATAAGGGTAACCTCCTTCAAAAGATCCTGTGCACACACCTCTATACTCACTACCCCCACCCCTGTAGCAGGCCACCACCCACCCATACCTTCACTGGAGACTCCTGGACACTCACAGGCAAGTCTGGGTCAGTCTCTTGTGGGTCACTGCTCCTTTCTCCTGGGTCCTGGTTCACAAGGTTCTGTTTTGCCCTCCAAAAGTCTATTTCCCAGTCCTATGTAAGTTCTGGCAGCTCTGTGGTGGGATTAATGGCGACCTCCCCCAAGAGAGCTTATGCCATACCAAAGTCTGCTGCACTCAGATCCCCAGACCCTGTAACAGTCCACTGCTGACTCGTACCTCCACAGGAGACACTCAAACACAGTTCTGTCTCAGTCTCTGTGGGATCCCTGTGTCCTGGTATGTACAAGGTTTGTTTGAGCCCTCTGAGTGTCTCTTGTGGGAATAGGGTTTGACTCTATAAGAGAATTCACCCTTCCTACCATCTTTCCAGGGCTTCTCTTTTGCTCTTGGATGTGGGATATCTCCTCACAACTGCTCCAGTGCATACCACCTTACTGGGGTTTTTCTGACCTTGGATGCAGGCCTCCTCATAGCCCTCATGGCCACTCTCCTTGTGGCCAGTCCAGCAAAGTGCCACTGACGCTCCTGACCTTGGATGTGGGGGATCTCCTCAGGGCTGCTCACCAGCCACTCCAGCACCACACAGCTGGCACTTGCTGCTCTACTTTAATATCTAGCTTTGTAGTAAAAGGGGAGATATTTCCTTTTTGTTTTCATATGTTGGGACTAAAGAGCACCTTCTTTCTCAGCTTGATTTCAGAACCAATATGAATATAGACAAAGTTTTAAAACTGATGGAGATTAAATGTTGGTAATCATGATTTCATTGTGGGGGACCTACAGGCTTTTAAATGCTTCACTCTAGAAATAGACATATTTACCTATGAAAGATCAGAGCGAGCTGTTACCATGTGTCAGAGAGTGGAAAAATGTGTGCTCTTTGAAAGTGAAAAATTCTTGAAGGGAGATAGAGGAAGGGGCTAAATTATGTATTATGCTTAGTAAAATCATTTATTTTCTATCTCCTATATCTTTTCTCAGTTAAAGTTTTTACATGTCATTAAAAACATCCAACATTCCTTTCTTAGTAGAATCTACCTAGTGATTTAGCCATTTTTCATAACTTCTTTTGAACTTTCCCACTTGTATTTAGCATTATATTACTATTAAAGAATGTCTTCAGTTAACACACATGGCCCTGCTGATTTCAGGACTAAAAATGGTTTCTTCAAATTGTTCAGCTGAATTTTTTACTTTTCTTATAAGTGTTCTTCATGTATTTATTTAACAAAGCTTATAGAGTGCATTACTATGTGTCAGATATAATATGTAAATACACTCCAACGTTATCTTATTTCTCCCTCAAAACAACCCTATTAAGTAGAACTATTATTATTTTCATTTTTGGATGAGGAACTTGAGACACAAAAGGTTAATTGGTACTGAACGAGGGTAGAATTCAAAAGGGGTATCTAGGCCTGGAGTTCAAATTCCTAAAGACTCTGCTATGCTACCTAAAATTTTACAAATTTTAATAAAGAAGACAAATGTATTATTTGAATTTACCATTTTCCCCTTGATATACAAAGTGATGCTCTGTTTCAGAAAGAACTTTAACTTGCTTAGTTAAATGCACCTAGAGTCTCAAACCATATTTTTTTTTTTCCTTTTCTTTTCGTGTAGTGGGTAAGCTATAAATTTGGATTTAAATTCATTTGGCTGCCAGACTAACAAGAACTCTTATCTGAGCATTTGTCACTCTTATTCTTCTTACCTCTTGGCCATGACTAATTGATTTATATAGGAGAAACTGACCAAGCCTGGATCAATGGGGTTATATTTTGGAATTTGAAAAGTGAATAGGAGATGCACAGAGAGAGAATCATTTTTTGGAAGTGAATTACTTCATAAGAGAAACCTAGAATGTTCATCAGCTCCCTTGAGTTTGCCTGAGTGCTCTTTCCTTAATCCTATTTCATTCCACATTTAAGGAATTAGGACTATTACAATAAGTAAGAAAAAGCTCTAAATCTCAATTTCAAAGTAGAAAATAAAATGCATTACTTTCTTAGAGAAACTACAGAGATTAAGGCTAGCATCAAACACTTAACACATGCAAGTATGATATCTTTCATTATGTTCAATTTTCCTTCTTAACAAATAACAAAGAGCTTTAGATATGAGATATGCTTACTTTAATTTAACCAAGTGAAGAATCTGATAGGGATTTTCTGTTCCACTTGTAGTTTTCTTGCTGGAGTCTTAATATCTGTAATGTACTTTACCTTCCAAAGGCATTCTCCTCCTATCTGATACATACCAAAAACAGTTTATCTTGCCTGGTGAAAACACCAGTACCCTTGCCATTCTATTTTAAGGATATCTCACTCTGTGTCTCCAGGTCACATGGTCCTTGATGCCTCACTGTTATCAAAAGATATCATAGTAGTCTACCAAATTCATCACCTTTATTTAGCTCAAAACACATAAAAGGAAGACAGTGGTAATTACTTCTATATGACTGTTATAGAATGAAACAAAATAAAATTCACTGAGTTATGTAGGAAATTACAACCCACTCCAGTATTCTTGCCTGGAAAGTTCCATGGACACAGGAGCTTGATGGACTACAGTCATGAGATACAAAGAGTTGGGCACAACTGGGGATTGCACATAGCAAGTGAACATGTAATATTCTAGGATCCCAAATATGACCTAAAAATAATAGACTTTTTGCTGCACACTCTATATACTGCTATTAAGAAGGAAAACTATCAGATGAGTCACTTTGAATTGGGAAAGCACACTTTCTACATGTGAATTTTTCTTCTACTTACCAGATAAAAGCAAAGCTGCAATACTTTAGTGAGGCATGAAATAATAGATGAGCCCCCAGCTAGTTTACAGCAGAAATCCTTCTGACAGTGACCATTGTGAGCAGGAGAAGCCAGTGAAATTTGAACTTTTTGCAGATTATATGAGTACTCTATGGAAGCAAATTCAGTAGGATAAGAGCTCTCTGAGTTTTTTACATAGAGTTTTGACATCTCAACCCAGCATCTCCCAGTGGGCTACCAGGCTCTAGTGAGGATAAAATGACAAAGAGTGAGCTATTAAGTACCCCTGCAACCTGTTTCAGCTTCATAATCAGTCTATCTCATCCATTTAAATCACATCAATGTATTTTCTCAATAGTTCAACCTCTAGTGTTATCACTGAATTTTGTTCTCACCCTAAGTCCTAAAGGCACAGATGCATTGTATGAGCAATTTGATCCACTAGCAATGTCCCTGCCCTTGCCAAATTGCTGATCTTACTTAAACACATAGCTATGGGCTCAAAGAGAATTCCCTATGATCACTTGGCAGAAGATGATCTGTTTAGTAAGTGCTGTGTCATTACCATCTAAACAGTATCTGACACAGAGTGGGCTCTCAATATATATTTGTTGAATGAATCGACATTCTAACAAATTTCAGGCATCCTTGGTGGCTCAGTGGTAAAGAATCCACCTGCCAACACAGGAGATACAGGTTCAATCCCTGATCTGGAAAGACCCCATGTGCCGTGGAGCAACTAAGCCTGGGAGCCACAACTACTGAAGCCCCTTCATCCGAGAGTCTGTGAGCCACAAGAGAAGCTACCACAATGGGAAGGCCACCCACTGCAACTAGAGAGTAGTCCCCGCTCACCACAAATAAAGAAAAGTCCATGAAGTAATGATGACCCAGCAGATCCAAATATAAACAAGTAGTTTTTAAAATATGCTAACAAATTTCAATTTCATAACTTAAATAGTCCCTTAAAGTAACACTGTATCCTATGGTAAATTATTCAGAGTTTTTGTTCACTCTCCTCAATACTCTTTATTAAGAATTCTAGCACTTTCTTTTCTATCCCTGCCTTCCCCTCCTTCCCATAATCCTCAAGCTCAGAAAGAGTAGGTTTGGGGCTTTTTACTTTTTCTATATGTATTTTATCTCTTTCAGAATAAATCATGCTGCTGTACAGGGGTATAAGAAGAGAAAAAAAAACCAGCTTATGGGTAAGGAATTATCCATAATATCATTCTAATCTCTGAATATTAGAAACTATATATAGTGGTTGAATCTGCTTTCATTCTTAGATAATTATGAGATGGTAACAACAAATAAAGAAGTCCTGTAGGCTATAGGCAGGTAGTGTATTACTGAGTCATTTACAATATGAGATGAACTTCACTGGGAATTAAGAGTGATGCCACAGTGGATAATGTTGAGGGCATAAGGTATCATTAGGGTAAGTTTTACTGCTATTTTATCAGTCATCCAATCATGAAGTCTCTACTCCCTATCTTTAAACTATTTACAAATGTCAATCTCACCATCTAGGGAATGGCTTGTTATGAAGTATTCACTGTAACTGTCGCATTTAACTGCCAATGATAGTAAAATGAAAGCCTGCCTTAATTACTGTCTTGTCTCATTTCTCATTTGCCATGCCTCTTTCTAGGAAAGTAAATTATACAGAGCCTCCAACCTCAATAGAGTATATTAAATGTAAGGTGATTATTAAGAATTCAGAGAAATATCCGAATATTTCAACATCAATAATGTGGATTAGAGTTAGAAAACTGGGGAGTATGGATTTAGTGAGGTTCCACTGGTAAATACCAATTCTTAGTTTGATACAAATAACATTGGATAATATCTATTCATGTTCAAAGTAAAACACTTTAAAGAAAAATTAAAGCATAAAAGAAATTCAAATTACTGAGAAAAAAACCACATTTATCAAATAATTGATTTAAATAGAAGGGATCTAAAATAGCTCAGATTTTATTTCTGGTTGGCTACAAATAATAAACCTTCATGAAAACAGTATGAAAAACAGCAACAGCGATATTACAAAACCATGTAAAATGGTTTCCATATAATCACAAGAATAGATATATGAGAGAGAGGTAAATAACATTCAGTCATCCAGAAGTATTTCTTCAACAATTATGACATCAGCAATATATTACTTGGTCTAACCTCTGTGGGGAGCTCAAGATTAATTTCTTTCATTCAAATTCATATTGTTATAGGACTCACAAGCTTCAGGAATGCGGATAAATGTCAATGTTAAGTACATAAGTTGGTTTCCATGCTAGAAGAGGTAGCTTTCAGTTGCAAGTTTAAGAGGATTCTAAATAGAGCAGCTCAATTATCTTGGCTCACTTTGAGCTTTCTCCCTCATGGTACACACTTATCTTTTTGTTATTTCATGCAAATTTATCTATAAGATGGGCCTGGAGGCTCTCCCTTAGGCCCAACTCACCCCTTACAGACTTGCATAATTTAATAGGATTAGAAAGTGATCTAAACAAAAAATAGTGCTAACTCTTCCTTAATGAACTGTTGCCCCATGTCGGGTAGAAATATATTTTGATCTTTGGGCTTCCCTCATGGCTCAGACAGTAAAGAATCTACTGCAATGCCAGAGACCTGGGTTCAATCACTAGGTTCGGAAGATCCCCTGGAGAAGGGAAAGGCTACCCACTTCAGTATTCTGGCCTAGAGAATTCCAAGTACAGAGAAGCCTGGCAGGCTACAGTCCATTAGGTCGCAAAGAGTCAGACACGACTGAGCGACTTTCATACTTCACATCCTTTAGACAAGTAGAGTAGCAAGATTTTAATAACTAAAATAAACATATAAACCTATCATAAAGATTCCAAAATAGTAATTTGATCTTGGTTTTTTCATTTACATAGAAAGGGTCATGAAATTTATCTTGAGATGGAAAGATGAATTGGTCCAGTCCTCTTTACAGGGAGAAAATAACAGGTCAATTTAGAACTAGAGATTACCTAGTACTAAAGAATCTATCTCCTGTGATCCTCATGTCAATCTGTCAACACAGCAAAACTCGATGATTCAGAATTTTTACCATAAGAACTAACTTACCATCCTTAGTTTGTAAAAAGCAGCTTTTTCACCAAATAATAAATGAGTTACAACAACTTAAATAAAATTGGTACTAGAACTTATAAGAAGTTCAAGTGATTTAGCTAAAAGAAAATGTAACATTTAACACATGGTTGCTTGCATGGAATTTTATACTTCAGAATGTCTAATTTTAGTTATAATGTGAATAGAGGATGGACAGGAATGCTCTATTAACATATCATCAAGGTGCTATATAAAACAAGCTTAAGCTATATGTAATAACTATCAGAATTCTAATTTTAAATTTCAATTTGTGGAAACATGGTACTGGATTTGTTGGGCACACTCTTCTATACTCAACTGATTGATGATATGTAATATTTAAAAAGACAGGAAATGCCAAAGAATGAATGCTCAAACTACGGCACAATTGCACTTATCTCACACGCTAGGTAAGTGAAAGTGAAGTCACTCAGTCATGTCTGACTCTTAGCGACCCAACAGACTGCAGCCTACCAGGCTCCTCCATCCATGGGATTTTCTAGGCAAGAGTACGGGAGTGGGTTGCCATTTCCTTCCCCCATGCATCAAAGTGAAAAGTGAAAGTGAAGTTGCTCAGTCATGTCTGACTCTTAGCGACCCCATGGACCGCAGCCTACCAGACTCCTCCATCCATGGGATTTTCCAGGCAAGAGTAGTGGAGTGGGTTGCTGTTGCCTTCTCCACTAGTAAAGTAATGCTCAAAATTCTCCAAGCCAGGCTTCAGCAATACATGAACTGTAAACTTCCAGATGTTCAAGCTGGCTTTAGAAAAGGCAGAGGAACCAGAGATCAAATTGCCAACATCTGCTGGATCATTCAAAAAGCAAGAGAGTTCCAGAAAAAACATCTATTTCTGCTTTATTGACTATGCCAAAGCCTTTGACTGTGTGGATCACAATAAACTGTGGAAAATTCTGAAAGAGATGGGAATACCAGACTACCTGACCTGCCTCTTGAGAAACCTATATGTAGGTCAGGAAGCAACACTTAGAACTGGACATGGAACAACAGACTGATTCCAAATAGGAAAAGGAGCACGTCAAGGCTGTATATTGTCACCCTGCTTATTTAACTTCTATGCAGACTACATCATGAGAAACGCTGGGCTGGAAGAAGCACAAGCTGGAATCAAGATTGCCAGGGGAAATATCAATAACATCAGATATGCAGATGACACCACCCTTATGGCAGAAAGTGAAGAGGAACTCAAAAGCTTCTTGATGAACGTGAAAGAGGAGAGTGAAAAAGTTGGCTTAAAGCTCAACATTCAGAAAACAAAGATCTTGAATTCCGGTCCCATCACTTCATGGGAAATATATGGGGAAACAGTGGAAACAGTGCCAGACTTTATTTTGGGGGGCTCCAAAATCACTGCAGATGGTGATTGCAGCCATGAAATTAAAAGACACTTACTCCTTGGAAGGAAAGTTTTGACCAACCTAGATAGCATATTGAAAAGCAGAGACATTACTTTGCCAACTAAGGTCCGTCTAGTCAAGGCTATGGTTTTTCCAGTGGTCATGCATGGATGTGAGAGTTGGACTGTGAAGAAGGCTGAGCACTGAAGAATTGATGCTTTTGAACTGTGGTGTTGGAGAAGACTCTTGAGAGTCCCTTGGACTGCAAGGAGATCCAATCAGTCCATTCTGAAGGAGATCAGCCCTGGGCTTTCTTTGAAGGGAATGATGCTGAAGCTGAAACTCCAGTACTTTGACCACCTTATGCAAAGAGTTGACTCATTGGAAAAGACTCTGATGCTGAGAGGGATTGGGGGCAGGTGGAGAAGGGGACCACAGAGGATGAGATGGCTGAATGGCATCACTGACTCGATGGATGTGAGCCTGAGTGAACTCTGGGAGTTGGTGATGGACAGGGAAGCCTGGTGTGCTGTGATTCATGGGGTTCCAAAGAGTCGGACACGACTGAGCAACTGAACTGAACTGAACTGAATTAATATTTAAAAATAAAAATGGTGACGATTTAGAACTTTAAAAAGCTGTGGTTTGAATTTCAAGCCCAGTGCTTATATTACAAGTAATTTTTGGTTTTTCTTTTGCCTCAGCAAAACAGGATCAATAATATCTATTTTTAGATATGGGGCTTCCCTGGTAGGTAATTTTTTAAGAATCTGCCTGCAGTGCAGAAGACCTGGGTTGGGAAGATCCCATGGCAAACTGAATGGCTACCAACTCCAGTAGACTTCCCATGGACAGAAGAGCCTGATGGGCTACAGTCCATGGTGTCACAGAGTAGGACACGACCAAGCAACTAACATATATCAGAAATATTGTATGTACAGTTCCTGACTTAAAAGTTACTCAATAAATGAGAACCATAATAATAATTATTATGCTTGCTCTAAATTTGTTTAGCTCTTTTTAATAACTGCTTTTTTGCTCTGATTTATAACATTCAACTTCAGCTTTATGCTAAAATTCCCCAATAATTGGGTCTTAGTCTTAATTTATTAGTATGGTTTATGTCATATATCCTTCCACTTACTTCTCTCATGGCTTTCAACAATGACCAGATAAGATTCCTTTCATAAGAGAGACCACGTTTTTGTTCATACATTTTAATCTCCAAATGGTTTTGTCCCCTGAATCTGATGAAAGCATTTCAATTCCATTTTTAGTCTTTTTAGATCTTTGGTAATTGTCTAATAAATGAACATCAATCCTGACAATCTTATCTCTTGAATGTATACTTCAGATAGCTTAGGTTCAATTTGGAAATTTCCATGATAGTTCTTATTCTCTTCCATGTTTTTTCTCCCAGGAATGTGTATCTATAATATGAATCTTATTTTCACCCTCAGAATAACCATGGTTTACTCCTACTCCTGTAGTTAAAAAATTCAGTCTATGCATTAACTTCTTGGATCTTTCTTATTCTATTTTCCCTATCTACTGACTGAAGCTTACTCAGTTCTGATGAAAATGAAGGCCAATGAATGGGAAGTAGCAAATGACTAGAAGTAAGAAATAAAACTCTGGCAAAGAAAAAAAAAAAGGAAAAAGAGAAATCCTGAAGTAAAAAAAAAAAAAAAAGAAAGAAAGAAACTTCTATTTTAAAAAAGCAAATTTCTCAAATATGTCTACATAAATTGTAAATTACTGTGAAATGTAATGTATAGATGGGTAAGGAGTTTGACTTGCATGTTATCTCAGTAATGGTCAATGTTACACAAAAAAAATATGAGATTCATTTTGAACATATGCAGTAAGGCCTTCTAATGAGATATAGCTCTCTAACTAGACTGAAGATAAAGACTTAGAGCTTCCTGTTGAAATCTAGCAGCAGAAAACTAATAGGTGAAATAAGTTAATACAAAGTCATAAAAAGAAATGAGTTTAGAGAGTCTGGGACCTATTGTATTTTTAAGGGCTGAGAGAAGGATGAATATTATGCAGCAGCAAAGTCTGAGGAAAATATATGTATTGACCAGAAGCCAATGTGGAATGATAGTTCCCTTGCTTTGAGACTCCATAGTACACATACACAGTTTTTACAGATGAAAGCTAGTGATTAAACATATAAGAAAAGGAGTCATGGGTGAAAGAATGCAAAGAAGCAAAATTTACTATTTTTGTGTTACTCTTTATAGAAGATTTGTTTGTACTCTAACAAGGAATAGTCAATCTTGTTATCTGGTTGTATAAATGAAATATTGCTTTAATCTCTTTCTTTAATATTGATTTGTAGACAATATATTTTCCCTGCATATTTTATATTTTTTTAAAAATAGGATTTGGGGTATAAAAACCAATAATGTTGCTACTTGTTATAACAATTGTATGAGAAAATTAATTCAAGATTAATAGTGGTATTCAAAGGAGGATGAGGTTGTATAAAAATAATTGTTTATTGATTTATTTTGATTTAACTACGTAAAATAACCACCTTAAATCTTTAGTTCAAATGCATGTTTGTTTGTTTGTTTTCTGGAGTATGTGGAATTTGTAACATACTTGAGGTTAAAAAGAAAGAAATTAAAAGAGACATAAAGAACATTTTCTTCTTTTTAAATATGTCACAGTTGGATTGAGTTTCAATGCCACTTTTTATTTTATTTTCTGATATAAAGAAAAAACTTTTGGTTAATTCCCAAATTCATGCTATACTTTAAGTGCTACATATGTAAAGTAGTCTTAATCTCTAGTTGGAAAGTTGACATTCATACATCTTTACTTTATTTGTCTTATTTATTTATTTATTTTTGCCATAGACAAAAACAAATCTTCTGCTGATTGAAATTCTTTAGTGTGTATGTTGGTCTTTCAGATGTGTCTGACTCTTTGAGACTTTATGAACTGTAGCCCTCAAGGCTCCTCTGTCCATGGAATTCTCTAGGCAAGAATACTGCAGTGGGTAGCCATTCCTTCTCCCAACCCAGGGATCGAACCTAGGTCTCCTGCATTGCAGGAAGATTCTTTACCACCTTAGCCACCAGGGAAGCCCATGTGAAATGTCACAAATATCACATTTTCTACCTTGCAATTATGACTCAACCTCAAAATTGGGACATAATATCTTATTTAATGTTTCTTGCAAAAGGTGCACAAATAGTATTTATACCTTTAGAATTCATTAATACAAGCATTATTGCTTACAAAGTCTTACCCTAAAAAGCTCTTTCATGTACACCTCAGAATTCTCAGTTTTAAAGGCTCTAATTATTTCAATTTTTTTTTCTCACCAGGCTTGTTTCTTGTTAAGAATATCAATTTTATTAATAAAGTTAGTAACAGGACAAATAACTTTAAACAACATCCAAAAAAGGTGTCCTTTTCATTATAGGGGACTGGCATGAAAAATGAGGAAGTCAAGAAACATCTGGAGTAAATTCAGCCTTAGAGTACAGAATGAAGCATGGCAAAGGCTAATAGAGTTCTGCCAAGAGAATGCACTGGTCATAGCAAACACCCTCATCCAACAACACAAGAAAAGAGTCTACACATGGACATCACCAGATGGTTGACACCGAAATCAGATTGATTATATTCTTTACAGCCAAAGATGGAGAAGCTCTGTACAGTCAGCAAAAACTAGACCGGAGGCTGACTATGGCTCAGATCATGAACTCCTTATTGCCAAATTCAGACTTAAATTGAAGAAAGTGGAGAAAAGCACTAGACCATTCAGGCATGACCTAACTCAAATCCCTTATGACTATACAGTGGAAGTGAGAAATAGATTTCAGGGACTAGATCTGAGAGACAGAGTGCCTGATGAACTAGGAACAGAGGTTTGTGACATTGTACAGAGACAGAAATCAAGATAATCCCCAAGAAAAAGAAATGCAAAGAAGAAAAATGGCTGTCTGAGGAGGCCTTACAAATAGCTGTGAAAGGGAAGTGAAAAGCAAAGAAGAAAAGGAAAGATATAAGCATCTGAATGCAGAGTTCCAAAGAATAGCAAGGAGAGAGAAGAAAGCATTCCTCAGCGATCAATGCAAAGAAATAGAGGAAAACAATAGAATGTGAAAGACTAGAGATCTCTTCAAGAAACTTAGAGATACCAAGGGAACACTTCATGCAAAGATGGGCACAATAAAACACAGAAACTGTAGGGACCTAACAGAAGTAGAAGATATTAAGAAGAGGTGGCAAGAATACACAGAACTGTACAAAAAAAGATCTTCATGACCCAGATAATCATAAGAGTGTGATCACTCACCTACAGCCAGACATCCTGGAATGTGAAGTCAAGGGGGCCTTAGAAAGCATCACTATGAAAAAAACTAGTGGAGGTGATGGAATTCCAGTTGAGCTATTTCAAATCCTGGAAGATGATGCTGTGAAAGTGCTGCACTAAATATGCCAGCAAATTTGGAAAACTCAGCAGTGGCCACAGGACTGAAAAAGGCCAGTTTTCATTCCAATCCCAAAGAAAGGCAAAGCCAGAGAATGCTCAAACTACCACACAATTGCACTCATCTCACACGCTAGTAAAGTGATGCTCAAAATTCTCCAAGCCAGGCTTCAGCAATACATGAGCCGTGAACTTCCAGATGTTCAAGCTGGTTTTAGAAAAGAAATCAAATTGCCAACATTCTCTGGATCATCGAAAAAGCAAAAAAGTTCCAGAAAATAATCTATTTCTGCTTTATTGACTATGCCAAAGTCTTTGACTGTGTGGATCACAATAAACTGTGGAAAATTGTGAAAGAGACGGGAATATCAGACCGCATGACCTGCCTCTTGAGAAATCTGTATGCAGGTTAGGAAGCAACAGTTAGAACTGGACATGGAACAACAGACTGGTTCCAAATAGGAAAAGGAGTAGGTCAAGGCTGTCTATTGTCACCCTGCTTATTTAACTTCTATGCAGACTACATCATGAGAAACGCTGGGCTGGAAGAAGCACAAGCTGGAATCAAGATTGCTGGGAGAAATATCAATAACTTCAGATACGCAGATGACACCACCCTTATGGCAAAAATTGAAGAGGAACTAAAAAGCCTCTTGATGAAAGTGAAAGAGGAGAGTGAAAAAGCTCAACATTCAGAAAATGAAGATCATGGCATCTGGTCTCATCACTTCATGGCAAATAGATGGGCAAACATTGGAAACAGTGGCTATTTTTCTGGGCTCCTAAATCACTGCAGATGGTGATTCCAGCCATGAAATTAAAAGACACTCTTTGGAAGGAAAGTTATGACCAACCTAGATAGTATATTGAAAAGCAGACATTACTTTGCCAACAAAGGCCCATCTAGTCAAGGCTATGTTTTTTTTCCAGTGGTCATGTATGGATGTGAGAGTTGGACTGTGAAAAAAGCTGAACACTGAAGAATTGATGCTTTTGAATTGTAGTGTTGGAGAAGACTCTTGAGAGTCCTTTGGACTGCAAGGAGATACAACCAGTCTATCCTAAAGGAGATCAGTCCTGAGTGTTCATTGGAAGGACTGATGTTGAAGCTGAAACCTGAATACTTTGGCCACCTGATGCGAAAAGCTGACTTATCTGAAAAGACCCTGTCATTGAGAAAGATTGAGGGCAGGAGGAGAAGCAGACAACAGAGGATGAAATGGTTGGATGGCATCACCGACTCAATCGACATGGGTTTGAGTGGACTGCCAGAGTTGGTGATGGACAGGAGGCCTTGTGTGCTGTGTTTCATGGAGTTGCAAAGAGTCGGACATGACTGAGCGACTAAGCTGACCTGAACTTAACTGAACAAGACAACTAATAACTTTGTCTTTAATTTTATATCTGAAGGGCTTCCCTCATGGCTCGGTGGTAAAAAATCTGCTTGAAATGCAGGAGACCTGGGTTTGATCCCTGTTTTGGGACGATCCCCTGAAGAAGGCAATGACTAAGTGCTCCAATATTCTTGCCTGGACAACTGTTTGATAAAGGAGCCTGATGCACTACAGTCCATGAGATCACAAAGAGTCAGACACAACTGAGTAATTATATCTTACACTTTTGTTGTGGTTGCAATGAAATAGCAAGCCCACAAACAACTCATATTTTAAAAATGACTAACATAAATGAGAGTTTATTATGTGCCAGGCACAGGGATCTTGCATGTATAGCTAACCTAACCCTCACAATCTGTCTGTAAAATAATATGATTTTTCTCGATTTTAAAAATAAAAAGGCTGGAATACTGACAGGTCAAATAACTTTCCCCAAGTCAGAGACTTGAGAAGTAGTTTTTGTTGTTCAGTCACTCAGTCGGGTCTAATTCTGAGACTCCATGAACTGCATGCAGCATACTAAGCTTTCCTGTCCACCATCTCCTGGAGCTTGCCAAATTCATGTCCATTGAGTCAGTGATGCATTCCAACCATCTCATCCTCTGTTGCCACATTCTCCTCCTTCCCTCAGTCTTTCCCAGCATCAGGTTATTTTCCAATGAGTTGGCTATTTGCATCAGGTGGCCTAAATATTGGAGCTTCAGCATCAGTCCTTCCAATGAATATTCAGGATTGATTTACTTTAGGATTGACTGGTTTGATCTCCTTGCAGTCCAAGGTACTCTCAAGAGTTCTCTCAGCACCACAGTTCAAAAGCATGAATTTTTAGGTGTTCAGCCATGGACTATGGGTCACAAAGAGTCAGACATGCTGAACAACTTTCACTTTCACTCTCACATCCTTCTTTATGCTCTAACTCTCACATCTGTACATGACTACTGGAAAAACCATAGTTTTGACTAAAGTAAGAATTCAAATTAGGAAATATGACTTCCAAGCCACTGCTCCTTAACCAGTCTTAATCCCTGATCATAACTAGTATTCTGCCAGAACATGGGAAGAGTATATAGAACAAGAGCAATTTATCTGGTTAATCTGTCACACTGTTGCTTTATATGGCTTTAAAGAGTGCACACTGATCACCGTGGTTGTCAAAGTCTCCATATTGACCATTAATTGTTTCCAAATGGTGGTCACAGTGCATTTTCTCTTTTATCTTAAGCCTACTTTTCCCATCCACAATGTATTACCTAAATTATTCCCCTATTTGTTAACTAAGGATTGGGAAATGAACCAACTGATTATTGATGTATTAGTACATGAAATTAACCTAGATCAACAGGAAAGAGTTTTAATGCTTCAATCTAAATATCCTGATATGTAGCTTTCTTTTTTCTTCATTCTGTTCATTTGGAGAATAAAACACAATTGCTTTAGCCCAGACATGTGGATGATAGTTATGCACATGGCTGCTTTATTTGTTTCTGACATTTAAAAGAAGGTCCTTATCACCACCTCTTTTCACCAGTATGAATTAAAAGTATCCACAATTAAAAATTTACCATGATTTCTGCCTTTATTAGAAATTAAATAAAGTGTAACACACTAGTAATATACTAAAGTGTAACATTTAGTATAATAAATATAATGTAAAATCTTATGGTAATCTCAGAATCTGGAGACACAGTTTTAAACCTTTATGTTTTCATCTTATGGTAACCTCAGAATTTGGAGACACAGTTTTAAACCTTTATGTTTTCAGTGAGAAAATGGATAAATTACAGAAAATGACAGAGAAACAGATTTCATAGGAATAAAGATAACTGTGCATTGAATATGTAAAATTATTATTTAAGGACTTTCTTAATATATTTATTATATAATACAGCATTTGCAAGTTCATGTGATAGCTTATGCATCTACATTTCAACATGGTTTGTTTTCACATTTTTAACATCCACATTAATGCTATTTGAATAATAGAAAATGTTCTATTATATTTAAAACCATAACATATTGTTTGCCCAAAACAAGATAACAGAACAAATGACAGTTATTATGAAATATGATAGTTTCAATTTGATAGCAAAAATCTATAGTGTAAAGTATCTACATATTTTCTATTCTAATATTCTACTCAATAAAACATATATATAAGTCCAAAATAACTGCATTCTTATAAACTTTATCAGTGGCAGATAAAATCAACTTGTTCATCTTTCAAGAATGAATACCTTAGGTGGGTATAAGACAGGTGTATAAGAGCAGCATGCACACTTGACTATTCACTTTAGACTAAGTCCATTTGAAGCACTCTAAGGTTAAGTGACCTTCACTGACTTGTATGCATAGATTATAAAATATCATAGTAGAAGTAACTGACCATGAATACTGTCTGATTCTTTTCAAGTTACATATTGCATATTGTCATAATTATTTCTGAATCCAGGGTCAAAAGAGCTGTTCATCACTTTTTGGGTTAATTGAAGAATTTTTTTAAAATAATAAGTAATACATCATTTTGACAGTAGATTATAAAGCAATGAAGCAAATTCTGAGAGCAATTTTTTATGGTATATTATCTAGAGCATCTCGCCTTTCACTCTTGTCATTTAGTCTCTAATGTAGATCTCACATTTCAGGATTTCAGGTCATTCATTCAACGTCTTTTAGAATGTAGTATAATGATATATACTACTGATAATGGCTGCACAACTTAGTGAATAACATAACCACTGAATTGTACATTTTTGTAAAATAAACTAAAACCAGTAAAAAAAATACATTTCACTAGCCTTTTATCCATTTAATTCACTAAGTCATTCCTGTTTTGTACCAAGTGTTAATGAGGGCATTAAAACTACTATAGAAGATAAAATACAGTTTTTCCTTCTGTTAAAGAAATAAATTCCTTTTACCATGATACACAGTCATGAAAAGCAAAAATTAGCAAATGAATGAAAAAAATTCCTTCAAGAAGTTAAAAATCAAAATATAATATTACAAATACAGAGGAAAGATATACAGATTTTCAAATGGCCCAAGCTCAACTTTTGAAAGCACAATTATTTACATTTATGAAAAATATGTATTTATTTTTATAAAACACAGGGAACAAAAGTTGAAAAGTTTAAATATACATGCTAAATACAAAACCCTTTCATCTACTAAGACTTAAAGCAAGTACATATACTTGTAAAGAGAAAGTGCTGAAAGGGGACTATTGCTATCCATGATAGTATAACTGGTATACTTTCACAGAAAAGTAATTTGGCGATTTATATTAAGAGCATTATACATGTTTACAAGTCCATTATATATAATACCACTTTGAAAAATTTTGATTGATTAAATTTTAAGGTATGAAATCCTGAAAGATGATGCTGTGAAAGCGCTGCACTCAATATGCCAGCAAATTTGGAAAACTCAGCAGGGGCCACAAGACTGGAAAAGGTCAGTTTTCATTCCAATCCCAAAGAAAGGCAACTCCAGAGAATGCTCAAACCACTGCACAATAGCACTCATCTCACACGCTAGTAAAGTAATGCTCAAAATTCTCCAAGCCAGGCTTCAGCAATACATGAACCATGACTTCCATAAGTTCAAGCTGGTTTTAGAAAAGGCAGAGGAAACAGAGATCAATTGCCAACATCCACTGGATCATCGCAAAAGCGAGAGTTCCAGAAAAACATCTATTTCTGCTTAACTGACTATGCCAAAGCCTTTGACTGTGTGGATCACAATAAACTGTGGAAAATTCTGAAAGAGGTGGGAATACCAGACCACCTGACCTGCCTCTTGAGAAATCTGTATGCAGGTCAGGAAGCAACAGTTAGAACTGGACATGGAACAACAGACTGGTTCCAAATAGGAAAAGGAGCACGTCAAGGCTGTATATTGTCACCCTGCTCATTTAACTTCTATGCAGAGTACATCATGAGAAATGCTGGGCTGGAAGAAGCACAAGCTGGAATCAAGATTGCCGGGAGAAATATCAATAACCTCAGATATACGGATGACACCATCTTTATGGCAGAAAGTGAAGAGGTACTAAAGCGCCGCTTGATGAAAGTGAAAGAGGAGAGCAAAAAAGTTGGCTTAAAGCTCAACATTCAGAAAACGAAGATCATGGCATCTAGTCCCATCACTTCATGCGAAATAGATGGGGAAACAGTGGAAACAGTGTCAGACTTTTTATTTTTTGGGGCTTCAAAATCACTGAGATGGTGTCTGCAGCCATGAAATTAAAAGATGCTTAGTCCTTGGTAGAAAAGTTATGACCAACCTAGATAGCATATTGAAAAGCAGAGACATTACTTTGCCAACAAAGGTCCATCTAGTCAATGCTTTAGTCTTTCCAGTGATCATGTATGGATGTGAGAGTTGGACTGTGAAGAAAGCCGAGTGCCGAAGGATTGATGCTTTTGAACTGTGGTGTTGGAGAAGACTCTTGAGAGTCCCTTGGACTGCAAGGAGATCCAACCAGTCCATTCTGAAGAAGATCAGCCCTGGGATTTCTTTGGAAGGAATGACGCTAAAGCTGAAACTCTAGTACTTTGGCCACCTCATACGAAGTGTTGACTCATTGGAAAAGACTCTGATGTTGGGAGGGATTGGGGGCAGGAGAAGGGGATGACAGAGGATGAGATAGCTGGATGGCATCACTGACTTGATGAACATGGAGCTGAGTGAACTCCGGGAGTTGGTGATGGACAGAGAGGCCTGGCGTGCTGCGATTCATGGGGTCGCAAGAAGTCGGACAAGACTGAGTGACTGAACTGAACTGAATAGTAAAAGCAAAGGAGAAAAGGAAAGATATACCAATTTGAATGCAGAATTCCAAAGAATAGCAAGGAAAGATAACAAAACCTTCCTCAGCAATCAATGCAAAAAATAGAGGAAAACAAAAGAATGGGAAAGACTAAAGATCTCTTTAAGAAAATTAGAGATACCAAGGGAAAATTTTATGCAAAATGAGCTCAATAAAGGACAGAAATGGTATGGACCTAACAGAACCAGAAGATATTAAGAAGATGTGGCAAGAATACACAGAAGAACTGTATAGAAAAAGATCTTCTTGACCCAGATAATCACAATGGTGTGATCACTCACCTAGAGCCAGACATCCTGGAATGTGAAGTCAAGTGGACCTTAGGAAGCATCACTAAGAACAAAACTAGTGGAGGTTGTGGAATTCCAGTTAAGCTATTTAAAATCCTGAAAGATGATGCTGTGAAAGTGTTGTAGTTAATATGTCAGCAAACTTGGAAAACTCAGCAGTGGCCACAGGACTGGAAAACGTCAGTTTTCATTCCAATCCCAAAGAAAGTCAATGCCAAAGAATGTTCATACTACTGCACAATTGCACTCATCTCACACACTAGTAAAGTAATGCTCAAAATTCTTCAAGTCAGGCTTCAGCAGTACAGAACCATGAACTTCCAGATGTTCAAGCTGGTTTTAGGAAAGGCAGAGGAACTAGAGATCAAATTGCCAACATTCACTGGATCATCAAAAAAGCAAGAGAGTTTCAGAAAAACATCTATTTCTGCTTTATTGACTATGCCAAAGCCTTTACTGTGTGGATCACAATAAACTGGAAAATTCTGAAAGAGATGGGAATACCAGACCACCTAACCTGCCTCTTGATAAACTTGTATGCGAGTCAGGAAGCATCAGTTAGAACTGGATATGGAACAACAGAATGGATCCAAATCGGGATAGGGGTACATCAAGGCTGTATATTGTCACCCTGCTTATTTAACTTCTATGCAGAGTACATCATGAGAAACGCTGGGCTGGATGAAACATAAGCTGGAATCAAGGTTGTCAGGAGAAATATCAATAACCTCAGATATGCAGATGATACCACCCTTATGGCAGAAAGTGAAGAAGAACTAAAGAGCCTCTTGATGAAAGTGAAAGAGGAGAGTGAAAAAGTTGGCTTAAAGCTCAACCTTCAGAAAACTAAGATCATGGCATCTGGTCCCATCACTTCATGGCAAATGGATTGGAAATCAATGGAAACAGTGGCTGACTATTTTTCTGGGCTCCAAAATCACTGCAGATAGTGATTGCAGCCATGAAATTAAATGACACCTACTCTTTGGAAGGAAAGTTATTACCAACCTAGACAGCATATTGAAAAGCAGAGATGTTACTTTGTCAACAAAAGTCTGTCTACTCAAGGATGTACTTCCCTGGTGGCTCAGATGGCAAGGCTATCATTTTTCCAGTAGTCAATTATGGATGTGAGAGTTGGACTGTAAAGAAAGCTGAGCACCAAATAATTGATGCTTTTGAACTGTGGTGTTAGAGAAGACTCTTGTGAGTCCCTTGGACTGCAAGGAGATCCAACCAGTCCATCCTAAAGGAGATCAGTCTGGGTGTTCATTGGAAGGAATGATGTTGAAACTGAAACTGCAATATTATGGCCACCTGATGTGAAGAGCTGACTCATTTGAAAAGACCCTGATGCTGGGAAAGATTGAAAGCAGGAAGATAAGGGGACAACAGAGGATGAATTGGTTAGATGTCATCACTGACTCAATGGACATGAGTTTGGGTAATCTCCAGGAGTTAATGATGGACAGGGAGGCCTGGAGTGCTACGGTTTGTGGGGTCACAAGTAGTTGGACATGACTGAGGGACTGAACTGAATTAATCTGAATATTAATGAAAAATTTCTAAATCTCCAATATCACTAAGGGGAATGTTTAAGTTAAACTATGGCCAATTAATGCAACTGAAAATTGTTAAGAGGCATGGATTAAAAAAACAGGCTTTTGGACTCTTTGGGAGAGGGAGAGGGTGGGATGATTGGGGAGAATGGCACTGAAACATGTATAATATCATATATGAAATGAATCGCCAGTCCAGGTCCAATGCATGATACTGGATGTTTGGGGCTGGTACACTGGGACAACCCAGAGGGATGGTACGGAGAGGGAGGAGGGAAGGGGGTTCAGGATGGGGAACACGTGTATACCTGTGGAGGATTCATGCTGATGTATGGCAAAACCAACACAATATTATAAAGTAATTAACCTCCAATTAAAATAAATAAATTTATATTAAAAATAAAAATAAATAAATAAATAGACACACACACACACACACACAAAATCAAACAATTCTAAATACAAGAAAAATTAACCTAAATAAATTCCAGATTCACATCAACTGGGAAATATTCAAAAATATAATAATTAAAGAGTTCAAAATACCTTGGATATATCATTAGTTGAAAAGATGAATATACTAAAAAATGTATATACATCAAAATCATCTGAAAAAGCTAAAAAATAAAACATTAATAGTTGTTTCCATTCAATTGGTGAAGTCAAGAATAGAGCATTTTTTAAATTTTACATTTTCTACAAATTCCAAAAATTTCACACTGATCACATATTGTTGTTGTTCAGTCACTAAGTCATTTCCAACCCTTGCAGTCGCACAGAATGCAGCATGCCAGCTCTGTCCTTCATTATCACTCAGAGTTTGCTCAAACTCATGTCTTTTGAGTCAATGATGCTATCCAACCAATGTATGCTCTGTCACCCCCTTCTCCTCCTGCCTTCAGTCTTTCCCAGAATCAGGGTCTTTTCCAATGAGTCAGATACTCAGCTATTTGTGTTAGGTGACCGAAGTACTAGAGCTTTGGCTTCAGCATCAGTCCTTCCAATGAATAATCAAGGCTGATTTCCTTTAGGATTGACTGGTTTGATCTCCTTGCAGTCCAAGTGACTCTCAAGAGTCTTCTCCAGCACCACAGTTTGAAAGCATCAATTCTTCATAAAGAAGGTACTCAGAATTCCTTATGGTCTAATTCTCACATCCTATGACTACTGGAAAAATTATAGTTTTGACTATAGGGACCTTTGTCAGCAAAGTGATATCTGTTTTTTAATATACTGTCTAGGTCTGTAATACTTTTCTTTCCAAGGAGGAAGAGTCTTAATTCCATGGCTGTAGTCACAGTCTGCAGGGACTTTGGAGCCCAAGAAAATAAAATTTGTCACTGTTTCCACATTTTCCCCTTCTATTTACTAAGGAGCAATGGAAATGGATGGATTTCCCTGGTGGCTTAGATAGTAAAGAATCTGCCTACAATGCAGGAGACCCACGTTCCACCCCTGGGTCAGGAAGTTCCCCTGGAGAAGGAAATGGCTACAGACTCCAGTATACTAGCCTGGAGAATTCTATGGACAGAGGAGCCTGACTGGCTATAGTTCATTATATTGCAGAGTCAGACACAACTGAGTAACTAACACTTGATGCCATGATCTTAGTTTTTTGAAGGTTGAGGTATAACCTAGCTTTTTCACTCCTTCATCCTCATCAATAGGCTTTTTAGTTCCTCTTCACTTTCTGCCATTAGAGTAGTATCATCTGCATACCTGAGGTTGTTGATAATTCTCCCAGGAATCTTGATTCCAGCTTGTGATTCATCTATTCAGGCATTTCACATGATGTACTGTGCATAGAAGTTCAATAGGCAGGGTGACAATATACAGCCTTAACATACTCCTTTCCCAGTTTCCCAGTCTGTAATCCTATGTCCAGTTCTAACTGTTGTTTCTTGTCTGCATATAGGTTTCCAAGGAGACAGGTAAGGTGGTCTGCTACTTCCATCTTTTTAAGAATTTTCCAGTTTGTTGTGATCCACAAAGTCAAAAGCTTTAGCATAGCCAATGAAGCAGATGTTTTCCTGGAATTTCATTTATTTTTGTATGAACCAGTGGATGTTGGAAACGTGGCCTCTAATTCTTCTGCCTTTTCTCAATCCAGGTGATACATCTGGAAGTTCTCAGTTCATGTACTGCTGAAGCTTAGCTTGAAGGGTTTTGAGCATCACCTTGCTAAATGTGAAATGAGCACAAATATACGGTACTTTTAACATTTTTTGGCCTTTTTGGGGATTGTAATGAAAACTGACTGATGTTATTGCAAGAAATTGTTTGTAATTACAAGTGTGTTTTCTTGATAAACTCTGATAACCATTTCCCTGCTTCATTTTGTACTTAAAGACTAAACTTGCCTGTTACTCCAGGTATCTCTTGACTTTCCAGTTTTGCATTCCAATCCCCTATGAAAAAAAGATAGTATATTCAAAAGCAGAGACATTACTTTGCCGACTAAGGTCCGTCTAGTCAAGGATATGGTTTTTCCTGTGGTCATGTATGGATGTGAGAGTTGGACTGTGAAGAAGGCTGAGTGCTGAAGAATTGATACTTTTGAACTGTGGTGTTGGAGAAGACTCTTGAGAGTCCCTTGGACTGCAAGGAGATCCAACCAGTCCATTCTGAAGGAAATCAGCCCTGGAATTTCTTTGGAAGGAATAATGCTAAAGCTGAAGCCCCAGTACTTTGGCCACCTTATGCGAAGAGTTGACTCATTGGAAAAGACTCTGATGCTGGGAGGGATTGGGGGTGGGAGGAGAAGGGGACGACCGAGGATGAGATGGCTGGAAGGCATCACAGACTCCATGGATGTGAGTCTGAGTGAACTCTGGGAGTTGGTGATGGACAGGGAGGCCTGTCATGCTGCGATTCATGGGGTCGCAAAGAGTCGGACACGACTGAGCTACTGAACTGAACTGAACTGATGAAGAAAAGAACATCTTTTTTGGTGTTAGTTCTAGGATATTTTATAGGTCTTCATAGAACCATTCAACTTTAGCTTCTTTAGTATTCGTGGCTGGGGCATAGACTTGGATTACTGTGATACTGAATGGTTTGCCTTGGAAACAAACTGAAATTATTCTGTCGTCTTTGAGATTGCACCCAAGTACCACACTTTGAACTCCCATTGACTAAGAGGGCTGCTTCATTTCTTCTGAGGGATTTTTGCCCATAATAGTTGATATGATGGGCATCTGAATTAAATTCACCCAAACCTATACAATTTAGTTCAACAGTTCCTAAGATGTTGATGTTCACTCTTGCCATGTCCAATTTACCTTGATTCATGGGCCAGATATTTCAAGTTCCTCTGCAATATTGTTATTTACAGCATTGGACTTTACTTTCCCCACTGGATACATCCACAACTGAGCATCATTTTTGCTTTGGCCCATCCTCTTCATTCTTTCTGGAGCTAATTCTCCCCTTTTCCCCAGTAGCATAATGGACACCTACCAACCTAGTCATCTTTCAGTGTCATATCTTTTGGCCTTTTCATACTGATCATGGGATTCTCAAAGCAAGAATACTGGAGTGGTTTGCCATTCCCTTCTCCAGTGGACCATGGTTAGTCAGAAGTTTTCTCTATGATTTGTATGCCTTGGTGCCCCTGCATGGCATGAGTCATAGCTTCCTTGAGTTACACAAGCTTCTTCTCCATGACAAGTCTGTGATCTATGAAGGGGAAACTTAGGAGATGAGGAAAGAACATTTTTATAACATCATAACCTTGTTACTATAAAGTAAAATTATAAACTATTTTTCAGTCATATTTTAGAGAGGTAAATCCCAAAGAAAGGCAATGCCAAGAATGTTCAAACTACCACACAACTGCACTATGACCAACCTAGACAGCATATTAAAAAGCAGAGACATTACTTTACCAACAAATGTCCATCTAGTCAAAGCTATGGTTTTACCAGTGGTTATGTATGGATATGTGAGCTGAACTATAAAGAAAGCTGAGTGCTGAGGGATTGTTGCTTTTGAACTGTGGTGCTGGAGAAGACTCTTGAGAGTCCCTTGGACTGCAAGCAGATCCAACCAGTCAATCCTAAAGGAAATCAGTCCCAATAATCATTGGAAAGACTGATGCTGAAGCTGAAACTCTAATACTGTGGCCTCCTGATATGAAGAACTGACTCATTTTAAAAGACCCTGATGCTGGGAAAGTTGGATGATATTACCAACGCGATAGACATGAGTTTGAGTAGGCTCCCAGAGTTGTTGATGGATAGGGAATACAGTCCATGGGGTCGCAAGAGTTGGACATAACTCAGTGACTGAACTGAACTGAAATCTTTTTAAAAGGTGTGTGTATGTGCTCAGTCATGTACAATTCTTAGACTGTAGTCCACTAGGCTCCTCTGTCTATGGGATTTTCAAGGCAAGAATACTAGAAGGGGGTGCCATTTCCTCCTCCAGGAGATCTTCCTGACCAGGATCAAATCCGAGTCTGTTGTGTCTTCTGCATTGGCAGGAGGATTCTTTATCATTAGCACCACCATTATTTTTACATTAAATAGTAAACAGTTACACTGAAACACCATTGAGTGATAAGAGAAAAAATAGTTAAGCTGAACATCATCAAAAATAACAACTGCTGACCACCCACAGAATTGGAGAACACTTTTGAAAATCATATATCTGATAAAGGATTTGCATCTATAGTATATGAAGAACAGTTACAGCTACAAATAGTTATAAACCCAATAATATTAATAGACATTTATCCAAAGAATATGTATGATTAAGCACCAGAAAAAAAATACTCAAAGTCATTAGACATCAGGGAAGTGTGATAAATAACAAAATGAAATACCAGTTCACACTCTAGGACAATAATTGAAAAAGAGACTTATTAAGTGTTGGTAAAGATGTAGAGAAATTGGAAACCTCATACAACCTTGGTAAAGGAAAATTGCATAGCTGCTGTGAAAAACCATCTGGCAGTTCCTTAAAGAGTTACCCATAGTTATCATTAATAAAACATAGTTATTATACAAAAGACTGAAAATGTACATTCACACACAAAGAAAATGTAAACACAGGTTTATAGAAGCATTATTCTTAATAGCATTCTTAAAAAAGTAGAAATAAGCTTCAACCTAGCAACTGATAAATGGATAAATAAAATGTCGTATGCACGTGTGCTAAGTCACTTCTATTATGTCTGACTCTTTGTGACCCCATGGACTGTAGCCCATCAGGCTCCTCTGTCCATGGGGTTCTCCAGGCAAGAATACTGGAGTGGTTCCCATGTTCTCCTCAGTATAGCCATATCTTGCAATGTTATTCAGCAATAAAATGAAGAAATGATGTATACTATAAGATAGTAAACCGTGAAATCACCCTGCCAAGTGAAAGAACCTACTCACAGAGGAACATATATTGAATGGTTTTATTTATATACAAAATGTGGACAAAACTGAAAGGGTGCTCATAGTTTTCCCTGTGCCATTCAAAAATGTGATTTGAATTTAACATTCTTCACTGTATTTAATTTATTAAGTCTTCGTGGTTATAATTTGGAATAAAATGTGCCTAAGTCTCCATTAGGAAATGGCAACCCTTGGTGGCTCAGAGGTTAAAGCGTCTGCCTGCAATGCCTGAGACCTGGGTTTGATCCCTGGGTCTAGAATATCCCCTGGGGAAGGAATGGCAACCCACTCTAGTATTGCCTGGAGAATCCCATGGATAGAGGAGCCTGGTGGGCTACAGTCCACAGGGTCGCAAAGAGTCGGACACAACTGAGCAAGTTTACTAATTCTCCATTACATTCTCTTCTTAGGTCTGAATGTCTTCTTGTTTAATTCTTAAGAAATGTCACACAAGTGTCTTCATTGACCTTGAAGAACCTTATAGTATACAGATTTGCCTTATAAATCAAAGAACACCTCAAATTTTTGTCTTTTTTTAAATAGGGAAGATTTTTTGTCAGATTATTTTTCTGAAGATCCAAATAATTTAAAGGCATGCCTCTGCCACTTAAATATTATTTTAACAACACTCATTTAGTTATAATTACTAATAGTAGGCTATAGTAGGCTAATCTATAAAGTTGGAAAGTATAGGAGAGGTTTCCTAGAGCTAGGGGGAATGGGAAAATTAGGGGATGATGGTTAAGTAGTAAATGATTTATTTGGGGGATAATGAAAATATTCTAAAACTGATTCTGATGATGGAAGCATGTTTCTTTGAATATTTTAAAACACATCTAATTGAACACTTGAAATAAGTTCATTTTACATATATCTCAATAAAGTTTTAACAACAATAAAAAGTATAAGGAAGAAATTTCCTCAGACTTAATAGGATAAACTGAAATGTACTCTCATATGAGAAGTTTTAAAAACTACTGTCAACTAGGAATTAGCTGACAGTAGGGCTTCCCTGGTGGTTCAGATGGTACAGAACCTGCCTGCATTACAGGAGACCTGGGTTTGATCCCTGGGTCAGAAGATCCCCTGGAGGAGGAAATGGAAACCCATTCCAGTATTTTTGCCTGGAGAATCCCATGGTCAGTGGAGCCTCACAGGCTACAGAATTGCACATAACTGAGTGACTATTATTTTCACTTTTTTCCTCCTTTTATTCAGATACTGATAGCTTTTTATGTTTGTCCCCAGAAATAAGGAACCACGGGGATAAGGCAGTCAGAGGTTTGTAGGCACTAGACAGGCAATACAAGAAGTTACAGGAAAAAGGGAAGATGGTATCATGGAGGCTGTCAGTTCAGTTCAGTTCAATCGCTCAGTCATGTCCGACTCTGCAACCCCATGAATTGCAGCACGCCAGGCCTCCCTGTCCATCACCAACTCCCAGAGTTCACTCAGACTCACGTCCATCGATTCCATGATGCCATCCAGCCATCTCGTCCTCTGTCGTCCCCTTCTCCTCCTGCCCCCAATCCCTCCCAGCATCAGAGTCTTTTCCAATGAGTCAACTCTCCGCATGAGGTGGCCAAAGTACTGGAGCTTCAGCTTCAGCATCATTCCTTCCAAAGAAATCCCAGGGCTGATCTCCTTCAGAATGGACTGGTTGGATCTCCTTGCTGTCCAAAGGACTCTCAAGAGTCTTCTCCAACACCATACTTCAAAGGCATCAATTCTTCCACGCTCAGCCTTCTTCACAGTCCAACTCTAACATCCATACATGACTACTGGAAAAACTATAGCCTTGACTAGACAGACCTTTGTTGGCAAATAATGTCTCTGTTTTTGAATATGCTATCTAGGTTGGTCATAACTTTTCTTCCAAGGAGTAAGTGTCTTTTAATTTCATGGCTGCAGTCACCATCTGCAGTGATTTGGGGGCCCAAAAAGACAAAGTCTGACACTGTTTCCACTGTTTTCCCATCTATTTCCCATGAAGTGATGGGACCGGATGCCATGATCTTCGTTTTCTGAATGTTGAGCCTTAAGTCAACTTTTTCACTCTCCTCTTTCACTTTCATCAAGAGGCTTTTTAGCTCCTCTTCACTTTCTGCCATAAGGGTGGCCACTAGTTACTGATTGCAAAGCTTTAAGTTTACATCTTTATCTTATAATATCGATTACTTAATCGAATATATTGCCAAATTCACTTATCTTTTCCACTTTTGCATACGAAATGATTTTATTTATTTTCCTATATAAACTGGCATATATCAGACATCCAATAAACTGTCAAAGAATGGCAGGCATGAACACGAATAAATTCTCAGAAAACTAATCAAGTGCTGAAATTAAGGATGTCACCACAGAAGGACTGACGTGAGAATTCCAAACCATCTTTGACTAGGATGGTTTTAGAAATTAGGACTCAATCTGGGAAAGTTGTAATAACCATGGACCCATTCATCTATTAAATGCTTATGGAAGAACACATTTTGCTAAGCATTAGCATATTTTTCTTATTTTATATTGAATAGTCAATGACTTAGAGATTCTCTCCAGTTTATTAACTAGCACCAATGAAACTTAGACACTCAGCAAGTTTTCTTAGTAAAGACAGAACTATTTTTCAAGCCCAAATCTGTCCCATGGAAAAATTCCTTGTGTTCCGTGTGTTAAACTTTCATGAGAGGGGGAAAAAAATAAGTTCAACAGAGGACAGAAAAGTAAATAACTATTTATATTAGATATTGTGAAAACTATATACAAACTGACTCAGAAAGTGCCAGGAGAAAACTCTCCATCGATCAGTTTCTTTAGGAATCAAGTAGTATCTTTTACAGCCTGTTGAATTTAAGTTTAAGCCCCTGATCTAGAGTAGTATCAAGTAAAGTCACTTTTGTGGAAAATTTTATTTTCCATATAATCTGTAGAAAATAATTTATTTACAATTCAATTTTGCTGATGTCTTTTAAGATGAGAGCTGACAATGTAAATTAAGGCTCACAATGTAAATTAATCTACAGTGATTAGTCAGGTTCCTTCAGTTAGCATGAACAGTGAAATGAACATATATTTTATGAACTAATAATGTTTTAAACCTGATTTTGTAGTGCTAACACAAAGCAAAGACAGAATTTCAAAATTTAAGTCTTTAAATTGAATGTGCATTTTATTAGTCAACTATGTATTCTTAGAATAAAATAATAGGTGCTACCCTGAGCAAAAAGTAGCCCTCTCCACATTCAGATGAATGCAAAAGAAAGACAAAGGGGTCTTGAAATGAGTATATACATACATTTTAAAAATTGTCTGACAATCTGGGTTTTTGCAACAATGAATCTTGTTTTTCATTCCCTTGTGTTGGTCCTATTTTTTTTTTAAATGCAAATCAAGGAGCATTGACCACAAAAGTCACTCTTATCTTCAATACACTTGAATTTTCTTCTCATTTTAAAATAAAGATTTTCCATCAGTAAAACTGGATACTTCTTCTTAAACATTAAAGAAGTTATTCACTATGAATCAGAATATTATTCAACTTCTTTCACTACACATATCTAAATATACAAGCTTATTCTATATTTGCACTTTGAGTGAAGTAGTTACACTGAAATTAACAGAGAAACATCTTTTCAACAACGTATTCTAACAATTCATAAGTATCACCAACATTATGACATGAACTTTGGTTTGCTACACTGATGAAGTCAAGAGATGAGATATGCTTTAAACAGATTTTCAGTTCAGTTCAGTTCAGTCACTCAGTCGTGTCCGACTCTTTGCGACCCCATGAATCGCAGCACACCAGGCCTCCCTATCTATCACAAACTCCTGAAATTCACCCAAACTCATGTCCATCGAGTCGGTGACGCCATCCAGCCATCTCATCCTCTGTCATCCCCTTCTTCTCTTACCCCCAATTCCTCCCAGCATCAAGGTCTTTTCCAACGAGTCACTGTTTCTTAAATAAGTTTTAAAAACTTTTCACTTCATGTTGTCTTAAAAATAAAAGACATACACCATAAAAAATAATCATGCATCTGTTTTCATTTACACAATTAACATAAATTGAGATTATTCCAAGTTGAATATATTGCATTAGGTTTTATGAAGTATATGGCTTTATCCTCAGAAAATGTATAAACTACTTTAAAAGAGATAATCATTAAAAATTGCAGAGCAATATTCCTCCTTAATAGAAAATAAGTAATAGCCCTTCATATCACATGAAAGCATTAATCAATTTCACACAGCTATCTACTGCTGTCATAACAACTTTCCACAAACTTAGTGGTTTAAAAATAAGATAGGTTTATCATTGTACTTTAATCTTATTTTACTTTTCTAATGTTGAATTTTTACATTCTTCCCAGAAAAGTACTTTTTCTGAGAGATATTAGGAATCCATAGGTATATACATTTTGTAACAGTGATTTGAGCCATCCATTGTGTGAAATGTTTAACAGGACCATGAAGGAGTGATACAAAAGGTCTAAATAAAATTTGAGAAAATGCATGAGAAAAAGAAGAGCAGTCTCTGACAGTCAGAAGCCGACAAACAGCTACAACTTCATTTCTGCTGTGAGTTGGCCTGGCACTCTCAACTAAATTAAGATGTTGAGCTGTTACATAGAAATAACTTCACAAAACACCATCTGACAACGTTATTCTTTGACCACTATGAGACAAAAGAAAAAATAAGAGAATTTTGTAACCAAGTCTGAACAAAGATACAAACAACATTATATGAAATATGGGGTTATCCAAACAACTGCTTATCTTGGTTAAATGAGTATCTGTTGCTTCTTTACAAATTTCCACTTCAGTCACGCTCAGTACCCACCACTTTCTAGACAATTAAGATTCCAAATAAAAGAAGTATCCTTGCTTCTTAACGCTACCTAAAGCAAAGCCAAACCTGCTTCTTTGAGTCTTGCTCACAATCAGATAACAAAATTACAAATCCTATAATATTCTCGTACTGAAACACATCATGTTGGGCATCTTTCTTTGTTGGAAGGTGTCAAGACACCAATACTATTCTACTACAGGTGTTTGACTGGTGATTGCAGCTGCTAGATATCAAATTCTACCTATGCACGATTTAATGCTTAAAGAATTATAAGATAATGTATAAAAAATGTATGATATGGAGTTTTCCTTTTGATAAAACTTACAGTTACACTTCTGCTATCATTTTCAGTTTATTTAGAGTTCAATATATAGATTATGGGGTTCCCTTGGTAATTCAGACAGTAAATAATCTGTCTGCAATGCAGGAGACCAGGGTTTGATCCTTGGTTTGGGAAGATCCCCTGGAGAAGGGCATGGCTACCCACTTCAGTATTCTGGCCTGGAGAGTTCCATGGACAGAAGAGCCTGCTGGGCTTCAGTAAATGGGGTCACAAAGAGTTGGACACGACTGAGTAATTAACATTTTCAGTTCACTACAATTCAGTTGCTCAGTCATGTCCGACTCTTTGCGACCCCATGAATCACAGCACACCAGGCCTCCCTGTCCATCACCAACTCCAGGAGTTCACTCAGACTCACGTCCATCGAGTCAGTGATGCCATCCAGCTATCTCATCCTCTGTCGTCCCCTTCTCCTCCTGCCCCCAATCCTTCCCAACATCAGGGTCTTTTCTAATGAGTCAACTTTTTGCATGAGGTGGCCAAAGTATTGGAGTTTCAGCTTCAGCATCAAGACCATCCCCATGGAAAAGATATGCAAAAAAAAAAAAAAAAAAGACTGTCTGGGGAGGCCTTACAAATAACTTTGAAAAGAAGAGAAGCGAAAAGCAAAGGAGAAAAGGAAAGATATAAGCATCTGAATGCAGAGTTGCAAAGAATAACAAGAAGAGATAAGAAAGCCTTCCTCAGCGATCAATGCAAAGGAACACAGGAAAACAACAGAAGAGGAAAGACTAGAGATCTCTTCAAGAAAATTAGACACACCAAGGGAACATTTCATGCAAAGATGGGCTCAATAAAGGCCAGAAAGAGTATGGACCTGACAGACGCAGAAGATATTAAGAAGAGGTGGCAAGAATACACAGAAGAACTGTAGAAAACAGATCTTCACCACCCAGTTAATTACAATGGTGTGATCACTAATCTAGAGCCAGACATCCTGGAATGTGAAGTCAAGTGGGCCTTAGGAAGCAAAACTACAAACAAAGCTAGTGGACGTGGTGGAATTCCAGTTGAGCTATTACAAATCCTAAAAGATGATGCTGTGAAAGTGCTGCACTCAATATGCCAGCAAATTTGGAAAAATCAGTAGTGGACACAGGACTGGAAAAGGTCAGTTTTCAGTCCAATCCCAAAGAAAGGCAATGCCAAAGAATGCTCAAACTACCGCACAATTGCACTCATCTCACATGCCAGTAAAGTAATGCTCAAAATTCTCCAAGTCAGGCTTCAGCAATATGTGAACTGTGAACTTTCAGATGTTCGAGCTGGTTTTAGAAAAGGCAGAGAAACCATAGGTCACATTGACAACATTGATGGATCATCGAAAAAGCAAGAGAGTCCCAGAAAATCATCTATCTCTCCTTTATTGACTATGCCAAAGTCTTTGACTGTGTGGATCATAATAAACTGTGGAAAATTCTGAAAAAGATGGGAATACCAGACCACTGGTGACTGCAGCCATGAAATTAAAAGATGCTTACTCCTTGGAAGAAAAGTTATGACCAACCTAGATAGTATATTCAAAAGCAGAGACATTACTTTGCCGACTAAAGTCCGTCTAGTCAAGGCTGTGGTTTTTCCTGTGGTCATGTATGGATGTGAGAGTTGGACTGTGAAGAAGGCTGAGCGTGGAAGAATTGATGCTTTTGAACTGTGGTGTTGGAGAAGACTCTTGAGAGTCCCTTGGACTGCAAGGAGATCCAACCAGTCCATTCTGAAGGAGATCAGCCCTGGGATTTCTTTGGAAGGAATGATGCTGAAGCTGAAGCTCCAGTACTTTGGTCACCTCATGCGGAGAGTTGACTCATTGGAAAAGACTCTGAAGCTGGGAGGGATTGGGGGCAGGAGGAGAAGGGGACGACAGAGGATGCGATGGCTGGATGGCATCACGGACTCAATGGACGTGAGTCTGAGTGAACTCTGGGAGATGATGATGGACAGTGAGGCCTGGTGTGCTGCGATTCATGGGGTCTCAAAGAGTCTGACACGACTGAGCTACTGAATTGAACTGAACTGACCTGCCTCTTGAAAAACTTGTATGCAGGTCAGGAAGCAACAGTTAGAACTGGACATGGAACAACAGACTGGTTCCAAATAGGAAAAGGAGTACATCAAGGCTGTATATTGTCACCCTGCTTATTTAACTTTTATGCAAAGTACATCAGGAGAAATGTTGGGCTGGATGAAGGAAAAGCTCAAATCAAGATTTCAGGGAAAAATATCAATAACTCAGATATGCGGATGATACCAGCCTTATAGCAGAAAGTGAAGAAGAACTAAAGAATCTCTTGATGAAAGTGAAAGAGGAGACCGCAAAGTTGGCGTAAAGCTCAACATTCAGAAGACTAAGATCATGGCATCCGGTCCCATCAGTTCCGTTCAGTTCAGTTCGCTCAGTCGTGTCTGACTCTTTGTGACCCCATGAAGTACAGCACACCAGGCCTCACTGTCCATCACCAACTCCCGGAGTTCACTCAGATTCAGGTCCATCGAGTCTGTGATGCCATCCAGCCATCTCATTCTCTGTCGTCCCCTTCTCCTCCTGCCCCCAATCCTTCCCAGCATCAGAGTCTATTCTAATGAGTCAACTCTTCACATGAGGTGGCCAAAGTACTGGAGTTTCAGCTTCAGCATCATTCCTTCCAAAGAAATCCCAGGGCTGATCTCCTTCACAATGGACTGGTTGGATCTCCTTGCTGTCCAAAGGACTCTCAGGAGTCTTCTCCAACACCACAGTTCAAAAGCATCAATTCTTCAGCGCTCAGCCTTCTTCACAGTCGAACTCTCACATCCATACATGACTACTGGAAAAACCATAACCTTGACTAGATGGACCTTTGTCGGCAAGTAATGTCTCTGCTTTTGAATATACTATCTAGGTTGGTCATAACTTTTCTTCCAAGGAGTAAGCGTCTTTTAATTTCATGGCTGCAGTCACCATCTGCAGTTATTTTGGACCCCCCCAAAATAAAGTCTGACACTGTTTCCACTGTTCATGGCAAATAGATAGGGAAAGAGTGAGACTGTATTTTTCTGGGTTCCAAAATCACTGCAGATGGTGATTGCAGCCATGAAATTAAAAGATGCTTACTCTTTTGAAGGAAAGTTATGTCAAACCTAGACAGCGTATTAAAAAGCAGAGACATTACTTTGCCAGCAGATGTCTTTCTAGTCAAAGCTATCGTGTTTCCAGTAGTCATGTATGTATGTGAGAGTTGGACTATAAAGAAAGTTGAGCACCGAAGAATTGGTGCATTTGAAGTGTGGTTCTGGAGAAGACTCTTGAGAGTCCCTTGGACTGCAAGGAGATCCAACCCCAGTGCATCCTAATGGAGATCAGTCATTGATGTTCATTGGAAGGTCTGATGCTGGACCTGAAACGCCAATATTTTGGCCATCTGATGTGAAGAACTGACTCTTTTGAAAAGACCCTGACGCTGGGAAAAATTGAGGGCAGGAGGAGAAAAGGACGACAGAGGATGAGATGCTTTGTTGGCATCACCGACTCAATGGACATGAGTTTGGGTAGGCTCCAGGAGTTGGTGTTAGACAGAGAGGCCTGATGTGCTTCAGCTCATTGGGTCATAAAGAGTTGGACACGACTGAGTGACTGAACTGAACTGAAGATGTCTGTAAGACATTTGGCCCATACCTAACATCTCTTGAAATCTGATCCCATCCAAAACATCCACAAGCATATGTGATCCATGCCACATGGTTTTAGACAGAACTAAATATAAATAAGGGACTTTTTGTTTTGAACTCAATGTCTTGTGGACATATTAGGCAGAACCAACTAACATACAAATGTGTTTTACGATGATGAAATTTTCTTTGCAGAAATGGAAGAATAAAGAATGCTACATCTTCACACATTTAATAACATAGCAATTTTAATTTAATTTTCCCCCATATTGAGCTCTTTCAATATGGAGACATATTCTTCAAGTTTAGGAATTTATCTTGATTTGTCATTAATAATTTATTCCTTTCCATTTTCTTTGTTCCTTCTACATCTGGTATGATTTTGAAACTAACAGAGAGCTAAGTATTTTATCTTTTATTTCCTATTTTCCATATTATTCTCCTTGGGAGATTTCCTCATTTTATTCTCTAAATTCTTTGTTTTTAATTTATACACTTTAATTCTAATTTTGAAGAGCATATTTGTATGTTTCAGATATCATTTTTCAATATAAACTAATTCAGGTATCCAGTAAACTTTCTTATCTCTCAAAGATAGATAGCAAAGATTTCATTTATCTAAATAACTGATCTGGCTGAGTTTTGCCACTGGAGACACACCATTTTATGTATTTTTAGGTATTTCCTCTTGGACTTCTCAGATTTCCCAGAGAAATCTCTTCTATTCTCCTGCTGAAGGGTATAAGTTAAGCGTCAATATTCTGTAAGCCCAAATGACAGCAACATCAACACTTGGAAAGAAAACTCTCATTTAATTCCTTTGATTTTAGTATAGTATCCTTGTATTCAATGGTACTTGACTTGTCCTAGGTTACAGATCCTGTCTTTTATCTTTTTACTAAAGTAGTTCTCCACCTTCCACAAATGCAAATAAGAGGAAAGCCACCTGTGGTAAGCCATTATATCTACTCTTAAAAGATTAATAAGCAATGTTATCTACAAAAGACTGCTACACATTCAGTTCTCAGAAAGTTTGAAATATAAACACCACAGACATGTTTTTTTCAGTGGCATGTAGATTTTATTGGTGGTACTGGGACACACTGGGGATTCTCCCCTGGTACAGGGGCTGGGGTGAGGCTGAAGATAAAATCTAATGATCACTTGTTGTAGAATCAAGGATTCTGGCTGTCCTGCATGAAGAGGAACAAGGACCAGGCTGGAGGTTGCCAAGCCCAACTTTCCTGCTGGTTGCATCTGTACCGAAAGCTGGGCTAAAGCCAGGAGTCCAGGGTTGGGAGGCAGAACATGGGGATGCATAGGACAAAGGGAAGATGAGTCAGAAAAGCCAGTCTGCTGGTTACTGTGTTCCTGTGGACAGTAACTGCAGCTGTGAAAACCACTATGTGTAGTAACTGCAGCCGTGAAATTTAAAGATGCCTGCTCTTTGGAAGGAAAGCTATGACAAACCTAGACAATGTATGAAAAAGCCAAGATATCCCTTTGCCGAGAAAGGTCAATATAGTCAGTTCAGTTCAGTCATTCAGTCGTGTCCAACTCTTTGTGACTCATAGACAGCAGAACAGCAGGCTTCCCTGCCCATCACAAACCCCCAGAGCATGCTCAAACTCATGTACATCAAGTTAGTGATGCCATCCAACCAACTTATCTTCTGTCGTCCCTTTCTCCTCCTGCTTTCAATTTTTTCCAGCATCAGGGTCTTTTCCAGTGAGTTGGCTCCATCAGGTGGCCAAAGTATTGGAGCTTCAGCTTCAGCATCAGTCCTTCCAATAAATATTCAGGACTGATTTCCTTTAGAATTGACTGGTTTGATCTCCTTGCAGTCCAAGGGACTCTCAAGAGTCTTCTCCAACAGCACTGTTCAAAAGCATGAATTCTCTAGGTTAGAGATGAAAAGTTTCTCCACAGTGAGGGACACTCAGAGAGGTTCACAGAAAGTAATTAAACTTCAATGAAAATAAATAAATTTATATTTTTAAAAAAAGCATGAATTCTTTTGTGTTCAGCCTTCTTTATGGTCCAAATCTCACATCCATACATGACTACTGGAAAAACCATAGCTTTGACTAGACAGACCTTTGCTGGCAAAGTAATGTCTCTTCTTTTTAATATGCTGTCTAGGTTGGTCACAGCTTTTATTCCAAGGAGTAAGCATCTTTTAATTTCATGGCTGCAATCACCATCTGCAGTGATTTTGGAGCCCCCAAAATAAAGTGTCTCACTGTTTCCACTGTTTCCCCATCTATTTGCCATGAAGTGATGGCACCAGATGCTATGATCTTAGTGTTTTGACTGCTGAGTTAAAGTCAACTTTTTCACTCTCCTCTTTCACTTTTATCAAGAGGCTCTTTAGTTCCTCTTCACTTTCTGCCATAAGGGTGGTGTCATCTGTGTTCTGAGGTTATTGATATTTCTGCCAGCAATCTTGCTTCCAGTTTGTGCTTCATCCAGGTGGCATTTCACATAATGTACTCTGCATGTAAGTTAAATAGCAGGGTGACAATACACAGCCTTGATGTACTCCTTTCCCAATTTGAACCAGTGCATTGTTCCATGTCCAGTTCTAACCATTGCTTCTTACCCTGAATACAGATAGCTGTATAGTCAAAACTATGGTTCTTCCAGTTGTCATGTGCGGATGTGAGATTTGGACCATAAATGATGGGCACCGAAGAACTGATGGTTTTGAATAACTCATGATATGCAAGAGCAAAGTAAGAATGCATGGATTAAAAAAAAATGCCCTTATTCTTTATGGTATCTCATATTCTATCATTTCAATACTCATTTTGCTACATATATGAAATTCAGTTTTAAAACCAAACTACTCTCTTTGGAACCTTTCTTTTATCTATTTTTATCTACTTTCTTATTTTCATTAACTGCTCTTATTGTTCATTATCTCAGGTTTATCTTCATCACATAATGGAGACTTGATACCCTACTTAAAACTATGAACATGGCTCTTCTTGATATTTCTGGTTCCTTTCTTTAATAATACTTTTCTTCTACTCACTTTGACTAGGATAGGAATCCCACTGTCCTACTGCCACCATTTCAAGAAAAACTCATGTTTCCTGAACATATGGAAATGTTCAAATTGAAGGATATGGGAAAAAAAAAAAGCATCAATTTCCAGGAGCCAAGTTAGTACAGAGATCATTTTAAAAAAGGGCTTATCTATTATTGAGTATTCAAATATGAATTATGAAACATTCACTATAATTCTTAATATTTCTGAGGAGGTATAAAACAAAAGTCAATCATAAAAAATAATTATGTCATAAAAATAAAGCATTTATTCACTCAGGGAAAAAATCTGAAAATGAGAATATATAATTATATTGCAGAACATAACACCCTAAAATAAATTTACTTTACTGAAAAAAATGAAGGTTTAGAGCTTTTTAAAAATGATTCTAACAAATCACAAATCTGGAATACAGATGCGAAAATCCAGATGGCTCATGCAAATGATTGCACAGAATGTATATGGTACCTGGAATCTAGGTTTCTGAGCTTTCCAAATAAGTATAGTTGTAAACCACTCTTTATCACCTAAGTGTTTAGTTTTTAAAAGAGCAGCTATTACTTCTCCCTTAGAAACAATATGTTAAAAATAAATGGATGTTTCCATTTATTGTTCAGTCGCTAATGCATGTCTGACTCATGCGACCCCATGGACTTCAACACATTAGGTTTCCCTGTCTTTCACTATCTCCCTAAGTTTGTTCAAACTCATGTGCATTGAATCATGCCATCCAACCATCTCATCCTTTGTTGTCTCCTTCTCCTCTTGTTCTCAATCTTTCCCAGCATCAGAGAGTTTTCCAATGAGTCAGCTCTTTGCATCACATGACCAAAGTATTGGAGATTCAGCATCAGTCTTTCCAACGTATATTCAGGGTTGATTTCCTTTAGGATTGACTAGTTTGATCCCCTTGCTGTCCAAGGGACTCTCAAGAGTCTCCAGAAATCTTCATTCTTTCTGGAGCTATATCTTTGAGCTTCCAAAGCAACATATGGACATCTACCAACCTGGGGGGCTCATCTTTCAGTGTCGTATCTTTTTGCCTTTTCACACTGTTCATGGGGTTCTTGAGACAAGAATATTGAAGTGGTTTGCCATTCTCTTCTGCAATTATACACAATTGAAATAAACTAATAAGCTTATTTCAATTTATTCTATAAATTTGTATAATTATATGTTCTTTCTGCTAGAATCTAATGATAAGAATAATAGTTTGCACTTTTATAGCCCTTACTATGTAACAAAAGCTCTTCTAAATGCTTCATATGCATTGACTAATTCAATCCTCATAACTTATTTAAGAAAGCAGGTGCCACTGTTACTCTTTTCCAAAGGAAGAAACTGAGAAACAAATTAATCAATTCTAAAATCAAAATGGAAATAAAATCTCCCCAATATTTGGCATTCTTTGTTGCTTTCCAGAAATCTTTGATCTAATTTAAATATATTTTAAATTATTTCAACAGGAAATTAGAGGCAGGCTGGGATGAGGTTACAAACAAAAAGTATTCTCAAATTCTCATCTTAAATCAGAATTCAATAGCATATCTCACTTATATCAAGGTAACAGTATGTGTACAGTTCTCTATGTATTTCAGAACTTTCCCCCTTTTCAACACTTTCATAGACTGTTTGGAAGACAATTAGATTTTGAGATGTTGACTTGAATCCTGAGTTGTCATACCTAGAAGTTATGCAGTAATTTTAATAACCTGGATAAAAGGCCAGTCACATGTTTCTAATCCATTATATGAAATAAAGGATAAATGATTTCTTTATTATGCATATACTATAACAATTATTTTCAAAGATTAAAGAGGTAAAGGATGTAATAGTGGCTTGAAGCCATGCAATTCACTTTTAAACTTAGAGGTCATTTGCACTATCTGAGTCTATGATCTATGCATTCAATAAAGAAGAATAATTTAGTTTCACAAATTAAAGGAAATAAAATAATGGATGTTAATGGCAAGTAATTTGCATACATATAACAATTATAAACCAAATACATAGAGAAGAATTAATTCCAAAACAGATTTTCATGCCTGAAGTCTCAAATAAAAAGAAAAGTAAATAATAATAATTAAGATTCTAGGAATATCATTGTTTTGGCTGAAGATTAATTCTCACCCTACTCACAGAACAAATCCTATCAATCTTATTGGTAGTTTAAAATACCAGTGTTGGGGGTGGGAGAAAAAAGATTGTTTAATATTACCAAAAATTCAGTTCAGTTCAGTCGCTCAGTCGTGTCTGACTCTGCGACCCCATGGAATGCAGCATGCCAGGCCTCCCTGTCCATCACCAGTTCCAGAGTTTACTCAAACTCATGTACATTGAATCGCGGATGCCATCGAACTATCTCATCCTCTGTCGTCCCTTTCTCCTCCCACCATCAATCTTTCTCAGCATCAGGGTCTTTTCAAATGAGTCAGTTCTTCCCATCCGGTGGCCAAAGTTTGGGAGTTCACCTTCAGCATCAGTCCTTCCAATGAATATTCAAGACTGATTTTCAGTGAATTTCTCCAATGAATATTCAATATGATTTCCTTTAGGATGGACTGGTTGGAACTCCTTTCAGCCCAAGGGACTCTCAAGAGTCTTTACCAACACAACAGTTCAAAAGCATCAATTCTTCGGTGCTCAGCAGATGGTGACTGTAGCCATAAAATTAAAATAAGATATACCCATTTGAATGCATAGTTCCAAAGAATAGCAAGGAAAGATAAGGCCTTCCTCAGTGATCAATGCAAATAAATAGAGGAAAACAATAGAATGGGAAAGACTAGAGATCTCTTCAAGAAAATTAGAGATACCAAGGGAATAGTTTATGCAAAGATGGCCTCAATAAAGAACAGAAATGGTATGGACCCAACAGAAGCAGAAGACATTAAAAAGTGGTGGCAAGAATAAACAGAAGAACTATGCAAAAAAAGATCTTCACAACCCAGATAACCACTGTGATGTGATCACTCACCTAGAGCCAGACATCCTGGAATGCAAAGTCAAGTGGGCCTTAGGAAACATCACTACAAATAAAGCTAGTGGAGGTGATGGAATTCCAGTTGAGTTAATTCAATTCCTAAAAGATGATGCTGTGAAAGTGCTACACTCAATATGCCAGCAAATTTAGAAAGCTCAGCAATGGCTACAGGACTGGAAAAGATCAGTTTTCATTCCAATCCCAAAGAAAGGCAATGCCAAAAAATACTGAGCACTCTCTGTCCACCAGATCTAATCCCCTGAATCTATTTTTCACTTCCACTGTATAATCGTAAGGGATTTGATTTAGGACATACATGAATGGTCTAGTGGTTTTCCCTACTTTCTTCAATTTAAGTCTGAATTTGGCAATAAGGAGTTCATGATCTGAGCCACAGTCAGCCTCTGGTCTCATTTTTGCTGATTATATAGAGCTTCTCCATCTTTGGCTGCAAAGAATATAATCAATCTGATTTTGATATTGACTATCTGGTGATGTCCATGTGTAGAGTCTTCTCTTGTGTTGTTGGAAGATGGTGTTTGCTATGACCAGTGCGTTCTCTTGACAAAACTCTATTAGCCTTTGCCCTGCTTCATTCTTTACTCCAAAGGCCATATTTCCCTGTTACTCCAGGTATTTCTTGACTTCCTCCTTTTGCATTCCAGTCTACTATAATGAGAAGGACATCTTCTTTGGGTGTTAGTTCTAGAAGGTTTTGTAGGTCTTCATAGAACTGTTCAGTTTCAACTTGTTCAGCATTACTGGTCAGGACATAGATTTGGATTACTGTGATATTGAATGGTTTGCCTTGAAAATGAAGAGATCATTCTGGTGTTTTTGAGATTGCAACCACTGCAGTTTGGACTCTTTTGTTGACTATATTGACTACTCCATTTCTTCTAGGGGATTTTTGCCCACAATTGTAGAAATATGGTCATCTGAGTTAAAAGCACCCATGCCAGTCCATTTTAGTTCACTGATTCTTAAAATGTTGATGTTCACTCTTGCCATCTCCTGTTTGACCACATCCAATTTGCCTTGATTCATTTACCTAACATTCCAGGTCCCTATGCAATATTGCTCTTTACAGGATAGGACCTTGCTTCCATCACCAGTCACATCCACATCTGGGTTTTGCTTTTGCTTTGGCTCCATCTCTTCATTCTTTCTAGAGTTATTTCTCCACTGATCTCCAGTAGCATATTGGACACCTACTGATCTGGAGAGTTAATCTTTCAGTGTCCTATGTTTTTGCCTTTTCATACTGTTCATTGGGTTCCCAAGGCAAGAATACTGAAGTGGTTTGCTATTTCCTTCTTCTGTGGACCATGTTTTGCCAGAACTCTCCACCATGACCGATCCTTCTTGAGTGGCCCTACACAAAATGGCTCATAGTTTCACTGAGTTAAATAAGGCTGTGGTCCATGTGATCAGATTGGTTAGTTTTCTGCAATAGTGGTTTTCTGTCTGTCTGCCTGCTGATGGAGAAGGATAAGAGGCTTATGGAAGCTTCCTGATGGGAGAGACTGACTGAGGGGAAAACTGGGTCTTATTCTGATGGGCAAGGCCATTCTCAGTAAATCTTTAAACCAATTATATTTTACCAAAAATATTCATGAAAAATAAATAGCTTTTAAAGTGCAGTGCATATCTAGACTTGATAGCAAGAAATAGATTTTTTGATTAAAATGATACTCAGAATTCAAGAATAAATATTATCTTTACATATGTGACATATTAAGAGTATCTGGACTTCCCTGGTGGCTCAGATGGTAAAGCATCTATCTACAATGTGAGAGACCTGAGTTCAATCCCTGGGTTGGGAAGATTCCCTGGAGAAGAAAATGGCAACCCACTCCAGTACTGTTGCCTTGAAAATCCCATGGACAGAAGAGCTTGGTGCAAGTTACTATCCATGGGGAGCAAAGAGTTGGACATGACTGAGCAACTTCACTTTCTGAATATTAATCCCTTTAACCTAAAGTAAAATTATGTTTTTTTTCCCCAAACTTTCTGAACAGTCTCCATATTTAATAATTTCAAAAGTCAAAGATAGCGTAATATTTTATTTGTTAAAATAAGTTACACTCATGAATTGAATGGAGTACTCACAGGCATCATAATAGGTTCTTTAAATATATCTTTTATTATTCACTGAGTTCAGTTCAGTTCAGTTCAGTCGCTCAGTCGTGTCCAACTCTTCGTGATCCCATGAATTGCAGCACACCAAGCCTCCCTGTCCATCACCAACTCCCGGAGTTCACTCAGACTCATGTCCATCGAATTGGTGATGCCACCCAGCCATCTCATCCTCTGTCATTCCTTTCTCCTTCGGCCCCCAATCCCTCCCAGAATCAGAGTCTTTTCCAATGAGTCAACTCCGCATGAGGTGGCCAAAGTACTGGAGTTTCAGCTTTAGCATCATTCCTTCCAAAGAACACTCAGGACTGATCTCCTTTAGAATGGACTGGTTGGAACTCCTTGCAGTCCAAAGGACTCTCAAGAGTCTTCTCCAACACCACAGGTCAAAAGCATCAAATCTTCGGCTCTCAGCTTGCTTCACAGTCCAACTCTCACATCCATACATGACTACTGGTAAAACCATAGCCTTGACTAGATGGACCTTTGTTTGACAAAGTAATGTCTCTGCTTTTGAATATGCTATCTAGGTTGGTCATAACCTTTCTTCCAAGTAGTAAGCGTCTTAATTTTATGGCTACAGTCACCATTTGCAGTGATTTTGGAGCCCAAAAAAATAAATTCTGACACTGTTTCCACTGTTTCCCCATCTATTCCCCATGATGTGATGGGACTAGATGCCGTGATCTTAGTTTTCTGAATGTTGAGCTTTAAGCCACATTTTCACTCCCTTCTTTCACTTTCACCAAGAAGGTTTTTAGTTCCTTTTCACTTTCTGCCATTAAGGGTGGTGTCATCTGCATATCTGAGGTTATTGATATTTCTCCCGGCATACCAATAAAGCAACTGAAGGGGAAACACATCTATGGAAGGAGAGGGAAAATATGAACTTTGCCATCTTTTTCCTTAATTCTAGGACCTGCAATGTACAATTCTTAAGGAAGTTCTAAACAATGTTTTCTTTCAAACTGGATTCTTCTTTTATTATTTAATGCAACCACAGATCTACAAAGGCTTGTTAAAACAAATCCTTAATACCAGTTTGTTATCCAAACTTGACCTGACATTTTATTCCATTTAATACTGTGAAAACAAAATTATATGCCTTTATCCTCTTCATTTTTTTCTATTTATTTTGTTCAATATCATATTCTGCACAAAACTGCTTCCTACATTAACTTAATAAACATGTATGGAGCACCATATACCAAGTTCTGAACCTGAATAAAGCGTAGTGCTTTAACTAAAGAGCTACACCATTGTTTCATTCCTCCAATACAAAAGGTGATAGAATGTCCCCATGAATGTTGCTTATGTTCAATTAACTTCAAGTGATAAAGACAATCAGAATACCTACTAAATCAGTGGTACATTGCCTATTCCTTAAATAGAAGTTTAAATCTCATGAAAACCCAGAACTAATAGTGTCTGTGGAAGCTGGAATATAATTGGGAAAGTGGAATCTCAGGTCTAACACCTGAGTTATTTCACTGACCTTGGTAGAAACCTAAATTTGGATCCCTATTCTAGTAATCTTAGCACAACTCAGATGCCCACAACATTTCCCTCTTTCCCTGATTCATATTCCATTTCTAACCAGCTAACCAGTTCTATGTTAGTCTAGTCCAAACTCCTGAGAGGGAGAATCCAGTAAATGAATAACATTCTTCTTGTGCATACACTTGTGATTTAAGGATTTATTTTCAGGAAATTCCTTTGAATCATATTAACTTGTGAAGAATTCATTGCCTCAGTTTATCCAGGGCACTGTAGGAGATTTCATGCTTATAAATTCACGGCCAGTCCTATATTTTCCAAAAGCCAAGTATGCCTATGTAATACTCTTTGACTAATTACTACTGAGATTTTTGTCCATTATCCTCCAATATAAGCATAAATTTCTTTACTTGTTTTGCATGACCCCCTAAAATCTATCACTGTGCTCTTAGAAAAGGTCTATTCCAACAGTCAAGTTTTTTTTTGTTTGTTTGTTTGTTTGTTTTTTACTTTATTTTACTTTACAATACTGTATTGGTTTTGCCATACATCAACATGAATCTGCCATGGGTGTACATGAGTTCCCAATACTGAACTCCCCTCCCCCCTCCCTCCTCATTCCATCTCTCTGGGTCATCCCAGCACACCAGCCCCAAGCATCCTGTATCCTGCATTGAACCTAGACTGGTGATTCATTTCTTACATGATATTATACATGTTTCAATGCCATTCTCCCAACAGTCAAGTTTTAATCAATAAATTATAAAGGTTTCCTGGTCATTTTCATTTATTAGCTCCATCCAGCCTTAAGTAATTTGTGGACTATTATATATGAGGAAAACAAGAAATTACACCTATACTATAAACTGCTCACACTATATAATCAGCTTTGGATAGCTGCCTCTTATTGCCCCTTTGATTGCATTAAAACTACCATGTAACCGGTACAGCTATATCTTCTAAAAAAAAAGTTTACTATGAAAAACTATATTTTAACAAAAAGCAATTGCTTAATGATTTGTTATTTGGGTTTCAGCAGAATTTGTGAGATAACTTGTTCTGAACTGAATGACAAACTGGTTACTAGAGTTACTTCCATTTTCTCTCTTCAAATGCATTTCTCCAGTGTTATATATAAGACAATTATTTGGTCAAAAATCCTTTGTACTGTGGTGAGAATAGATACTGTGAATAAAAGTGAAGGAAAACATCCTAATGTGAGCATTCCAACAGCTGTCTGCATTATACAAAATCATAAAGTCAATCACTTAAGCAGAAATAAAATTCTATCCAAATAAGTCCCACAAAAATAAAAATTTAAGATGAATAACTGGCATATTTGTAATATGGAAACTGTTAAGACATAAATTATTGAGGTACAAAATAAGAGTCACAATAAATATAAAAACTATATTTTATACCTTTACAAAATAATTTTAAAGCAAGCTTCAATTTTTTCTCAGAAATTACCATATATCAAACTTCTGCATTTGATATCAAATTTGCTGCTATTTCCTCCAATTTTATAAATGCAGCTTGAACATCTGGAAGTTCTCGGTTCACAAAGTATTGAAGCCTTACATGGAGAATTTTGAGCATTACTTTGCTAGCATGTAAGATGAGTGCAATAGTGTGGTAGTTGGAACCTTCTTTAGCATTGCCTTTCTTTGGGACTGGAATGAAAACTGACATTTTCAGTTCTGTGGCCAATGCTGAGTTCCAAATTTGCTGGAATATCAAGTACAGCACTTTCACAGCACTATGTTTTAGGATTTGAAATAGCTCAGCAGGAATTCCATCACTTCCACTAACTTTGTTTGTAGTGATGCTTCCTAAGGCCCATTTGACATTGCATTCCAGGATGTCTGGCTCTAGGGGAGTGTGATGAAATCACAGATGAGATGAGAGGAACCAGAGAACAAATTGCCAACATCTGTTGGATCACAGAAATAGTAAGAAAATTCCAGTAAAATATCTGCTTTATTGACGATGCAAAGCCTTTGACTCTGTGGATCACAACAAACTGTGGAAAATTCTTCAAGAGATGAGAATTTCAGACCACCTTAAAGCGTCTGCCTGGAATGCAGGAGACCCGGGTTCAATCCCTGGGTTGGGAAGATCCCCTGGAGAAGGAAATGGCAACCCACTCCAGTACTCTTGCCTGGAGAATCCCATGGAGGGAGGAGCCTGGTGGGCTACAGTCCATGGGGTCGCAAAGAGTCGGACATGACTAAGTGAATTCACTTCACTTCACTTGCCTCCTGAGAAATCTGTATGCAGGTCAAGAAACAACAGTTAGAATTGGACATGGAACAACAGACTGGCTTCAAATTAGGAAAGGAGTACATCAAGGTTGTATATTGTCACCCTGCTATTTAACATATACATTGTACACCATGCGAAATGCCAAGCTGGAATCAAGATTGGTGGAGGAAATATCAATAACCTCAGATATGCAGATGACATCTCCCTTATGGAAGAAAGTGAAGAGGAACTAAAGAGCCTCTTGATGAAAGTGAAAGAGGAGAGTTGGCTTAAAACTCAACATTCAAAACACTAGGATCACAGCCTTCAATGCCATCACTTCATGATGCAAATAGATGTGGAAACAATGGAAACAGTGATGGACTTTATTTTCTTGGGTTCCAAAAACATTGCACATGGTGATTTCAGCCATGAAATTTAAAAACGCTTGCTCCTTGGAAGAAAAGCTATGACCAACCTAGACAGCATATTAAAAAAAAGAGACGTTACTTCGCTTACAAATGTCCATCTAGTCAAAGCTATGGTTTTTCCAGTAGTCATATATGGATGTGAAAGTTGGACCATAAAGAAAAGCTAAGCATGGAATAATTGAACTTTTTGAACTGTGGTGTTGGAGAAGACTCTTGAGAATCCCGTGGACTGCAAGGAGGTAAAACCAGTCAGTTCTAAAGGAAACCAGTCCTGAAGACTGATGCTGAAGCTGAATCTCCAAAACTGTGCCCACCCGATTTGAAGAGCCAACTCATTGGAGAAGACCCTGATGCTGAGAATGATTGAAGGCAGGAGGAGAAAGGGACAACAGAGGATGAGATGGTTAGGTGGCATCACCAACTTGATGGACATGAGTTTGAGCAAGCTCCAGGAGTTTGTGTTGGACAGGGAAGCCTGCTATGCTGCAGTCGATGGGGTCACAAAGAGTTCGACACACCTGAACTACTGAACTGTACTGAATGTGTTGCTATTTCAAAACGTTTCTATGTCTCTGTCAAAAGTTGGTTGTAAATACGTCACTACAATGGCAGTGCTATCTCAAATTAAGGGGGTAATTGATTTAGTAATGATCTGAAATGAATTAAATCTGAATATATTATATCTCAAAACAAACATAACTTATTTTGAATTCAGGTTAAAATGGGGGAGAAAGTGAAAGATACTCAGTCATGTCTGATTCTTTGCGACCCAAAGGTCTATAAAGTCCATGGAATTCTCCAGGCCAGAATACTGGAGTGGGTAGCCTTTCCCTTCTCCAGAGGATCTTCCCAACCCAGGGATGGAATCCAGGTCTCCCACATAGCAGGTGGATTCTTTACCAGCTGTGTCACAAGGGAAGCCAAAGAATACCCAATTGGATAGCCTATCCCTTTTCTGGCGGATCTTCCTGCCCCAGAAATCAAACTGTGGTCTCCTGCATTGCAGGCAGATTCTTTACCAACTGAACTATCAGGGAAGTCCTAAAATGGGGGGGAGGGGTAGGGTGATATTTAATATACCTTCTACCATTCAAATTTATAATTTTTGAAAATTTCTCTGAAACAATCCTGTAGCTGTAGATAAGAAGCAAACACTGATCTATTCTAAATTTATGCTTTCTGCATTTAGTTTTCTTTTCAAAGTTACAGGTCATAGACTTTTTTGAGACTGGGATAAAATCGTTTTTCCCTCACCACAGAAAAAATGCAAATAAGTATTCGTTCTCAAAATTTTGTCTGTAATTGATTAGGGTCATGTTGTAGACCATTATGCAGATCAATGTACACTAGATTAAATATCCCTGCCCTAGAACTTTGTATTTAAGGATATAGCTATCCTGTTCCCATTGCAAATTTTTCTTTCATTGATTCAACATGCACTCAGTAAAAACATACTGCCTGTCTTCATATCAGTTAGGACTCTCATGGCAGAAAATCCAACTCAGTCTCTGAAAATTTCAAGGGCAGACTTTAACCATAATCAAATGTAAGACCTCTAAGGTTACAGGAGTTTTTTCCTATATATGCTAACTCCTTTTCTCTCTGTAGAACTCCACTTTTGCACAACTCTCTTCAAGGTAAAAGGTAGCATCAACAGCTTAATGCTTTCTACTTTCGTTCTATTTTAACGCTAGAGAGAAAAAAGTGAAATGATTTTTCTCAGAAGTCACAGCAACATTCTAATGTATCCCATTGGCTCTGATTATAAACCATTTATTGTAGTTGTATCCTGATTTTTCAAGCCTGTGTACCCATCCTTTCTCCTATATATCCTCAAGATTAGGGAAAGAGACAAATCCATCAGAAACACTTGAGAGAAATACATTAACACTTGCAGGTAATCTGCACTATGATTTTCAGAAGAGTGAATGGCTATGTAAAGTAATAAATAAACAAATATACTGATATTTACTCTCTGGCACATATGCCTTTAGGTGATAAAATAAATAAAATCCTAGGCCTCAAAGAGATCTCTGGTTTATAGACTGAACATCACATACACCATAAATAGTACAAAAACAAAACACCTAGATAACAGGCCAGTGAATTCTCTTATTACTGCATAATTTCTGATACCTCCTAACTTGTGACCCTGCTCTCCAGTTCAAACTTTCTCCAAATGTAATTTCTAGTGAAAAGTCTTCTTTATAAATCTAATCCAAATAATGTTAAAATATAAAACACTTCCAATAAATATTAACTAGTTGAGTAAGCCCTACCTTTTAAAGTAAGAATAATCCTCCCAATAAATAACACTTTTAAATGACTTTAACTTTTTTCTGACAGATTCCTCAAAGTTATTAATGAGATTCTTAAATAAGTATGGTGCAATAATTATCGTTCATGTTCTGAAACCTCCAATTCCACCTACTCTGATAAAAGCTTTTGATTTTCTGGACACCTTAGTCACTGAGCCACTTTATTTGCTCATTTACAACTTTTTCCCCACTTTAATTTCCAGTACATGTTTAAGCTTTTGACTGTGTGGATCACAATAAACTGTGGAAAATTCTGAAAGAGATGGGAATACCAGACCACCTGACCTGCCTCTTGAGAAAATTACATGCAGGTCAGGAAGCAACAGTTAGAACTGCACATGGAACAACAGACTGGTTCCAAATAGGAAAAGGAGTACGTCAAGGCTGTATATTGTCACCCTGCTTATTTAACTTATATGCAGAGTACATCATGAGAAACCCTGGACTGGAAGAAACACAAGCTGGAATCAAGATTGTCAAGAGAAATATCAATAACCTCAGATATGCAGATGATACCATCCTTATGGCAGAAAGTGAAGAGGAACTAAAAGCCTCTTGATGAAAGTGAAAAAGGAGAGTGAAAAATTGGCTTAAAGCTCAACATTCAGAAAATGAAGATTATGGCATCTGGTCCCATCACTTCATGGCAAATAGATGGGGAAACAGTGGAAACCATGTCAGACTTTATTTTTTTGGGTTCCAAAATCACTGCAGATGGTGACTGCAGCCATGAAATTAAGATGCTTACTCCTTGGAAGAAAAGTTTTGACCAACCTAGATAGCATATTCAAAAGCAAACACACACACACACACACACACACAAAAGCAAAAACATTACTTTGCCAACAAAGGTCCATCTAGTCAAGGCTATGGTTTTTCCAGCGGTCATGTATGGATGTAAGAGTTGGACTGTGAAGAAAGCTGAGCACCGAAGAATTGATGCTTTTGAAGTGTGGTGTTGGAGAAGACTCTTGAGAGTCTCTTGGACTGCAAGGAGATCCAACCAGTCCATCCTAAAGGAGATCAGTCCTGGGTGTTCTTTGGAAGGAATGATGCTAAAGCTGAAACTCCAATACTTTGGCCACTTCATGAAAAGAGTTGACTCATTGGAAAAGACCCTGATGCTGGAAGGGATTGGGGGCAGGAAGAGAAGGGGACGACAGAGGATGAGATGGCTGGATGGCATCACCAACTCGATGGACGTGAGTTTGAGTGAACTCAGGGAGATGGTGATACACAGGGAGGCCTGGTGTCCTGCGATTCATAGAGTCGCAGAGAGTCGAAAACGACTGAGCGACTGAACTGACTGACTGACATGTTTATTGTTATTGAGACCTGTGGTTAAATCACGGTTTCTCTTTCAGTAGCTATGTGATATGCATAACTTTTCTATTTCTTTATTTCTATAGTAAAAAATTACACTTGTTAATCTATAGAATCATTGTACTATTTATAAAAATGCTGTATATGAAAGCAACATGTAAGTAATATTTGCTTAGTCAATATTAGGACTTCTTTGGTGCCTCAGTGATAAAGAATCTACCTGCCAATGTAAAAGACTTGGGTTTGAACACTGGGTCAGGAAGATCCCCAGAGAAGGACACAGTAACCCACTCCAGTATTCTTGCCTGGAAAATGCATGGACAGAAGAGCCTGGCATGCTACAGCCCATGGGGTCACTAGAGTCAGACACGGCTTAGAGACTAAACAACAGTCAACATTAATTTTCATTTTCTCCTCATTCCTATTTGCATCAATGTCACTCTCTATTTTCATCAATTTATTGCCAACCACCTTACCTGCTTTGCTCAATCTTTTTAATGTATTCATGTCCATTCAGTCACCTTCTACTAATAATGTAAATCTTGACTTTTCAGTTTTTTGTAGAGCTCGTTTTATTTTATTTATTTTTTTACTTTTTGAAACAACTGTAATTCACTTTTCCAAACAGACCCTATTCTCCATAATTTTTAAAATGTTGATGAGAAAAGCTCAAAAAAATATAGGACCAAGCTTGGCACAGATCCAATAGCAAACCTATTAGTGACAATATATATATATATATATATATTTTAAATTACATAGCCCAAACTTTGAGCAATGTGTTGCCAATCTACTGAATGTTTTTTTTTTTTATTGCATATGTGGCACACAGTATAAAAACAATCAACCAAATCTTAGTCCATGGGTCAGCTGTCTTAGAATATAAAGCATGTATATACTCAAGTAAACTGGTCCACTTAGAGGTCATAAATCCAAGATGACCGGTGCCATTATCAGTTCAGTTCAGTTCAGTCGCTCAGTCATGTCCAACTGTTTGTGACACTATGAATCGCAGCATACCAGGCCTCCCTGTCCATCACCAACTCCTGGATTTCACTCAGATTCATGTCCATCGAGGCAGTGATGCCATCTAGCCATCTCATCCTCGGTCGTCCCCTTCTCCTCCTGTCCCCAATCCCTCCTAGCATCAGGGTCTCTTCCAATGAGTCAACTCCTCACATGAGGTGGCCAAAAGTAGTGGAGTTACAGCTTCAGCATCATTCCCTCCAAAGAAATCCCAGGTTGATCTCCTTCAGAATGGACTGGTTGGATCTCCTTGCAGTCCAAGGGACCCTCAAGAGTTTTCTCCAACACCACAGTTCAAAAGCATCAGTTCTTCAGTGCTCAGCTTTCTTCAAAGTCCAACTCTCACATCCATACATGACTACTGGAAAAACCATTGACTAGCCAGACCTTTGTTGGCAAAGTAACGTCTCTGCTTTTCAATAAGCTATCTAGGTTGGTCAAAACTTTTCTTCCAAGGAGTAAGCATCTTTTAATTTCATGGCTGCAGTCACCATCTGCAGTGATTTTGGAGCCCCCAAAAATAAAGTCTGACATGGTTTCCACTGTTTCCCCATCTATTTGCCATGAAGTGATGGAACCAGATGCCATGATCTTCGTTTTCTGAATGTTGCACTTTAAGCCAACTTTTTCACTCTCCTCTTTCACTTTCATCAAGAGGCTTTTTAGTTCCTCTTCACTTTCTGCCATAAGGGTGATGTCATCTGCATATCTGAGGGTAGAGGGAGGTAAATTAATTCCAAAATTCCCCTGAATATGGAATTCACTCATAGGTGTGCTGCGTGCCTGGACACATACACATGAACACACTTTCAAACATATCACTTCATACCTAATAACATGAGAAGTTTAATTAGCCTTATTAAAGGACCAGGCTTTATAATCACAAGACAAATCATTAGGATAAAGAACATAGTATCAGACCACAAGAGCAAAATAGTTAAATAACTGATATACATATACATGACAGATTATGGGATAAAGTGGTTAGGTATAATTTATATTATATAAATTATAATAATAATATATAAATTATAACATATAATATAAATTATATCTAATATATTTAGTATTTATATATTATAACTTATGAATTAAATATAATTTAATATATAAATTATATCTAATATAGAATAAATTATATAGTATGTGGTTAGATATAATTATAGATATGGTTAGATATAAAATAAGATTAATGCCAAAATTAACTCACGGGAGCAAAGTCGTTGTATCTGATTCATGATACTCCTGTCCTATAAAGAAATAAAAAAAAAAATCCTACCTCTATCCAATATTCTTTTGGTTTAAACCACAGTCTGTTCTAAAATGAGATTATTAACATATTGCAACTAGCACTTCTCAGCCTTATGCATGAAAGTTTTTATCAAGATTTTCTTTAAGAGTTTCTCTAAAGCTAGGGCAAAAAGGAAGTGTATGAGGAAATGGAATGGAGACACCAAATCCTAGCCTGCCTCCTGATTTTGTACACAGCTGCTACTGGGGGGAACATTTAAGGTACTGGTTTGCCAGTTTTTTAAGTTTTCTTATAGCTGCCATCAGAAGGTTTATAGAATTGCCCTAATATTTGTGTATATCTCTTCAGACTCTAATTTATTTCGTATGTGCAGTACTTATAATATGTACATTAAATAATACAAAATTTTAAAAATTTTCTCTTGCCAAAGGATAAAATGACAACCTACACACTGGAAAATAATATTGGCAAAGCACTAATGGAAAAAGAGTCATATTAAGAATACATAAAGAACTCTGAAATCTCAACCATAAAAAGAAAAAATCCAATGGACAAAAGACACGAATAAATATTTCACAAAAGAAGTCATACAGATAGCAAATAAGTTCATGGAAAGCTGGTCCACATCATTAGCTATTAAGGAAATGCAGATTAAAATCATGGTATCATTTCATCACTCTTTCAAAATGGGTAATATAAAAAAAAAATAGTAACAGCTCCCAATGTTACAAGGATATGGAAACATTAAATCACTCACATACTGCTTGTAGAAATATAAAACGGCAAGGCCACTCTGGAAACAGTTTAGTTTATAAACTGTTTTATATGTAAACAGTTTACATTTAGTTCTTGTAAAACTAAATATACTACTACCGAATAATCCAGCAAAACACAATCTCACACATTATGCAGAGACATAAAAATATGTTTTCATGCAAAAATCTGCACGTGAATGCAGGTAGGAATGATCAGGAACTTTATTCATAATGGCCCCAAACCAGAAACAACACATTCACTCTTCAAAAGGTGAATGATTAAACACACTGGTAAGATATGGTACGCATCCATATCATGGAATGCTAAGTGCTTAGTCGCTCAGTCGTGTCTGACTCTTTGCAACCCCATGGACTATGGCTCACCAAGCTTCTCTGTCCATGGAATTTTCGAGGCAAGAAGACTGGAGCAGGTTGCCATTTCCTACTCCAAGGCATTTTCCCAACCGAGGAGTTGAACCCATGTTTCTTGAGCCTCCTGCATTGGCAGGTGCATTCTTTACCATGGAATACTTCTCTGCAATACAAATGTGTTATTGAAAAACACAATAAACTGAATAAATTTTTAGGGAATAATGTAGAGTGAAAAAAGTCAATCCTCAATGTTCACATACTATAAGATTCCATTTACATAACATCCTAAAATTATAGTTATAGAAATAGAAAACAGATTAATGGTTGCCAGAGGTCAGAGTCAGAGAAACTGAGCAGTAATGGATATGGCTTTAAAAGGGCAACAGGAAGTACCCTTATGATAACAGACTGTCCAGGAAGTGGACAAAATCAGTGTCAACATCTTGGTTGTAACTTTATGGTAATATAGTCTCATAATATGTTATCACTGAGAGAAACTGGGTAAGAAATACAAGGAATCCCTCTGTATGATTTCTTAAAACTGACTCTGTATCCATATTTATGCCAAAATAGCTTAATTAAAATTTTGATTTTTAAAAAACCTTGAATAAGAAATCAGCCTATTTTAGTATATCAAAATAAGCATTTAACTAGATTAATTTACTTAAATTAGTGTTTCTTTTCAAAATTAAACCACCTGCTTTTCAAAGAGAAATTAGCACATCTTTTGTAATTCATTTAAAATCAATGCTATCTGAAAAAAATAATTCCTATCTTAACATATAGCAGTTTATCAAAAAAAATGTTAACTTGTCCATCTCCTTTGACAGGCTGCTTTCAGAACACTATTTTCTTTATCTTAAATACCTAGAACAGGGACTAGCATTTAATAGAATAAAAATGAAATTAAATCAAATGACTGAATAAATTATAGGTTGTCAACTCAATATTACAACCAGAAGTAAATTATTAAATATACTTTGTTAGGAGTACAATGAAAGACAATCATTTAACTGAACAGCATGCCCTCTTTCCTCTCATTATGGCCCTTGCTTGCTTAATATTGGGTCTGGCCAAAAAGTTTGTTTGGGTTTTTTTGTTAACATCATATAGAAAAACCTGAATGAACCTTTTGACCAGCCCAATATATTCATTAGTTGATTAATTCCTCCTCTTCTCTACATGGTTGGTGCACATTTAGAAGATGTCCCTCATCTCATGTTAATTTAGAGGGCAAATCCATATGGACAATTCAGGATGCAATAGGACTGTAGACACTACAGTGGCTATGTTTTATATATATATATATATATATGGATATGTCGAAGAAGGCAATGGCGGCTATGTTTTATATATATATATATATATATATATATATTTGAGAAGCACTGTTCTAGAGTACATATTGAAGTGGGTAGCCATTCCCTTCTCCAGGGGATCTTCCCCACCCAGAGACTGAATCAGGTCTCCTGCATTGCAGGCAGATTCTTTACTGTCTGAGCCACCAGGGAAACCCTGAACATGAAAGAGAAGAGTGAAAAAGCTGGCTTAAAAGGAGCTCAACATTAAAAGAAATGAAGACTGTGAAATCTGATCCCATCACTTCATGGCAAACAGATGGGAAAAAAGTGGAAACAGTAACAGTTTTACTTTGTTGGTCTCCAAAATAACTGTGGATGGTGACTGCAACCGTGAAATTAAAAAACACCTGCTCCTTTGAAGAAAAGCTATGATAATCAAGCCACTGTATCAAAAAGAAGAGACATCACTTTGCCAACAAAGGTCCATACAGTCATAGCTATGGTTTTTCCAGTAGTCATGTATGGATGTGAGAGTTGGACCATAAAGAAGGCTGAGCACCAAAGAATTGATGCTTATGCACTACAGTGCTAGAGAAGACTCTTGAGAGTCCCTTGGACTGCAAGGAGATCAAACCAATCAATTCTAATGGAAATCAACCCTGAATATTCATATAAGGACTGATGCTGGAGCTGAAGCTCCAAAACTTTGACCACCTGATGTGTAGAACCAATTCATTGGAAAAGACCCAGATGCTGGGAAAGATTGAGGGCAAAAGAAGGAAGTGATAGAAGAAAATGAGATGGTTGGATAGCATCACTGATTCAATGGACATGAGTTTGAGAAAACTCAGGGAGATAGTGAAAGACATAATATTTCAAGATAGTGAAAGTAGTACGACAAAATCTATCCTATACAGAGTGGTAATAATAAGTTCATGACATGAAAAGACTAATCCAGACCTTTGTCAATCTTTCAGAAATTATATACTTATAGATTTAACTGAATTAATTCAGGGTTGGTTTTTTTTTTTTTTTCTTCCAATTTTGCTTCTTCACCATGGGCAAGTTTCTTAGACACTTTATGACTCAGTTTCCCTATCTACAAAATAGCACCCATTTCATGGACTTATTGTAAACATATATGTGCTAATATGCATAAAGCAATTAGAACTGATGCTACTGCTGCTACTGCTGCTAAGTCGCTTCAGTTGTGTCCGACTCTGTGCGACCCCATAGACGGCAGCCCACCAGGCTCCCCTGTCCTAGGATTCTCCAGGCAAGAACACTGGAGTGGGTTGCCATTTCCTTCTCCAATGCATGAAAGTGAAAAGTGAAAGTGAAGTCGCTCAGTCGTGTCCGACTTCGAGACCCCATGGACTGCAGCCTACCAGGCTCCTCCATCCATGGGATTTTCCAGGCAAGAGTACTGGAGTGGGTTGCCGTTGCCTTCTCCAATTAGAACTGATAAGCACCAAATAAGTATTCCAATCATCATTACTATTAAAACTGACAAAACAGGAATAAAAAGTGTAAATTGCAATGACAGCTTTTATCAGGAAGGACTGAAGAGGATTTTCCTAGGCAAGCATTATAGTTAACTCATGAAGAAATGATGGGTATATTAAGTTGCTGACAATGATGTTAGAAATATATCAGGGAGAAGCAAGCTTCAATTTACAAAGTATCAGGATAGACAAGGAATATATAAGATGGTCATATAATTGAATAGAAACTTGAGCTGACAAGAATACTTCCACATGAGGTATGGGGAATCTATGGTCATATCTAAAAGAATGAACAAAGGAAAGGTACACAGTATGTATTTCTGCATAATTTTAATATAAAGAAAAAATAATAAAAAGTATATCAAGAATAATCTTCAGTGGGAAATTATTACAGAAAACACAAAAAGCTAAAAGGCATATGTTAAAATGGGAGGGGAAAGTCCAGCCTAATATCAGTATGTATATGTTATTACCCATAGAAAATCATACCACTTGATAGTCATCTTTTTCCAACCAGAAATTTACCTAAATCATTATTCCAAAATCCTTGAAGTTATTAGTCTCATGTAAAAACAGTCATCACTCAGTAATAGCCATAGTAATAATATTAATGACAATGATAATACTAATAATATAGCCAATGTCTAACAGTACTTATTATTTATTTTTGACACCAAAGAAAAATTAAAGTATCAATTATGTATAGGAAGACAAATGTACAAAGCCATTAACAAAAAGCTGTATTCTAAACTCAATGCTTTTGACATACAAAACAATGACTCCAAAAGTCAGTTTATGAAACAAACTTAATTTTAAGTTGACTTATAACTCTCTTCACTCAGCTTTGTTTATAAATGTTACTGGATATTTCAGTTTCTTCCCATCCATATCAGAACTGTGTCTTTTTGACAAGTTTACTTCTTAAAAAATTAGTACATAGTTATTTCTTGCAATTATTGTCAGCAAATACAGGAAGATAGTCTCTAAGTCACAAGAATTCAGTATGTTGCTTCTTTGGAAATACTTGTCCTTGGGGTTATCTACACTGAGACTTTGGAGAAGGCGATGGCACCCCACTCCAGTACTCTTGCCTGGAAAATCCCATGGACTTAGGAGCCTGGTAGGCTGCAGTCCATGGGGTCGCGAAGAGTCGGACACGACTGAGCGGCTTCACTTTCACTTTTCACTTTCATGCATTGGAGAAGGAAATGGCAACCCACTCCAGTGCTCTTGCCCGGAGAATCCCAGGGACAGGGCAGCCTGTTGGGCTGCCACCTATGGGGTCGCACAGAGTCGGACACGACTGAGCAACTTAGCAGCAGCAGCACACTGAGACTTATGTATCAGAAGTCAAATGATGTCCAAGATATTAGATTTGAGAGCAGAGTGACAAAAAAGTCTTAATAAGAAGGATTAATAAAAGATTAAATAATAAAGAAGTATTTTTGAACTTCTCTTGAATTACCTAATCTTTACAATTACCCAGTGAGAAAATATTTATATCACCATTTTTATGAAGAATATAAGACACAGAGAACCAATATTCTGAGGATGACTTTGAGGATAAAATCTTAATGAAATAAGTTAATGTACCCCTGCTGCTGCTGCTGCTGCTAAGACACCTCAGTTGTGTCAGACTCTGGGCGACCCCATAGATAGCTCCCCCTCCCCTGGGATTCTCCAGGCAAGAATACTGGAGTGGGTTGCCATTTCCTTCTCCAATGCATGAAAGTGAAAAGTGAAAGAGAAGTTGCTCACTCCTCTCTTACTCCTAGTGACCCCATGGACTGCAGCCTACCAGGCTCCTCCATCCATGGAATTTTCCAGGCAAGAATACTGCAGTGGGTTGCCATTGCGTTCTCCAAATGTACCCCATAAGAATCTAATTATTTTCCCATGTAATAACATATTTTATATTTCTCAATTTTTTCCCTCTATCTTTAGTTCATCGTCCCATACTCTTAATAAACTATGGTAGACAAAAGTAGGAGGGTGGAGCAGCCAGAAAAGGAGCTAAATATACATTAAACCAAAATCTATAGATTTAGAAAGTTCACTAACTAGATTTTCAAACTATCCTTTTTCTGAAATATAATAAGAATTGCAAAATGATATTAAAGAAATGGACTGTCACATTCAGTTCAGTTCAGTTCAGTCACTCAGTCGTATCCGACTCTTTGTGACCCCATGAATTGGAGCACGTCAGGCCTCCCTGTCCATCACCAACTCCCAGAGTTCACCCAAACTCATGTCCATTGAGTCAGTGATGCTATCCAGTCATCTCATCCTCTGTCGTCCCTTCTCCTCCTGTCCACAATCCCTCCCAGCATCAGGGTCTTTTCCAATAAGTCAAGTCTTCACATGAGGTGGCCAAAGTATTGGAGTTTTAGCTTCAGCATCAGTCCTTCCAATGAACACCTAGACTGTCACATTACTAGTTCTAAAATAAATATTATTTTAGGCTTAACTTTAACTATAATCACTTTTTGAGTGCTTTTTCTTTATCATGGTATTACCAATATATAAGTTGATAGAATTAATAATTAAAAAGCATAATGTCTGAAATAAAAATCTAACTAGTGGGTGGTAAATCAATCTTAGTTTTTTACTTATACATCCTTTCAAGATAATGTTTTAGTATTTATAACAGTTACTGACTATTAATAAAAATAAAAATAATTTTTAGAGAGATATAATAGGCATTCAACTACTTCAAAAGATGAGTAACTCACATATGCTTAAACCCTAGGCCACAGACTGAATTCGTTGTAAATACAAGGAAAAGAATTTGAATCACAATTTGTGACACCTATTTTATACCATGTGAAGATATCCAGTTAATAGTCCAATAGCAATAATCTTCAAGAATCTTCCACCCTATTTGATTAAAAAGAATGATTAAATTGAAACTACTTTTCTATTATTGCTAAGGTTGAGTGATCTCTGGTAGTGTGAGCATAGACTAGCACTTTTCTGTTTTTCATAAAGATAAAGTAGTCAAAAGGATCTGAGAGAAGTATAAGATATTAAGAAGAGGTGGCAAGAATACACAGAAGAACTGCACAAAAAGATCTTCATGACCCAGATAATCACGATGGTGTGATCACTCACCTAGAGCCAGACATCCTGGAACGTGAAGTCAAATGGGCCTTAGGAAGCATCACTACAAACAAAGCTAGTGGAGGTGATGGAATTCCAGTTGAGCTACTTCAAAGCCTGAAAGATGATGCTGTGAAAGTGCTAAACTGAATATGCCAGCAAATCTGGAAAATTTAGGAGTGGCCACAGGACAGGAAAAGGCCAATTTTCATTCCAGTCCCAAAGAAAGGCAATGCGAAAGAATTGCACACAATTGCACTCATCTCACACCCAACTAAAGTAATGCTCAAAATTTTCCAAGCCAAGCTTCAATGTTATGTGAACTGTGAACTTCCAGATGTTCAAGCTGGTTTTAGAAAAGGAAGAGAAACCAGATATCAAATTACCAACATCCACTGGATCATAATAAAGCAAGAAAGTTCCTGAAAACCATCTATTTCTGCTATATTGACGAACCCAAAGCCTTTGACTGTGTGGATCACAATAAATTGTGGAAAATTCTGAAAGAGATGGAGTACTAGAACACCTCACCTGCCTCTTGAGAAATCTGTATGCAGGTCAGGATGCAACAGAACTGGACATAGAACAACAGGCTGGTTTCAAATTGGGAAAGGAATACATCAAGGCAATATATTGTCATTCTGCTTATTTAACTTCTATGCAGAGTACATCATGAGAAACACTGGGCTGGATGAAGCACAAGCTGGAATCAAGATTGCCAGAGGAAATATCAATAATTTCAGATATGCAGATGACACAACCCTTATGGCAGAAAGTGAAGAAGAACTAAAGAGCCTCTTGATGAAAGTGAAAGAAGAGAGTGAAAAAGTTGGGTTAAAGCTCAACCTTCAGAAAACGATCATGGCATCTGGTCCCATCACTTCATGGCAAATAGATGGGAAAACAGTGGAAACAGTGAGAGACTTTATTCTAGGGGGCTCGAAAATCATTGCAGATGGTGACTGCAGCCATGAAATTAAAAGACACTTTCTCCTTGGAAGAAAAGTTATGACCAACCTAGACAGCATATTAAGAAGCAGAGACATTACTTTGCCAACAAAGGTCTATCTAGTTAGGGCTATGGTTTTTCCTGTAGTCATGTATGCATGTGAGAATTGGACTATTAAGAAAGCTGAGCACTGAAGAATTGATGCATTTGAACTGTGATGTTGGAGAAGACTCTTGAGAGTCTCTTGGACTGCAAGGAGATCCTACCAGTCCATCCTAAAGGAAATCAGTCCTGAATATTCATTGGAAGGACTGGTGTTGAAGCTGAAATTCTAATACTTTGGCCACCTGATGCAAAGAACTGACTCATTTGAAAAGACCTTGCTGCTGGGAAAGATTGAGGTCAGGAAGAGAAAGGGATGACAGAGGATGAGATTATTGAGTGGCATACCTGGCTCGATGGACTTGAGTTTGAGTAAACTCCAGGAGTTGGTGATAGGGAGGCCTGGCGTGCTGCAGTCCATGGGTTCGCAAAGAGTCGGACATGACTGAGTGAATGAACTGAACTGAAACATTCAGCTCAATGGCAATTCAGAACACAATTATATTCATAATTGGTTTCAACTGCCAAATTATTATTAAGATGTCTATCTACCTTTTATCTATCTATAAAACAGAATTTTTTTAGTTTTAATAACTCTTGCAAATTTATTCCTGAAGGATTTTAACATATAAATATGTCAAGATTAATATGAATTCACCTTCTCTTTCTAGTACAGAATTTCAAAAGCAAAATGTATATTAAAGTGCTTAATAGAAAAACAAAGAACTTATTTTTACTCTTACCTTAGAGTCTAAATGAAATGTGGCAAGAAAACAAATGATTAAATGAATTAATTCAACCTTACTCTTAACAAAGAGCAGGTATTCTTATCCCATATATCCTTTGAGATGGTATTTTTACTTTGGAGAAAACATGAAAGAAGAGATTGACAGAATAGCAGTAAGTACTTTTTTCTCTCCGATAATATTTTTATTTGATTTAATCTAGTTTTATTGCACAATGATATTTACATTAAATCAGGTTGCTATGGAAATAAGAGATCAGGCATCTACATGACATGACATTACCTGATTTATTCCCCCTTAATTTAATAGGACATAGATTGAATTCACATGCAAGATGCTTAAGGAAATCAATCACTGGTTTTGTGGTTGGATTTCTGTATATGACCCTTTTAATTGACAACAGTAATAAATTCATGTCATAGTAAGACTAGTCTAAGAATCATTCGTACTATCCATTGTCCTTGATTAAGAAGAAGTGAAGTGAAGTGAAGTTGCTCAGTCTTGTCTGAATCTTTGTGACCCCATGGACTGTAGCTTACAAGGCTCTTCTGTCCATGGAATTTTCCAGGCAAGAGTACTGGAGTGGGTTGCCATTTCCTTCTCCAGGGGATCTTCCCGACCCAGGGATCGAACCTGGGTCTCCTGCATTGCAGGCTGACACTTTACCATCTGAGCCACCAGGGAAGCCTTTGATTAAGGAAGCATATATCAATGTATTTATTTATACATGACTGTTTTGCACACTGTGCAAAATATTAAAATTTGTAACCAATAAATATATATTTTATCTTCACAGAGCTTACAATCTAGTAAAGAAAACAAAATAGCTGTATAGAAAAACACAACTATAGATTTTTAAATGTTCAAACCAATAAAATAAATAATAAAATATGGAGGCAGGAAATCTATCAGCTTGTGAGTGGGTGATTTTGGAGAAGTTTAAAATAGTTACACTTTTAATAGTTCATTCAAGATACAACTGAGAATGTCACGGTATAAAAGATGTTTAACACTATGTTTGGTTTTCTGAAAGTATTTGAAACAAGTAATGTTCACAACAATCGAATTTTAATAATAATGAATATTTTAAAATATTATACAATTGAGATGATAAGGCTATAGAACACTTTATAAATTAATTCTATCACTTCATACTCCACAAAAAGTCAAGCTCAAAAAGCTTTCACTTGCTCAAGGTGATCAAGTTAGTTAATAACAAATATAAGAATACAAATTAAGGCAAAATGTGATTTGATGTAATATCTTCAATAAATGAGATTTGAAAACACACACAAAGAAGACTAGAACAAAAGCATTTTTAAAATTTGAGAGTCCAGGAATCTGTTGCTTCAGTTCAGTTCAGTTCAGTTCAGTCACTCAGTCATGTCCGACTCTGCGACCCCATGAATTGCAGCACACTAGGCTTCCCTGTCCATCACCAACTCCCGGAGTTTACCCAAACCCATTTCCATTGAGTCGGTAATGCCATTCAACCATCTCATCCTCTGACGTCCCCTTCTCCTCCTGACCTCAATCTTTCTCAGCATCAGGGTCTTTTCAAATGAGTCAGCTCTACGCATGAGGTGGCCAAAATATTGGAGTTTCAGCTTCAACATCAGTCCTTCCAATGAACACCCAGGACTGATCTCCTTTAGGATGGACTGGTTGGATCTCCTGTCAGTCCAAGGGACTCTCAAGAGTCTTCTCCAACACCACACTTCAAAAGCATCAATTCTTTGGCATTCAGCTTTCTTTATAGTCCAACTCTCACATCCATACATGACCACAGGAAAAACCATAGCCTTGACTAGACGGACCTTTGTTGACAAAGTAATGTCTCTGCTTTTTAATATGCTGTCTAGGTTTGACATAACTTTCCTTCCAAGGAGATCATCTGCAATGATTTTGGAGCCCCTCCAAAATAAAGTCAGCCACGGTTTCCACTGTTTCCCCATCTATTTGCCATGACGTGATGGGACCAGATGCCATGATCTTCGTTTTCTGAATGTTGAGCTTTAAGCCAACATTTTCTCTCTCCTCTTTCACTTTCATCAAGAGGCTTTTTAGTTCTTCTTTGCTTCCTGCCATAAGAGTGGTGTCATCTGCATATCTGAGGTTATTGATATTTCTCCCAGCAATCTAGATTCCAGCATGTGCTTCTTCCAGCCCAGCATTTCTCATGATGTACTCTGCATATAAGTTAAATAAGCAGGGTGACAATCTACAGCCTTGACGTCCTCCTTTTCCTATTTGGAACCTGTCTGTTGTTTCACCTCCAGTTCTAACTGTTGCTTCCTGACCTGCATGCAGGTTTCTCAAGAGGCAGGTCAGATGGTCTGGTATTCCCATCTCTTTCAGAATTTTCCACAGTTTCATCTTGTAGGTCATTATATAACCACTGAGACATGCTGTGCCATGCTCAGTCACTTCAGTCGTGCCCAATTCTTTAAAACCCTATAGACTGCAGCCTGCCAGACTCCTCTGTCCATGGAATTTTCCAGGCAAGAATATTAGAGTGGGTTGCTACTTTCTACTGCAGGGGATTTTCCCGACAGGGATCAAACCCGTGTCTCCTACATTGGCATGTGGATTCTTTACCACTAAGCCACCTGGGAAACCACCACCACTTAAAACAAAAATAAAACACATTAAGGAAAAAAGCACACACACATGCTAAACATATCAGATATCAGTTAGGAAGATTATGTATGAAAAATTGGAAGAAATTCAAAGTAGATCTCAATATCACTTCTGAGATTATTTAGTACTTCATCATTTAAATCGGTAAGAATAAAAAAAAATTGAATTTAAATATGCTGTGTGAGATGTATATGGACATTTTCATCCTGTGCTTTAGTATCTTATATTGAAAATTTCTATGTGGTTACATTTTTAACATGTTTTCTGATCTCAATATCACATATACCTTGTTTCTTAATTAACATTTTTAAGACTTGTTGAGGGAAATAATGTATTATCTAGTAGAATTTCTGTGAGGATTAACACTCCAAGGCTTTTCCCACCTCTGGGCTATTTTTAAATGCTTTTCCTTTGTTTGGGAATGAACTCCAATAATCCTACTGCTTGCTTCATTCAGGTCTCTGCTTGAACTTTCACTAATCTGAGTTTCATTCCTTAACATTCTGTTTAAACTAATACCTGCCTCTCAATTTACATCTTCCTCTCTCTTAAACTACATAATCCCTCTTCATCAAAGGTCTTAGTACCTGAAATATTAATATGTTACTTTATCACCTGACTGTTGGCTTATGTTTACTGGAACAGAAACTCTACAAGAAATGGGAATTTATTTTATTCACTCTTTTATCCATAGTGCCTAGAAAAGAACATGACATAGAGTAGAAACTGTAAATCAAAAAAATACATAGTTTTTACTAAGTTCCTCAAAATTTTATTAATGACTTAAAAAATACTAAGTGAATGTGATCATTTATTAACACTAATCTCTTGAACCACATGTTTAGAAATAGGCCAGGCTATGTGCTATGCACTAATTATTTAATTCCCACAGCATTCTGTGAACTTTTCACACATGAAAAAAAATGAGATTCAAAGATATTAGACCACCAACTGAGTTAACATAACTAGTAAACCGCAGAACCTGGGTTGAATTTGGCTTATCTAATTTAGAATCCCAGGCTCTTTTGGTAGATATCTCATGTAATAATTAAGAGCATCAGCTGGCTTTTATTTTTCCATTTCTGAATGTAAGTGAACTTTTTTCTGTCTCAGAGAAACAATAAATTCTAGGCTTTTCCCTCAAAGGAATGATGAAAAGATCTAAAAACAGTTGCAGAAACATAAGATGCTAGGGTTAATTATTCCTCTGGACACTCCAAAATCTAATGTGCAGACACTTTTATGAGGATAATCTGCTTCAAAATGTATCAGCCCCAAAATTCTAACTCTTTCCTGAGGCTTTCTGAATTACAAATTTTCTGAAGCTGAAATACAAGAAAGGGTGATTGTGAATCAGACACTCTACAAAATGCCCTTTTCCACATGCCATATTTTAGAAGCCTCTCCATATTTAAACCATTGCACTCTGGCCCTTTAATTACAAGACAGATCAGGAAGAAAAAATTAAATGAGCAAAATGACAAACTGATGTTAAAATCCATTCCTGAATTCACTCATAAATGAGGTTTGTGTCCATGCCCTAAAACACTTGGCCAAGCCTTACAATATCACTCATTTTACTAAGTAGGTAAAATGTTTTTACTGTCAGAACACAGCAGGTGTGGTAAGAGAAGTAACAATTTTATTATACAGGGCTTACAGCAATGAAGGGTTTCCCTGATAGCTCAGTTGGTAAAGAATCCACCTGCAATGCAAGAGACCCCAGTTCAATTCCTGGGTCTGGAACATCCCCTGGAGGAGGGATAGGCTACCCACTCCGGTGTTCTTGGTATTCCCTTGAGGCTCAGCTGGTAAAGAATCCACCTGCAATGCGGTAGACCTCGGTTCGATCCCTGGGTTGGGAAGATCTCCTGGAGAAGGGAAAGGCTTCTCACTCCAGTATTCTGACCTGGAGAATTCCATGGACAGTCCATGGAGTCGCAAAGAGTCAGACATGACTGAGCAACTTTCACTTTCACTTTACAGCAGTGAAACCAATGTGTCTGGACACTTCTTTGAGTATATTTTACAATGCAAACAAAGGTGACTGACATGAGTTTGTTCAGTGTCTACTCTAGTTGAGCATGTAATAGGACATGTGGAGTACAAATACTTCCATTTGTTTTCCTAAGTCATCTGAAACTTCGATGGTTTCTTTCACATACTTTTGTCAAACAATTAAAAGATTAGGCAGAATTACTGAATCAATTTTAGACGATGTAAACTTTATTGTTTAATTAATCTCTCATTTTAAAACAATTCTACATAATGAGAAGAATACATATCTAACCAAAGGAATTTGCACTTTATTCGTGATAGTCTCCTTCAGCTTAAATTAGAAGTATAAAACAGTTCTTCAATGCTTTACTTTTTTTGATTCCATTTAGAATCAAATTCACAACTTTGTTTACTTATATTTTTATTCAAAATTCTCAGACCTGGTTTCCCCACCTCCAGATTGTTTTGGCCTTTCAACTCAAAACAGTTCATGTAGGCAGATTAATAACCATAACACATTGCTTTAATTGTCACTCTTCAATTAATAATTCTTCAATGATAGTTATATGCTAAGATAAAATTCAAGTTCCACAACTTGTCATTCATAGGCCTCTGTTTGGCCTCAAACTGCTCTATCAGTAATAACTTCTACTTCCCCCCATCTCTGTGCCTAATCTCCCTGTCTGAGTGCAAAGAAATAGAGGCCTATTCAACCCTCTCAACCTTTCAAGACTATTTTAATATTTATTTCTCCCACAATGCCTTAATTTACAATTAGATTTAAATATTAAAGACATCTTATATATAGTTAGAAGTGACCTCTTATTTCTTTCCTCAAAACTCAAATTTGGTCTGATGATAATAAAAAAGTGAACTATTTGAAACAAACAATTAGGAAGTAAAATTGTCAGAAACTAGCAACTGTATAGAACAGGTAAGAATTTGGGATAACATATAAGTTTCTAACTAATTTAGTTTAGTAATACTAGTAACTTGCAACATATAGAATACAAAGAAAACCACAAGATGGAGGAGGGTAGAGCTGCTTAACAGAGATGCTAAGCTCAGTATGAGGGAGAACAGATTTGAAGAACCCACAGGACATAGGAGGAGTGAACACTTGGATGCATCATTTATAGCTCCAGAATAGGCCAGACTTAGAAATTACAGTTGCAGCATTTAGCATAAATGTAGGGTTAACACTAACAGGGAATGAGAGCAATCAAAGAAGTACATATAGAGAGGAAAGGCTATGGAAGACCATCAGTTCAGTTTAGTTCAGTTCAGTCGCTCAGTCGTGTATGACTCTTTGCAACCCCATGAATCACAGCACGCCAGGCCTCCCTGTCCATCACCAACTCCCGGAGTTCACTCAGACTCACGTCCATCGAGTCCGTGATGCCATCCAGCCATCTCAACTTCGATCGTCCCCTTCTCCTCCTACCCCAATCCCTCCCAGCATCAGAGTCTTTTCCAATGAGTCAACTCTTCGCATCAGGTGGCCAAAGGACTGGAGTTTCAGCTTTAGCATCATTCCCTCCAAAGAAATCCCAGGGCTGATCTCCTTTAGAATGGACTGGTTGGATCTCCTTGCAGTCCAAGGGACTCTCAACAGTCTTCTCCAACATCACAGTTCAAAAGCATCAATTCTATGGCGCTCAGCCTTCTTCACAGTCCAACTCTCACATCCATATATGACCACAGGAAAAGCCATAGCCTTGACTAGACGGACCTTAGTCGGCAAAGTAATGTCTCTGCTTTTGAATATACTATCTAGGTTGGTCATAACTTTTCTTCCAAGGAGTAAGCATCTTTTAATTTCATGGCTGCAGTCACCATCTGCAGTGATTTTGGAGCTCAAAAAAATAAAGTCTGACACTGTTTCGACTGTTTCCCCATCTATTTGCCATGAAGTGATGGGACCAGATGCCATGATCTTTGTTTTTTGAATGTTGAGCTTAAAGCCAACTTTTTGTCTCTCCTCTTTCACTTTCATCACGAGGCTTTTTAGCTCCTCTTCACTTTCTGCCATAAGGGTGATGTCATCTGCATATCTGAGGTTATTGATATTTCTCCCGGCAGTCTTGATTCCAGCTTGTGTTTCTTCCAGTCCAGCGTTTCTCATGATGTACTCCACATAGAAGTCAAATAAGCAAGGTGACAATATACAGCCTTGACTCACTCCTTTTCCTATTTGGAACCAGTCTGTTGTTCCATGTCCAGTTCTAACTGTTGCTTCCTGACCTGCATACAGATTTCTCCAGAGGCAGGTTAGGTGGTCTGGTATTCCCATGTCTTTCAGAATTTTCCACAGTTTGTTGTGATCCACGCAGTCAAAGGCTTTGGCATAGTCAATAAAGTAGAAATAGATGTTTTTTCTGGAACTCTCTTGCTTTTTCTATGATCCAGCGGATGTTGGTAATTGATCTCTGGTTCCTCTGCCTTTTCTCAAACCAGCTTGAACATCAGGGAGTTCACAGTTCACGTATTACTGAAGCCTGGCTTGGAGAATTTTGAGCAGTACTTTACTAGCATGTGAGATGAGTGCAATTGTGTGGTACTTTGAGCATTCTTTGACATTGCCTTTCTTTGGAATTGGAATGAAAACTGAACTTTTCCAGTCCTGTGGCCACTGCTGAGTTTTCCAAATTTGCTGAAATATTGAGTGCAGCACTTTCACAGCATCATCTTTCAGGATTTGAAACAGCTCAACTGGAATTCCATCACCTCCACTAGCTTTCATAGTGATGCTTTCTAAGGCCCACTTGACTTCACATTCCAGGATGTCTGGCTCTAGATTAGTGATCACATCATCATGATTATCTGGATCATGAAGGTCTTTCTTGTACAGTTCTTCTGTGTGTTCTTGCCACCTCTTCTTAATATCTTCTGCTTCTGTTAGGTCCATACCATTTCTGTCCTTTGTCGAGTCCATCTTTGCGTGAAATGTTCCCTTGGTATCTCTAATTTTCTTGAAGAGATCTCTAATCTTTTCCATTCTGTTCTTTTCCTCTATTTCTTTGCATTGATCGCTGAAGAAGGCTTTTTTATCTCTTCTTGCTATTCTTTGGAACTCTGCATTCAGATGCATATATCTTTCCTTTCTCCTTTGCTTTTTGCTTCTCTTCTTTTCACAGCTATTTGTAAGGCCTCCCCAGACAGCCATTTTGCTTTTTTGCATTTCTTTTCCATGGGGATGGTCTTGATCACTGTCTCCTGTACAATGTGACGAACCTCATTCCATAGTTCATCAGGCACTCTATCTATCAGATCTAGGCCCTTAAGTCTATTTCTCACTTCCACTGTATAATCATAAGGGATTTGATTTAGGTCATACCTGAATGGTCTAGCGGTTTTCCCTACTTTCTTCAATCTGAGTTTGAATTTGGCAATAAGGAGTTCATGATCTGAGCCACAGTCAGCTCCTGGAAGACCATAAAGGTTATAAAAGCAAAATGAGAAACTCAAGAAAGAGACTAAGAATATATAATAGTAAGAAAAGAATGCCAAGGAAGATAAAGAAGTAAAACACCAAAAATCTAAAGAATAATAAGGCATTCACTAGGCAATATAGCTTATATTTATATTTATACCAAGATATAAAACCAAAAAGTATTTATTGTATTTGTCCATAAAGAGACCACAGTGTCTTTTTCAAGAGAAGCTTCTGTGGAGTGATATTATCAAGGCATGTGGCCACAAGAAGAGAAGTGATTGTTACCCAAGAAGTAAAGGACAGGGGTTTGCACTATTCTTTCAAGAATTCACTTAAGAAGGAAAGGATATAGAGTGTAAAAAAAAAAAAAAGGGAAAGGGAGATTGTTATATATTGTGTTACAATGAACTTAGACATATTTATAGTCTTTGGGAAAGAAAAAAGGAAGAGATAAAAATTGAAGAGAAAGAGAAACAACATATATATCTAATATAAACCTGTATTTGTTTTAAAAAGTGTATGTATGCATGTATAAATACATATATATACATATACATGCATATTTGGTTGCTGTTCAGTTGCTAAGTCATGTCCAACTCTTTGTGTTCCCATGGAATGCATCACACCAGGCTCCCCTGTCCACCAGTATATTCCAGAGTTTTCTCAGATTCATGTCTATTGAGTCAGTGATGTTGTCTAGCCATTTCATCTTCTGCCATCCCCTTCTCCTTTTGCCTTCAATGTTCTTCAGCATCAGGGTCTTTTCCAGTGAGGAAGCTCAGCATCACATGGCCAAAGTATTGGAGCTTCAGCTTCAACAAGTCCTTCCAACAAATATTCAGGATTGTTCTACTTTAGGATTAAATGGTTTGATCTCCTTGCTGTCCATGGGTCTCTCAAGAGTCTTCTTGTTGTTGTTCAGTCACTCAGTCATGTCCAACTCTTTGCAACCCCATGGACTGCAGCATGCCAGTCTTCTCTGTCCTTCACCATCTCGTAGAGCTTGCTAAAATTCATGTCTGTTGAGTCAGTGATGGCATTCAACCTTCCTGCCCTCTGCTGTCCCCTTCTCCTCTCACCTTCAATCTTTCCCAGAATCAGAGTATTTCTAATGAATCGGCTCTTTGCATCAGGTGGCCAAAATATTGGAGCTTCTGCTTCAACATCAGTCCTTCCAATGAACATTCAGAACTGGTTTCCTTTAGGATGGACTGGTTGGATCTCCTTGCAGTCCAACAGACTCTCAAGAGTCTTCTCCAACACCACAATTCAAAAGCGTCAATTCTTTAGCACTCAGCCTTTATGGTCCATCTCTCACATCCATACATGACTACTAGAAAAACCATAGCTTTGACTATATGGACCCTTGTCAGCAGAGTAATGTCTTTACTTTTTAATATTCTGTCTAGGCTTGTCATAGTTTTTCTTCCAAGGAGCAAGTGTCTTTTAATTTCAAGGCTGCAGTCACCGTCTGAAGTGATTTTAGAGCCGAAGAAAATAAAGCCACTCACTGTTTCCATTGTTTCCCCATCCATTTGCCATGAAGGGATAGGACCAGATGCCATGAACTTAGTTTTTTAAATGTTGAGTTTTAACTACCTTATTCATTCTCATCTTTCACCCTCATCAAGAAACTGTTTAGTTCCTTTTCACTTTCTGCCATTAGAGTAGTATCATCTGCATATCTGAGATTGTTGATATTTCTCTCAGAAATCTTATTTCCAACTTATGATTCATCCAATCCAGCATTTTGCCTGATGTACTCTGCATATAAATTAAATTATCAGAGTGACAATATACAGCCTTGTCATGCTTCTTTCCCAATTTTGAACCACCCAGTTGTTCCATGTATGGTTCAACTTCTGCTTATTGACCAACATACAGGCTTTTCAGGAGACAGGTAAGGAGATCTGATATTTCCATCCCTTTAAGAATTTTCCATAGTTGGTTGTGACTCACATAGTCAAAAGCTTTAGCATAGACAATGAAGCAGAAATAGATGTTTTTCTGAAACTCTCTCACTTTCTCCATGATCTAATGAATGTTGGCAATTTGATCTCTGGTTCCTTGGCCTTTCTTATACCCAGCTTGTACATATGAATGTTCTCGGTTCATGTACTACTGAAGCCTAGTTGAAGGATTTTGAGCATAAACATGCTAGCATATGAACTGAGCACAACTATATGGTAGTTTGAACATTCTTCGGCATTTCTCTTCTTTGGGATTAAAATGAAAACTGACTCAAGTCCTTTGGCCACTGATGAGTTTTCCAAATTTGCTGATATATTGAATATGGCAACATCATCTTTTTTAGGATTTGAAGTAGCTCAGCTGGAATTCCATCACCTCAACTAGCTTTCTTTTTAGTAATGCTTCCTAAGGCCCACTTGACTTCTACTCCAGGAAGTCTGGCTCTAGATATGGTTATCCAGCTAAGACTTTTTTTTTTAATAGTTCTGTGTATTTTGCCACCTCTCCTGAATATCTTCTGCTTCTATTAGACTCCTTTCATTTCTTTCCTTTACCCTGCCCAACCTTGAATAAAATGTTCCCTTGGTACCTCCAGTTTTCTTGAAGTAATCTCTAGTCTTTCCCATTCTATCATTTTCCTCTATTTCTTTTCACTGTTTATCTAAGAAGGCTTTCTTTATCTCTCCTTGCTCTTCTCTGGAACTCTACATTCAGTTGGGTGTATCTTTCCCTTTCTCCCTTGCCTTTCACTTCTCTTCTTTACTCAGCTATTTGTAAAGCCTCTCCGGCAACCACTTTGCCTTCTTGCATTTCTTTTTCTTTGTGATAGTTTTGGTCACTGCCTTCTGTACAATATTATGAACCTCCATCAAGGTATTCTCTCTACTAGATCTAATCCCTTGCATCTATTTGTCACCTCCACTGTTTAATCATAATGGATTTGGTTTAGGTCATATCTGAATTGCCTAGTGATTTTCTCTACTTTCTTCAATTTAAGCCTGAATTTGGCAATAAGGAGCTCATGAGCTGAGCCACAGTCATCTCTAAGTCTTTTCTTTTTTTTGCTGACTGGATAGAGCTTCTCCATTTTTTTAGCTGCAAAGAACATAATCAATCCAGTTCGGGATTAACCATTTGGTGATTTCCTTGTGTGGAGTCATCTCTTAGGCTGTTGGAAAACATGTTTGTTATGACCAGCATATTCTCTTGACAAAACTGTTAGCTTTTGTCCTGCTTCATTTTGTACTCCAAGGCCAAACTTGCCTGATATTCTGGGTATCTACTGACTTCCTAGTTTTGCATTCCAATCCCCTGTGACGAAAAGGATATATTTTTTGGTGTTAGTTCTATAGGTCTTATATGTCTTCATAGAACCAGTCAACTTGAGCTTCTTCAGCATCAGTGATTGGGGCATAGACTTGGATTACTGTGTTGTTGAATGGCTTTCCTTGGAAATAAACTGAGATCATTCTGTCATTTTTGAGGCTGCAACCAAGTACTGCATTTCAAACACTTTTACTGACTATGAGGGCTACTTCTCAGGGATTCTTGCCCACAGTAGTAGATCCAATGGTCATCTGAACTAGATTTGCCCATTCCTGTCCATTTTAGTTCACTGATTTCTAAGATACTGATGTTCAATCTTGCCATCTCATGCAAGACCATGTCCAATTTACCTTGATCCATGGACCTAACATTCCAGATTCCCTATGCAATATTGTTCTTTAGGGCATTGAACTTTACTTTCTCAACCAGACACATCCACAATTGAACATCATTTCCACTTTAGCCCAGCCATATCATTCTTTCTGAAGCTATCAGTAATTGTCCTCCACTCTTCCCCAGTAGTATACTAGACACCTTTCGACCTGAGGGCCTCATTTTCTAGTGTTGTATCTTTTTGCTTTTCCATACTGTTCAGATTTTATGGGTGTACATTTATACAGCTGTAGAAGGTAATGGCATCCCACTCCAGTACTCTTGCCTGGAAAATCCCATAGACAGAGGAGCCTGGTAGGCTGCAGTCCATGGGGTCACTAAGAGTTGGACATGACTGAGCAACTTCACTTTCACTTTTCACTTTCATGCATTGGATAAGGAAATGGCAACCCACTCCAGTGTTCTTGCCTGGAGAATCCCAGGGACAGGGGAGCCTAGTGAGCTGCCATCTATGGGGTCGCACAGAGTTGGACAAGACTGAAGCGACTTACCAGCAGCATGTTCTGATAAACTGTTGTTCAGTGGCCTAGTTGGGTTCAACTCTGTGTGACCCCACGGACTGCAACCCACCAAGTCTCCCTGTCCATCACCATCTCCCAAACTATGCCCAAGTTCATTTCCATTGCATTGGTGATGACATCCAGCCATCTCATCATTAGATGCCCTCTTCTCCTTCTGCCCTCAATCCTCCCCAGCATTAAGGACTTTTCCAATAAGTTGGTTGTTTGCATCAGGTGACCAAAATATTGGAGCTTCAGCTTCAGCATCAGTCCTTCCAATGGAGTATTCAGGGTTGATTTCCCCTAAGATTAACTGGTTTGATCTCATACATAGTTCCATATTTTATTTTGTTATTGCAAAGAAATAGTCCAGAAGGATGCATAACAAACTGAAGATTTGTAATCTATGAAGCTAGAGGAAATTCTGGTGAGATGTTTATAAATTCTTCCTTTTTTCCTTGTTTCCTATCATTGTCATAAAAACAAACTAAAAATTTAGCAAGAATAAGATAATTGTTTTAGGATTAAGAAAAGAGGACAAACACTTTTGGAATTTTGAAAACATAAAGAAATCTAGACCTTAGTCCAGGGAGCTCCTCATTCAATGAAGTGAGTTCCTAACACCTGTTAAAGAAAAAATATAATGCTCCATGAGGATGTATGGCCAGGGAAAGACAAAGAACTCCTGCTCATCTAGACAACTGGACATTAATCCAGAAAGAAGGAATCATGTCAATGCAATAACTATGTGGCACATTGGAATTTATGGAGTTAAATCAGTTTTTTTATGACTATAATTTTCTTAATGACGTATGGTAAAATGAATCATGAAGCTGTTCATCATTCATTGAATGCATGAATGAATACATAAATGAAATGAAGATGGTACAAGTACTAATTTATTAATACTTATTATTACCATGCTTTTAGGCATCACATTTCATTTGGTATTGGTTATTGTTGTTCAGTCACTAAGTCATGTCCGACTGTTTGCAACCTCATGGATTGCAGCACGTAAGGCTTCTTTGTCCTCCACTATCTCCCAAGATTTGCTCAGGTTCATATCCATTGACTGGGTGATGCCATCTAACAATATCATCCTCGGCTGACCTCTTCCCTTTTGCCTTCAATCTTTCACAGTATCAGGGTCTTTTCCAATGAGTTGGCTCTTCACATCAGGTGGCCAAAGTATTGAAGCTTCAGCTTTAGCATCAGCCCTGCAATGAATATTCAGGGTTGATTTCCTTTAGGCCTGACTGGTTTGATCTCCTTGAATTCCTAGGGACTCTCAAGAGTCTTCTCCAGCACCACAGTTAAAAAGCCCGTGGGGTAGCTAAGATTCGGACACGACTAAGCGACGTCACTTTCACTTTTCACTTTCATTCATTGGAGAAGGAAACGGCAACCCACTCCAGTGTTCTTGCCTCGAGAATCCCAGGGACTGGGGAGCCTGGTGGGCTGCCATCTATGGGGTCACACAGAGTCAGACATGACTGAAGCAACTTAGCGGCAGCAGCAGCAGCAGTAGCAAGAAAGTAGCATGGATAAAGAGCAAGGAAGAAGGATCTATTAGGGTAACTCTAAAGCAGGACATGCCTGACATTTTAGACACAAAGTAGTAATGTTAATGTTTTATAATTCAGGACCCCATGAGAATCTATTCATTTGATCATTTAGGTCCTTTTACCAATACAGTATTGTAAAGTAATTAACCTCCAATTAAAATAAATAAATTTATTTTAAAAAACTTAAAAAAAATTTAAAAAGGATTTAACTAGCCTTATATTTTTAAAAGAATATGTAATATTCTTGAGATTTTAATTTCTTTTTTAAGAGTTTAATATCACTAGCATAGATCTTTCTTCATCTTTTTTCCACTGCTATATCTAGACAGACCTAATTTTGATCTTCACTCTACTTTTTACACATAAACTAGTCTCCCTTCAAACATGAATAGACTTGTTTTTTCTGATTTTTCCAGTAATCATATATGCATGTGAGAGTTGGATTATAAAGAAACCTGAGCGCTGAAGAATTGATGTTTTTGAACTATGGTGTTGGTGAAGATTCTTGAGAGTCCCTTGGACTGCAAGGATATCAAATCTGTCAACCCTAAAGGAAATCAGTCCTGAATATTCACTGGAAGGACTGATGCTGAAACTGAAACTCCAATACTTTGGCTACCTGATGTGATGAATTGCTATTCATTGGAAAAGACCCTGATGCTAGGAAGGCAGGAGGAAAAAGGCACTACAGAGGATGAGATGGTTGGATGGCATCACCAACTCGATGGATATGAGTTTGTGGAAGCTCCAGGGGTTGCTGTGGACAGGGAAGCCTGTCATGCTGCAGTCCATGGAGTCGCAAAGAGTTGGACACAACGGAGGGACTGAACTGAGCAGAGGCTACCCTTACATTTGAGATAATGACAATCCATATAATGGTCATATTCTTAGAAAGGATTTGTTATTTTAAGCATTATTCTCTTATAAGAAGTTATTCATAAATAGATTTAGTATTTAAGAGTAAAAAAGAACTTTCAAAAATGTAAAAATTCCTCACAGTTCAAAGTTTGCAGTTTTTAGATTTCAGTTCTCAACAAATAATATGTTATAGCCCTTTGAGCTATAAGAAAAAACAATATATCAAACAACAAATATGAATAGTATAAAATATAAACTAGTGAACATTTTAAGTAAAATCACATTTGGACTTAATAAAGACCAAAACCAGTTCTTATTCAATGTAAACAAAAAAGGCAAAGAAAATGTCAGCCCCACTGATTCCTGGATAAATGCCATACATTCAACATGTTACTGACTCTCTTACACACTCTTACATAATTCTTTTACATAATTCTGCTATCCTAACTTATTAATTTGCAGTAATTATCTAATTGTAGTTCATTCATAAAAGTCTTAAAAATGATAAAGCTAATTGCTGGGATGTCATTAGCCCCTTTTCAACATATTTACTGCACCTTTTATAGCTAGACATGAGAAGAGTAAGGAAATATGTTTTTGTTTTTAATTTTTCAAAGATTTCAATATACTAATATTATCTTTAACCAAAATTCTTCCTATTACATTCTGACAAAATATTGGATTTTTCCCAAGCCTCATTAAAATGGTAGGTGATTTTCAATGGGGTATATATTACAGTATAAATTCATATCTATATTTATTATAAAGAATATATATATTAAATAAAAGTTTTACTTTTCACTAATTCAAACGTCCGTCTGGTCAAGGCTATGGTTTTTCCAGTGGTCATGTATGGATGTGAAAGTTGGACTGTGAAGAAAGCTGAGTGCTGAAGAATTGATGCTTTTGAAGTGTGATGTTGGAGAAGACTCTTGAGAGTTCCTTGGACTGCAAGGAGATCCAACCAGTCCATTCTGAAGGAGATCAACCCTGGGATTTCTTTGGAAGGAATGATGCTAAAGCTGAAACTCCAGTACTTTGGCCACCTCATGTAAAGAGTTGACTCATAAGAAAAGACTCTGATGCTGGGAGGGACTGGGGGCAGGAGGAGAAGGGGACGACAGAGGATGAGACGGCTGGATGGCATCACTGACTCAATGGACGTGAGTTTGGATAACTCCGGGAGTTGGTGATGGACAGGGAGGCTTGGCGTGCTGCGATTCATGGGGTCGCAAAGAGTCGGACAAGACTGAGTGACTGAACTGAACTGACTGAATTCAAATTATTAGTTCTTTTTATTAAAAAGAATCCAGAAATTATATCTCCACACTGACTTAACATGCAAATGATTTTCTTAGTTTTTACACATCAAAATTATAGCTGGAATTATTATTCTTCCTTGAATCTATCTTTCTAAAAGACACCTAACCTCACCTCTGAATTTAAAATCTTGGCTGAAAAAAGAAAAGATGCCTTTGAGATATAAAAGCCATTTTAGAGGCAGCAGGATATTGGACATTATTGAAGATCATACTGTCACTGGAATGAGCTTATGGGTGTGTGTGCTAGTTAATTCTCTTCAGTCATGTCCAACTCTTTGTGACCCTACAGATTTTCAGACTCCTCTGTCCATGGGATTTTCCAGGCAAGAATATTGGAGTGGATTGGCATGCTCTCCTCCAGGGGATCTACTGACCCAGGGATCGAACCGTCATCTTCTGCAACTCTTGAATTGCAGTCAGGTACTTTACTGCTAAGCCACCAGGGAAGCCCAAAATGAGGTTATACTTCTTATTTTTATTTTTTAACATTTAAGAAGTTGCTCAGTCATATCCGACTCTTTGCGACCCTGTGGACTGTAGCCTACCAGGCTTCTCCATCCATTGGATTCTCCAGGCAAGAATACTGGAGTGGGTTACCATTTCCTTCTCCAGAGGATCTTCCCGACCCAGGGATCGAACCTGGGTCTCCCACATTGGAGGCAGACATTTTAATCTCTGAGCCACCAGGGTAGCCTTTCCTTTTAAAACAACAATGTCTTGCATACAGCTAATTTTTCTACTAGAAAATAAGAAAGCACCTACATTTCCAAGTTCTGACTCCTGTTCTAATTTAAATGATAGAGTGGAAATTAAGTTTGTTTTTTTTTTTCATATCCAATTTAGCCCCAATCACTTTCCATATTAATGTCTAGACTAGGAAATATATGTGTCTTTGTATGTGTGTGTGTATGTGTTGGTATTCATTTATTTTATTCTCATAGAATGGTCAAACTCACAGAAGCACTTGCTGTCATGATTTTGATGACTATATTCAAATAATGGATGACAGGACTTAATGAAAACTTTCTCCATAACAGCAACCCTAGTTGTCACTGCTTTAGGGCAAGAGTCCTGTTGGTGTAGAAACCTAGCGATTGGTTAATACAACAAGTGAGATTAGATTTAGAAGAGATCAATAGAACAATCCTGTTCCACAGATTTTATTATTATTTTTCCACCAGCTGAGCTTAAATGTAGGATCTGATTGATTCATTATATTACTGTGTCCTCAAACACAGATCACTAGACAGATTGTGTAATGCATATAAGAGAGCCTTAACTTTTAATCACTATAACCACCTAAGTAAATTCCATATATCTTATTGTTTTCTTTAGCTTCAAGGTTTATTCTATGTAAAACTGTCATTTGTCTTATGATTCCTTCATGATTTAACTGATATCAGATAGAGACAGTAAATAGTAGCCTTTCAGCATTTTAATTTTACCAGTGAAGTTGTACTTCTAAAAAAGAATAGTGTTGAGTATTGTGAAAGCTAGAATGTCTATGAGTCTTTTTCATGTTGAAAGATTTTCCTTTATTCCTACTTCACTGAACTTTAAAAATTCTTTCTATTAATTAGAATACAGTCCTTTATCAGATGTGTCTTTTGCAATCTGTGCTTTTCCAATCTGTGCCTGTCTCATTTTCTTTACATTGTGTTTTGTGGAGAAGTTTTTAATTTTAAGAAAATCCAGTTCATCAATTATTTTTTCAAGGACCACATGTTTAGTATTGCATTTTAAAACTCATTTACACACCCAATGTCATCTAGCTTCTTTATTATTTTCTAGGAATGTTACAGTTTTGTCTGTGATCAATTTTAGTTGTTAAAAGAGCTTAGTTACTGACTCATTGTTACTAACTCAATGCTATACCTATCATCATTTTAGTCTTTTCCATATACTTATAAATGACACTAACATAAAATGATACAATATAATTGTTCCTCTCTTGCAATGATTTTATCTTCACATTTATCTTACATGTCCATTCTCTATTGCTATACAAGGTATTTTGTTATTGCCAATAACTGTGACACCACTAAAATCTCAGTTTCAAGCATTTCAAATCACCACTTCTATTCTTTTCAGCTGATTATCATTCAATATCTCCATGTCAGGAATATTTCAACCCTACTGGGATACATAATCTATTGGCCACTTTTTCAATGTTTCTTAAAGACTTAAGTTCACTTCTTTTTCATATATCCTAAAATATCTTTCATTTTCCTTGTTTCATGTTAAGTACTTGACTAAAAATCATTACTAATTCTGTTTATTTTCCCAGTTTATTTACCTTTGCAGCTGAATATGGACAACCAAAACCATGCTGACTGGCCCATTACTTCCCCACTAAAAAAAAGAAAAAAAAAAAATGACCACCTCTTAAGCTAGGATCCTATCTATCTACTTCTCATTATAAAACAAATTCTTAGAAGAGTCATTAATCACCACTGTTTTAATTTTTTCACATTCTTTCTTGAATCTCCAATCAAGTTTTTGCAGTCCCCTCCTCTCTCCCACACAACAACACCCCTACCGACACCGCTATAAATATCTCTAATGTGTCAATGACCTCAGTCTTAGTCTAAGGTGTTTCAGTCATTACTGATTCTTTGCCATCCCATGGACTGTAGCCCATCAGACTATCCATGGAATTTTCCAGGCAACAATGTTGGAGTGGGTTGCCATTTCCTTCTCCAGGGAATCTTCCCAACCCAAGGATCATACCCACGTCTCTTATGTCTCCTGCACTGCCAGGTAGGTTCTTTACCACTGTTGCCACCTAAATCCAACAGTAAAGTCTCAGTTCTCCTTTTGTCAAATAACATTTTCACAAAATAGCCTAAAATTTGGCTACCATGATCTGGTTCATTGTAAATTTTCAAATCTCTTTTTCTACTACACTTCTAACCCTGCTTCAGCCATCCTTTCTCTTGTTCTTCAAATTATGAAGCATGTTTCCATACTAGAATGTTGCACTTGATGTCCTTCTGCCCTCAGAAATTTTCCTCTTATCCTCTTCTCCTGAGAAGTTGTGCCAATTTACTTTTCAAAAAGCCATGTCATTTGATGATCAGAATTACTTACTTTTCATGTACGCATATTTGCAGTCCTTTCACCCTACAATTGGGATTTTTGTTTCCTACATATAAAGTCTTTCTCCACCCCAAGATTATAAAGATTCCCTCATATTTTATCTTCTAAAATCTTTATTATTTCACAACTAGTTTTTCAAGCCACCAGAATTCTGACTGAAATTTCTGCAGTATAATTTGCTACATGAATTTGCTATTGAAAATTCATTTTTTGTAAGTACTTTTCAGAAGACCTCTTATTTTTCTTGTATGTGGCTTCATTTTTTGGTAATTCTTATAGAGCAGAGAGAGGCTTCCCTGGTGGCTCAGTGGGTAAAGCGTCTGCCTCCAATGTGGGAGACCTGGATTCAATCCCTGGGTTGGTAAGATCCCCTGGAGAAAGAAATGGCAACCCACTCTAGTACTCTTGCCTGGAAAATCCGATGGACTGAGTAGCCTGGTAGGCTACATTCTGTGGGGTCATGAAGAGTCAGACACGACTGAGCGACATCACTTCACTTTGATTTAACTGTGGCATAAGGTATGAGTCAGAGTCAAGTTTTCATCAATTTGTATTTCTAACTGTCCCAGTATCATTTACTAGAAATAACAGTTTTCTGGTATTCTTCATTTCCACTTTTGACATTAGTTGATAACTAAAAAGCCTCTTGATGAAAGTGAAAGAGGAGAGTGAAAAAGTTGGCTTAAAGCTCAACATTCAGAAAATAAAGATCATGGCATCTGGTCCCATCACTTCATGGGAAATAGATGGGGAAACAGTGGAAATAGTGTCAGACTTTATCTTGGGGGGCTCCAAAATCACTGCAGATGGTGATTGCAGCCATGAAATTAAAAGATGCTTACTCCTTGGAAGAAAAGTTATGACCAACCTAGATAGCATATTCAACAGCTGAGACATTACTTTGCCAACAAAGGTCCATCTAGTCAAGGCTATGGTTTTTCCAGTAGTCATGTATGGATATGAGAGTTGGACTGTGAAGAAAGCTGAGTGCCGAAGAATTGATGCTTTTGAAGTGTGGTGTTGGAGAAGACTCTTGAGAGTCCCTGGGACTGTGAGGAGATCCAACCAGTCCATTCTGAAGGAGATCAACGCTGGGACTTCTTTGGAAGGAATGATGCTAAAGCTGAAACTCCAGTACTTTGGCCACCTCATGAGAAGAGTTGACTCATTGGAAAAGACTCTGATGCTGGGAGGGACTGGGGGCAGGAGGAGAAGGGGACGACAGAGGATGAGATGGCTGGATGGCATCACTGACTTAATGGACGTGAGTTTGAGTGAACTCCGGGAGTTGGTGATAGACAGGGAGGCTTGGTGTGCTGTGATTCATGGGGTCGCAAAGAGTCAGACATGACTGAATGACTGAACTCAACTGATCTGAATAATCCTAACATGTATGGTTCTCTTTTTGAATACTACACAATTCTCAAAAGCTGCAGTATTACCATTTTAGACTAGTTTATCTGTATCCACAAAGAATTGTGTGTGAATTTTAGGATGTTTAGTAGCATCTCTAGATCCCAACCAATCTACCCACTCTTCATCCTCCCCATCTACAACTGCAACATTCAAAATGTCTTCACACATTGCAAAGTGTCTCCTAGAGGGTCAAAATTGCACGTAGCTGAGAACTACTACTTCCCAATGTATATGTTTTTACCTTAGTCAAATCATTCTGCCATAATAACTGTCAACTTATAATAAACTTTACTATGTAGTAGACCCCTGGTTCTCATCCTTTTCTTTAAGAGTGTCTTGACAATTCTTGCCATGTTGAGTCTCTATACTTTTCAGAATCAAATATGATACATCACAAACATATTTTGAATTGAACTAAATAATTTTGGATAAAGGCATCTGTAAACAATATCAAGTCTCTCAAATCATAAATATTGTATACTCTTTTATTTATCTAAATCTTATACAGTTCACTTTAGTGCTCATCCATAAGTTTATACGAACTTCCCAGGTAGCACAGTGAAGAATCTACTCCTCAATGCAGGATATACAGGAGACATGGGTTCGATCCCTGGGGACACTGACTTACAACAAAATAAAACAAAAAAGACTTGGTTCTTTCACTAACAGTCCAACATGTAATATCTGTAGGGTTATTAGGTTTGGCAATGGAAGTTATTTAACCATAAGAGATCAGAGGATGGATAAGAAATGTATGGGGTTTCCAGGAGACACCGGACTTGTGGGTTCGAATCCCAGGTCAGGAAGAGCCCTTGGAAAAAGGAAATGGAAACCCACTCCAGTATTCTTGCTTGAAAAATCCCATGGAAAGAGGAGCCTGGTAGGCTACAGTCCAAAGAGTCAAAAGAGTTGGACATGACTGAGTGACTAAACATGTATGCATGCAAGGATTGGGATCCTGAGATTAGTTCCTGAAAATATCCAACTATCTAAAGACCTGTTGCACCAATTTCTCTGCAGCACAAAGTGCCTCATTCTCCACCCTGAACTCCCTTCAGGGAATGTGTAAAGACAACAGCTACAGCAGCACAAGACTCAATCTCCTGAGAGGCAGATGGCAAATGCCCTTGTTGTTGTTGTTTAGTCACTGGCAAATGCCCTTTGCAAGTGCCAAATTGTAGTTGACAAACCCATGCATATATAGTCAACTAACTTTTGGACATGGAACAACTGACTGGTTCAAAACTGGGAAAGGAATATGACAATGCTGTATATTGTCATCCTGCTTATTAAACTTATATGCAGAGTACATCACGGGAAATGCTCAGCTGGATGAAACACAAGATGGAATCAAGATCGGCAGGAGAAATATCAATAACCTCAGATATGCAGACGACATCACCCTTATGGTGGAAATTGAAGAGGAACTAAAGAGCCTCTTAATGAAAATGAGAGAAGAGAGTGAAAAAGCTGGCTTAAAACTCAACATTCAAAAAACTGACATCATGGCACCTGGTCCCATCATTTCATGTCAAACAGAAGGGGAAACAATGGAAATAATGACAGACTTTATTTTCTCGTCTACAAAATCACTGCAGATGGTGACTGCAGCCATGAAATTAAAAGATGCTTGCTCCTTGGAAGAAAAGCTATAAAAACCTAAACACCATTTTAAAAAGCAGAGACATTACTTTGTCAACAAAAGTCCATATAGTCAAACCTATGGTTTTTTCAGTAGTCATATATGGATGTGAGAGCTGGACCATAAAGAGGGCTGAGTGTCAAAGAACTGATGCTTTTGAACTATGGTGTTGGTGAATACTCTTGAGAGTCTCTTGGACTGCAAGATGATCAAATCAATCAATCCTAAAGAAGTCAACCCTGAATATTCATTTGAAGGAAGGATGCTGAAGCTGAAGCTCCAATACATTGGTCATCTGATGTGAACAGCTGACTCACTAGAAAAGACCTGATACTGGAGAGATTGAAGGCAGGAGGAGAAGGGGATGACAGAGAATGAGATGGTTGGTTGGCATCACTGACTTAATGGACACACATTTGAACAAACCCCAGGAGATGGTGAAGGACAGGGAAGTGTGGCGTGCTGCAGTCACAAAGAATTGGACATGACTGAATGACTAAACAGCAACACACTTTAGACAGTGGCACTAAGAATGTACAATGGGAAAAGGAAAGATTTTTCAATAATTGGTACTGGGAAAACAGCATGTCCACATGTAAAGTGAAAGAAATTGAAGTTGCCCAGTCTTGTCCAACTCTGTGATCCCAGGGACTGTAGCCTACTAGGCTCCTCAGACCATGGAATTTTCCCAGTGGGGTAATTGAGTGGGTTGCTATTTTCTTCTCCAGGGGATTTTCACGACCCAGGGATTGAACCCAAGTCTCCCAAATTGCAGGCAGACGCTTTACCGTCTGAGCCACCCGGGAAGGCCAATGTAAGAGCCCACATGTAAAAGATGAAGGCATCTCCTTATATCTATAAAAGCACTAAATCCCTTCAGTATGACATCAGCTCCTCGTGACTAATAAAAAACCTTTTGTAAAATAAGCGCTTGATTGCACTGAATTCCGCCTTCACCAAAATCATACAGCAGTCTCTCATAGCTAACTGAGGCGCAGCCCCAAACAAAACTTAACTAGCAACTCTCAAGTTGTGCATCTTTTTTCAGTCGAATGGTTTATATCTGGGCTCTCTATTCTGACTCACTGGTCTATGTGCCTGTTTTTAGGCTTCCCTGGTGGCTCAGAGGTTAAAGCGTCTGCCTGCAATGCAGGAGACCTGGGTTCAATCCCTGGGTCGGGAAGATCCCCTGGAGAAGGAAATGGCAACCCACTCCAGTATTCTTGCCTGGAAAATCCCATGGATGGAGGAGCCTAGTGGGCTACAGTCCATGGGTCACAAAAAGTCAGACACGACTGAGTGACTTCACTTTCACCATACTGCTTTGTGCTCAGTCGGTAAAGAAATCTGCCTGCAAGGCAGGAGACCCAGGTTCAATTCCTGGGTTGAGAAGATCCCCTGGAGGGGGCAACGGCAACTCACTCCAGCATTCTTGCCTGGAGAATCCCCTGGGCAAAGGAGCCTGGCAAGGTACAGTCCTTGGGGTCATAAGTCAGACATGACTTAGTGACTAAACTACCACGCCATACTGCTTTGATGACTATAGCCATATCTTTGTACTGTAGCTTAAAATCAGGCAGTGTGATGCTTCTAGCTCTGTTCTTTCCCAAGACTTCTTTGGCTACTGTGGTCTTTGTGGTTCCATACAAATTTTAAGATTTTTTTTTTCTATTTCTGTCAAAAATGCCATAGGGATTACATTGAATCTGTAGATCACTTTGTGCAGCATGACATTTGCACAATATTATCTCAATCCAAGAACACAAAAGATATTTCCATTTATTTGTGTCAATTCCATCAATTTGTTTCATCACTGTCTTACAGTTTTCAGTATACAAGGATTCACCTACTTAAATTTATTTGTAAGTATTTTATTGTTTTGGATATTATTTCCTTCTTAATTTCCCTTTCAGATTGTTAGTCTTTGACTCATAGACTATTTAGAAATATTTTTTAATTTAAAATCATATACATTTTTAAATATTTTTTAAAATTTGTAGGCAATATGCATTTCCAATGGTGAAAAACCTATATGATTTTGATTCACTGAATTCTGTTGAGACTTCAAGTCCCACACATGGTCAACCTTTGTAAATATTTTATGTAAACTTTGAAAATTAATATTCTTTTCTTAATCTATTTTATTGAAGCAACACTGGTTTATAACATTATACAAATTTCCCATGTACAACATTCTATTTTTACTTCTGTATCTAGAGTGTGCTCACCTGCCCAATTTGCCCTCTTCCTGCCCCTTGGCTTCAAGTAACCACTACTTAATTCTCTGCATATACCCGTGTGTTTGATTTGATTTGTTTTTAGTTTTATTTTGCTTTTTTTTTGCTGTTTATATTCCACACCTGAATGTAATCATATTCCATTTGCCTTTGCCTTTCTTCATCTGATTCATTTCACTTAGCATAATACCTGCAAGGTCCATCCATGCTGTAGCAAATTGCAAGATTTCAACTTTTCTTTTTCATGCCTGAGCAGTTATCCATTATATATATATATATATATATACACACACATATATACATGCATATATATATATATATATATATGACATCTTCTTTATCCATTCACCTGAACATAGGGGATGCATATATCTTTTTAGTGTTTTCATATTCTTTGCATAAGTATGCAGACGTGACATACTTGTATCTTATGGTAGTTCTATTCTTAATTTTTAAAGAAACCTCCATACTGTTTTCCATAGTAACTGTACCAATATAAATTCCCACCAACAATGTATATACATTCCCTTCTTTTCACAACCTCACCAACACTGCTCTTTCTCACACTGAAATTAATTGTATTCCTTTTAATACTCTGCGTATATCCATTATAGTTAGCTTTGTAAGATTATCAACACTTTTACTTCCTTATTTATTTAAAATATTATTTTAAATGTTCTGAAATCATTGGGGGATTTATGAGTTTTTTATTTCAATCTTTGCTTTATGCATTTGACTCTATGTTATTCATTGCATAAAAATGTACACTTACTTTACCTTTCTGATTAATCAAAGTTTAAACTATTTAGAATATACTACCTTGTTTCTAATAATATTACAGCAAACATTATCCTCAATGGTGAAAAATTGAAAGCATTTCCCCTAAAGTCAGGAACAAGACAAGGGTGCCCACTTTCACCACTACTATTCAACAGAGTTCTGGAAGTTTTAGCCACAGCAATCAGAGCAGAAAAAGAAATAAAAGGAATCCAAATTCGAAAAGAAGAAGTAAAACTCTCACTGTTTGCAGATGACATGGTCCTCTACATAGAAAACCCTAAAGACTCTACCAGAAAATTACTAGAGCTAATTAATGAATATAGTAAAGTTGCAGGATATAAAATCAACACACAGAAATCCCCTGCATTCCTATACACTAATAATGAAAAAGTAGAAAAAGAAATTAAGGAAACAATTCCATTCACCATTGCAACAAAAAGAATAAAATACTTAGGAATATATCTACCTAAAAAAACTAAAGACCTATATATAGAAAACTATAAAACACTGATGAAAGAAATCAAAGAGGACACTAATAGATGGAGAATTATACCATGTTCATGGATCGGAAGAATCAAATTGGTGAAAATGAGTATACTACCCAAAGCAATTTACAAATTCAATGCAATCCCTATGAAGCTACCAGCGATATTTTTCACAGAACTAGAACAAATAATCTCAAGATTTGTATGGAAATACAAAAAACCTCGAATAGCCAAAGCAATCTTGAGAAAGAAGAATGGAACTGGAGGAATCAACTTGCCTGACTTCAGGCTCTACTACAAAGCCACAGTCATCAAGACAATATGGTATGGGCACAAAGACAGAAATATATATCAATGGAACAAAATAGAAAGCCCAGAGATAAATCCACACACATATGGACACCTTATCTTTGACAAAGGAGGCAAGAATATACAATGGAGTAAAGACAATCTCTTTAACAAGTGGTGCTGGGAAAACTGGTCAACCACTTGTAAAAGAGTGAAACTAGATCACTTTCTAACACCGCGCACAAAGATAAACTCAAAATGGATTAAAGATCTAAATGTAAGACCAGAAACTATAAAACTCCTAGAGGAGAACATAGGCAAAACACTCTCCGACCTAAACCACAGCAGGATCCTCTATGATCCACCTCCCAGAATTCTGGAAATAAAAGCAAAAATAAACAAATGGGACCTAACTAAAATTAAAAGCTTCTGCACAACAAAGGAAAATATAAGCAAGGTGAAAAGACAGCCTTCAGAATGGGAGAAAATAATAGCAAATGAAGCAACTGACAAACAACTAATCTCAAAAATATACAAGCAACTCCTGCAGCTCAATTCCAGAAAAATAAACGACCCAATCAAAAAATGGGCCAAAGAACTAAATAGACATTTCTCCAAAGAAGACATACGGATGGCTAACAAACACATGAAAAGATGCTCAACATCACTCATTATTAGAGAAATGCAAATCAACACCACAATGAGGTACCACTTCACATCAGTCAGAATGTCTGCGATCCAAAAATCTGCAAGCAATAAATGCTGGAGAGGGTATGGAGAGAAGGGAACCCTCCTACACTGTTGGTGGGAATGCAAACTAGTACAGCCACTATGGAGAACAGTGTGGAGATTCCTTAAAAAATTGCAAATAGAACTGCCTTATGACCCAGCAATCCCACTGCTGGGCATACACACGGAGGAAACCAGAATTGAAAGAGACACATGTACCCCAGTGTTCATCACAGCACTGTTTATAATAGCCAGGACATGGAAACAACCTAGATGTCCATCAGCAGATAAATGGATAAGAAAGCTGTGGTACATATACAATGGAGTATTACTCAGCCGTTAAAAAGAATACATTTGAATCCATTCTGATGAGATGGATGAAACTGGAGCCGATTATACAGAGTGAAGTAAGCCAGAAAGAAAAACAGCAATACAGTATACTAACACATATATATGGAATTTAGAAAGATGGCAATGATGACCCTGTATGCAGGACAGTAAAAAAGACACAGATGTGTATAGTGGACTTTTGGACTCAGAGGGAGAGGGTGGGATGATTTGGGAGAATGGTATTGAAACATGTATAATATCATGTGAGAATCGAATTGCCAGTCTATGTCTGATGCAGGATATGCCACGCTTGGGGCTGGTACACGGGGATGACCCAGAGAGATGTTGTGGGGAGGGGGGTGGGAGGGGGGTTCATGTTTGGGAACGCATGTACACCCGTGGTGGATTCATGTCAATGTATGGCAAAACCAATACAGAATTGTAAAGTAAAATAAAAAAGAAATATTTGTTTTTACAAATACATAATATTTGTTTTTACACTTGCTTTGTCAAATATTAATGCATTACTCCATATTTCTTTTAGTTATATTTAAATGTTACATAATTTACTTCTGTTTCTTTAAACTTGTATTAATATATATATATGTTCATACACATATATATAGCTTTGCTCTCAATGTGTCCCTTTGTACAGCTTACAGTATTGGCAGTTATTCAGTATTTTTTCCCTTACATTTTAATTTCAATACTCAGTTCACTTATTCTATGAATTTCTGAAATACTTGTTTCTAAATGTACATTTATAATGATTCTATATTTGTCTTTCTTATTCAGTTATTTTAAAATTCTCATTTTTCTTACTTTATTTGGACTATGAATTGGATCTTTTCAATTATATTCCTTACTTCCTTGTCACCTGGTTTGATATTCTTTTAGTGATTATCCTTCAGATTATAACATGAATCCTTGATTTAACAAACGATTATTAGCAAGTACCTTTCACCTTTCCTCGTATGCCTGGAAGATACAAAGACCTTAATTTCTTTAATTTTCTTTAGTACCCTATCATTGATCACCCTATCATATACTATATTTATCATATAATACATATATCTTACTCAAATGAGATATATATATATTTTATTATATATGTAGTATATATTATATATATATTTATCATTTTCATAACTCATTAGTACTTCCTGCATTTCTGACCTTCCACTGGGGTCCATTTTCCCCATGTAATGAGATGCTTAAATGTCTTTAATATGAGTTTTGTTAAGAAATTCTCTAAGATTTTTTTTTCACTTTTGTCTGAACATTACTTTATTCCAATTTTCAAGTGCAAAAGTATAATAATAAAGTGTGAGTGGGGTCTCATCTTACCGTTTCTATATAATCTCAGGTACAGAACCAGCAGATATGAATGTATATTAATTCATGGAGACAATGGCTTCTATAATCCAAAAATCCATCATCTATAATCCAGTGTGAAACAAATTTGCCAAAAAACTAGAGTAAAATGTATGTGTACAGTTATTTGGGCCCCTTAGCCTTACCATATCAACTCAAAGTATTGTTTTCCAAACATGTTCATTCAACTCCTGTCATTTCCTTTCCCTTAAGTCAAGTAACATATTTCATTTGCAGTATAATTGGATTCTTTTTCTCACATGAACATTTGAGTTTCTCACCTTCCTAATATTCTGTCTTTTATTTATATACATACAGGGAATATTTACATACAAGAAAACATTCCCAGTGGTTTGTAGTTGTATGAATTTTGACAAATGCATTAAGTCATGTATTCACAGTCACCTTTTCATACAGGATAATCCAGTTACTGGTAATTTCTACCTTTACTTCTTTTTTCTGAGTCAGTCTTATTAGAAGTTTGTCATTTTTACTGATATTTCCTAAGAATTAGTTTTTATTTTCTCTGTTTATGTTTTATCAGATTATGCTCTTATCCTTAATATATTCTTTCTTCTGTTTGCTATATATATGTATTTTTTTTTTCCCTAAAGTAGAAGCTTAGATTGCTAATTTAAGCAAATTCTTCTATTTTAATGTAAGCCCTTAATACTATAAAGTTCCCTCCATTTGACAGGATTCTAATAGCAATTGATAATGTCTTGCTTTCTAGTATAACATTCACCTTTTACATTTCCTGACCCAGCCTGGAATCAACCATTTCTCCAACACACACTGCATTCATTTAGGAGAAAATGATATGGTATTAGAGACTACATTGGATTATTAATGTTTGCTGCTATTGTGTTCCTCTTTGCTTCTAATCATTTTCATTTGGGAAAAACAAGATATTTTATGTAACCACAGGGCTGTTAATTTGACTCTGATCAGCTAGCTGGATTGATAAGATGAGACGTGTAGGCAGACATAGATAACCATTTTATCCTGATATAATTTTCACTTCTTTCAATGACCAGTATGTTTATTTATTGATTTGCTCCAAATTACCACCACAGTGGCCTCAAGATCCTAAATTATCAGTTATCACTACTGAAAAGTTTTTTTAAAGTTTTTTTTTTTTTTAATAATTCTTTATGTTCTTAATGTTTCTACCAGGTATTTGAAGTCCAATTATTGTGTTTTAAAGCTACATTGAATAGTTCTTTACAATGTGTGAATGCCAGTAACTAAGCACAGAGGCTCATTTGACTTACTTCACTTGTGAATTTTGGATATTTTATTAGATTTTACTGTATAATTATAAAAATTATCTTTCAGTTTGAAACTCAAATCCAGCAAGCATGATCGATTGATAGAAATCTTGCCTCCATTTCTGAGTCCTTTATTTTCTCTTCTCCAAAAGGTAGCAATTTATTTTAATAACCTTACATTTTTTTTGGTCCATATTTGTCCACAGTTTGTTAGCTGTACAGATATTTTACTATATAATAATATACATTCATTTTCTCTCTTTGTCTTGTACTTTCTATTATTTAGAAGGGCTAATATTTTGCTCAGATGTAGATATTTATGTTATTATTATATATCTTATTTCCTCTTTACTTGAACTTATGTTTGGATTTTCTTTTACAAACAGTATCAGATTTGCTAGTGGCCACTTTTTCCTTCCTGTCTCTTTTTGCTAGCTTCTAATTTGAAATAATACTTGTGTTATTAATACATATAAGGTTAAGAGCAAGATGACTATACTTTAAATTATTCAAATTCTTTTCTCACTTTTAATTTAATTTAAACTTATAGATACTTTCACAGTTTTGGCAGTTTAAATGCATCTAATTGGGGCATACAGCCATTATGCACCATATTTCTTACTCATAACTGTTATCTAGCCTTAGTTATCTATATAAATCTACATTCAGTGCTCACCATTAGTCCTTATGTTGTTGTCATTCTAGCCATTTTGATCATAATGAGTGTATGTGGGGCCCTAAATGGGAAACCTTAAAAAAGAAGTGCTAGCTTTGCGGTTTAGAGCTAAGATGGCGCCTGGTGGAAGAGATGAGGGCGTGGCCTAAGTTGTCTGTCAAAACTTTTGATTGGCTCTCTTGATTTCTGTGCACATATAGACAGCATGTGATCACCATAGACTCCTGTTATAATGATGGCACATGATGATTTGACCTTTAATGTTATTGGTGCAACTATGGAAAGTCCCTCGCAAACCCCTCCCTGCTTGCCTTTAAAAACCAAGAGCTTACAACAATAAAGCGGAACTGCTTAGACGGAACCCCTGTCGCGTCTGATTGTCTCTCACTCGCCGAGGGGCTGGGTTGGCGGACAGCAGGCTCACCTCTCCTCGGGACCCCTCGGTTTTGCTGAGGGAAGTTCCACTGCCTCTCTCTTTCTGCAGAGCGCCCCCCACCAAGTGTATTCTTGTGAAGGGCAATGAATCAATATTTTAAAGACCTTGCATGTTCCTAAAAGTCTGATTGAAACATTTACACTTGAAGGTCATCTTAATGGATAAAATCCTTGGCTCACATTTTCTCTCTTTGTATAACTTAATTATGTTACTCCCTTGATTTCTTGTATAAAGAACTGCTGTCACAAGTTCTGCTAATAATCTAATTTTGTTTTCTATTATAAGAAAATAAAAACTTATAAATTGATCTCTTTCTCCCTTTCATGATACTAACAGGATCTAACTTTTTTAAAAGTACAAAATGTTAGCCATTTTAGACTAATGGTCTAGGATTTGGGAATTACCTTTTAATTTGTGGTTAAAATTTTTGTCTCTCTTTTTGTAATTATTTTCAAATTTTAATGGCAGAAGACTTTTCTTGAATGATACTGTTTAGCAGTTATTTTGTTCTATTGTTGTAATTTCATTATTTATAGTCTACTATTACATGCCATCTGCATATTTGAGGTTATTGATATTTCTACCGACAATCTTGATTCCAGCTTGGGCTTCTTTCTGCCCAGCGTTTCTCATGATGTACTCTGCATATAAGTTAAATAAGCAGGGTGACAATATACAGCCTTGACTCACTCCTTTTCCTATTTGGAACCAGTCTGTTGTTCCATGTCCAGTTCTAACTGTTGCTTCCTGACATGCATATAGGCTTCTCAGAGGCAGGTCAGGTGGTCTGGTATTCCCATATCTTTCAGAATTTTCCACAGTTTATTGTGATCCACACAGTCAAAGGCTTCGGCATAGTCAATAAAGCAGAAATAAATGTTTTTCTGGAACTCTCTTCCTTTTTCCAAGATCCAGAGGATGTTGGCAATTTGATCTCTGGTTCCTCTGCCTTTTCAAAAACCAGCTTGAACATCTGGAAGTTCACAGTTCACGTATTGCTGAAGCCTAGCTTGAAGATTTTGAGCATTACCCTTGCTAGCATGTGAGATGAGTGCAATTTTGTGGTAGTTTGAACATTCTTTGACATTGCCGTTCTTTGGGATTGGAATGAAAACTGACGTTTTCCAGTCCTGTGGCCACTGCTGAGTTTTCCAAATTTGCTGGCATATTGAGTGCAGCACTTTCACAGCATCATCTTCCAGGATTTGAAATAGCTCAACTGGAATTCCATCACCTCCACTAGCTTTGTTCATAGTGATGCTTTCTAAAGCCCACTTTATTTCACTTTCCAGGATGTCTGGCTCTAGGTCAGTGATCACACCATCGTGATTATCTTGGTCGTGAAGATTTTTTCTGTACAGTTTTTCTGTGTATTTTTGCCACCTCTCCTTAATATCTTCTGCTTCTGTTAGGTCCATACCATTTCTGTCCTTTATTGAGCCCATCTTTACATGACATGTTCCCTTAGTATCTCTAATTTTCTTGAAGAGATCTCCAGTCTTTCCCATTTTGTTGTTTTCCTCTATTTCTTTGCATTGATCACTGAGGAAAGCTTTCTTATCTCTCCCTGCTATTCTCTGGAACTCTGCATTCAGATGCTTATATCTTTCCTTTTCTCCTTTGCCTTTCGCCTCTCTTCTTTTCACAGCTATTTGTAAGGCCTCCCCAGACAGCCATTTTGCTTTTTTGCATTTCTTTTCCATGGGGATGATCTTGATCCCTGTCTCCTGTACAATGTCACCAACCTCTGTCCATAGTTCATCAGGCACTCTATCAGATATGGCAGAAAGTGAAGAGGAACTAAAAAGTCTCTTGATGAAAGTGAAAGAGGAGAGTGAAAAAGTTGGCTTAAAGCTCAACATTCAGGAAACTAAGATCATGGCATTTGGTCCCATCACTTCATGGCAAATAGATGGGGAAAACAGTGGAAATAGTTTCAGACTTTATTTTGGGGGGCTCCAAACTCACTGCAGATGGTGATTGAAGCAATGAAATTAAAAGATGCTTACTCCTTGGAAGGAAAGTTATTACTAACCTAGATAGCATATTCAAAAGCAGAGATGTTACTTTGCTAACAAGGTCCATCTAGTCAAGGCTATGGTTTTTCCAGTGGTCATGTATGGATGTGAAAGTTGGACTGTGAAGAAAGCTGAGCGACAAAGAATTGATGCTTTTGAACTGTGGTGTTGGAGAAGACTCTTGAGAGTCCCTTGGACTGCAAGGAGATCCAACCAGTCCATTCTAAAGGAAATCAGTCCTGGGTGTTCTTTGTAAGGACTGATGCTAAATCTGAAACTCCAGTACTTTAGCCACCTCATGTGAAGAGTTGACTCATTGGAAAAGATTCTGATGCTGGGAGGGACTGGGGGCAGGAGGAGAAGGGGAAGACAGAGGATGAGATGGCTGGATGGCATCACGGACTCGATGGACGTGAGTCTGAGTGAACTCCAGGGGTTGGTGATGGACAGGGAGGCCTGGCATTCTGCAGTTCATGGGGTTACAAAGAGTCAGACACGACTGAGTGACTGAACTGAACTATTACATGTATGCATATATATACCAGAAGAATCCTCTTAAAACTTTAAATCTGTTAATTAATATTTGATTTTCAAATTCTTCCTTTTAAACCTCTCAGTAAATTATTTTCATGTGAACATTATAAGCACTTGTCTCCTTTTAGTTTATTTCTTTTTACTGAATGTGTGTGTGTGTGTACATATGTTTTCAAAAAGACAGATATAAAGAATTATTTTGAATAGACTGAATATATAATATACCATATTCAGGATTCTGAATGTATGACATATATTTTCAGAAATCAAACACTTACACATATCAATATAAAAAGAGAATGTGTTCATGGGTTTCCCTGGTAGCTCAGATGGTAAATAATCTGCCTGCAATGTATGAGACCCCATTCAATTCCTGGGTTGGAAAGATTTCCTAGAGAAGGAAATGGCAACCCATTCCAGTATGCTTGCCTGGAAAATTTCAGGGGACAGAGGAGACTGGTGGGCTACAATCCATGAGATGGCACAGAGTCAGACACTAGTGAGTGACTAACACTTTCACACACATATGTTTATAAATAAAAATAAACTCTTCCTTTCTCTCTTTCTCTCTTCTGTGTTCTTTTCTCTCTTTTTTAAAAACTATCCAGTTCTGCCATTCACCACATTATCTTAACTGATATTCTCTGGATTTCCTGCCCTCATGACTTCATCACTTCTCTTTTTATCTAAAACCCCTCTTTCCTTTATGCTAACTTTCTCTTTTATGCTCCATTTGGAAGGGATTTTTTTTTTCTGTTTTCTTTTATATATATTTGGGTGTGTGTATATATCTCTATGTATGTGTGTATATATGTTCATATATATGTGTGTGTGTGTATATATATATATATTCACATATATATATATGTGTGTGTGTGTGTGTACACATCTCTGTGTGTGTGAGTACTGTTTTTCAGTCACTAAGATGTGTCTGACTCTTTGCAATCCCATGAAGTGCAGCATGCCAGGCTTTCCTGTCCTTCATTATCTACTGGAGTTTGCTCAAACTCATGTCCACTGAGTTGGTGATGCCAATCCAACCATTTCGGCCTCTGTCATCCCTTCCATCTCCTGCCTTCAAGTTTTTCCAGCATCACGGTCTTTTCCAATGAGAAAACTCTTTGCATTAGGTGGCCAAAGTACCGGAGCTTCAGCTTCAGCCTCAATCCTCCCACTGAATATTCGCAGTTGATTTCCTTTAGGAATAACTGGTTTGATCTCCTTGCAGTCCAATAGACTCTCAAGAGTCTTCTCCAACACCACAGTTCAAAAGCATCAATTCTTTGGCAATCAGCCTTCTGTATGGTCTAACTCTCACATCCATACACAACTACTGGAAAAATCATAGCTTTGACTGTATAGACCTTTGTCAGCAAAGTGATGTCTCTGCTTTTTAATATGCAGTCTGGGTTTGTCATAGCTTTTCTTCCAAGGAGCAAGTGTCTTAATTTTGTGGCTGCAGTCACTGTCTGCAGTGATTATGAAGTCAAAGAAAAGAAAATACGTCTCTGTTTCCACTTTTTCCGCATCTATTTGACATGAAGAGATGGGACCAGATGCCAGGATCTTAGTTTTTTAAATGTTGAGGCTAAAGCCAGCTTTCTCTCTCTCCTCTTTCACCTTCATCAAGAGGCTCTTTATCCCTCTTTGCTTTCTGCAATTAGAATTGTATCATCTTCTTATGTGAGGTTGTTTATATTTCCCCCAGCAATCTTGATTCCACCTTGTAGGTCAGCCAACCCAGCATTTCCTATGATGTACTCTGTGTGCTAAGACACTATAGTCATGTCTGAATCTGCAATACCATGAACTATAGCCCACCCGGTTCCTCTGCCCATGGACTTTTCTAGGCAAGAATACTGGAGTGGGATGCCATGCCATCCTCCAGGGTATCTTCTTGACCCAGGGATCAAACCTGTGTCTTTTATGTCTCCTGCAGTGGCACTCTTCAACACTAATGCCACCTGGGAAGCCCCAGGATATACTCCGCACAGAAGTTCAATAAGTTGGGTGACAACATACAGCCTTGACATATTCCTTTCCCAATTTAGCACCATTCCATTGTTCCATGGCCAGTTCTAACTGTTGCTTCTTATCCTGCATACAGGTTTTTCAAGGAGAGAGGTAAGGTGGCCTAGCATTTCCAACTCTTTATGAATTTTTAAGTTTTTAAGTGAACCACACAGTCAAATGAAACAGAAGTAGAATTTTTTTTTAATTCCTTTCCTTTTTCTATGATCCACAGTTGCTGGCAGTTTGATCTCTGATCCCTCTGCCTTTTGTAAATCCAGTTTGTACAGCTGAAAGTTCTTGGTTCACACACTGTTGAAGCCTAGCTTGAAGATTTTGAGCATTACCCTTGCTAGCATGTGAAATGAGTGCAATTGTACGGTAGTTTGAACATTCTTTGGCATTGCCTTTCTTTGAGGTTTGAATGAAAACTGACCTTTTCCATTCCTTTGGCCACTTCTGAGTTTTTCAAATTTGTTGGCATGTTGAGTGCAGCAGTTTAACAGCATCATCTTTTAGGATCTAAAATAGCTCAGCTGGAATTAATCACCTCCACTAGCTTTGCTCATAGTAATGCTTCCTAAGACCCACTTGACTTCACACTCCAGGATGTCTGGCTCAAGGTAATAACCATCATGGTTATCCAGGTCATTAAGACCTTTTCTGTATACTTCTGTGTATTCTGGCCACTTCTTATTTTCTTCTCCTTCTGTTAGGTCTTTGCTGTTTTTGTCCTTTATTGTGTCCATCTTTGCATGAAATATTTCCTTCATATCTCAAATTTCTTTGAAAAAATGTCTAATCTTTCCCATTCTATTGTTTTCCTCTATTTCTCTGCACTGTTCAGTTAAGTAGGCTTTCTTATCTCTCCTTTGTATTCTCTGGAACTCTGCATTCACTTGGCTGTATCTTTCCCTTTTTTCCTTTGCCTTTTGCTTCTCTTCTCTCAGCTATTTGTATGGCCTCCTCAGACAACCACTCTGTCTTCTTGTATTTCTTTTTCTTGGAGATGATTTTGGTTACTACCTCTGTACAATGTTATGAACTTCCATCCATAGTTCTTCAGGCACTCTGTCTACCAGATCTAATCCTTTGGATCTATTAATTACCTCCACTGTATAGTCATAAGTGATATAATTCAGGTCATACTTGAATGGCCTAGTGGTTTTCCCTACTTTCTTCAATTTAAGACTGAATTTTGCAATAAGGAGCTCATGATATGAGCCACATGAGTGTGTGTGTATACAGAATTTAAAATATCAGGTCCAAGACACTCTGGTCACTCTAGTTCATTCAGAATTTTCCAGTTATCTCTATACTCACCCTCAAATTCAAGAAAGCAAATACTCTCCCAGTTTCTGCTGATAGCCTCACTAGCCTATCAGAAATTTCCAAACATATTTATTCATAAATTGATGAATTAAAATGCTTTTCAATAAAAACATATGTAAAACATAACTGTTGGTGTTTTATCTCCACAGGTTCATATATTTAGATTCATAGAAAGATCTTGTCAGTTTTGATATTTTTTTAACATGGTTTATTCTGTTTTACAGAAAATTCAGGTAACCTATGACACTGCTACCACCATCTCGCCAAAATTCACACTGTCATTCTTGAACATTTTTTTCAAATATTAAAATTCTAGCTTAACCAATTTGTAGTGTATATAAGGTCTCTAGCAACATATTCTTTATTTAATATAATCTGTTCTTTTCATCCAACTACTTTTAAAATTATCTATTTGTCTTCAATTTTAGACACTTTACTAAAATGTTTCTAGTTCTGGATATATTCTTTTATTTATCATGTGATATATATATATATATTCTGTATATTGCATATATAAGAATATATACTATATTATAAATTACTTTGTACAGCTGCATTAATTTCAAAATGAAAGATATAATAGTTAATATCAATGAAATGAGAATAATGAGTAAAATATTTGCAATGTAATAACTATCATTTTTATGTATATTTAATAACTTCACAAGCATTTTCAAAAACAGGCAACAGTATATATTTATTTGGTGATACTCAGTGGCAAAATTTATTCAGGAAAGTACATTGCTTGGCATATAATAGAGCTTCAATAAATTGTGTTGAATACTTTAAAGGAAGACTATGTGAAGATATAAAACTAAGAAAGGAACAAAAGTATCTGAAAGTCTGTGAACACATTTTCTATTGTAGTTGTATACAGTGGTAAATTGTTTCTACTTCTCTACTTAATTCAATAAATGTATATGTAATGTAAACAGGCCCAGGCAACTAAGCTTCATGAAAATTTTTACTTTACTTGTTTGCTTACAAAGTTGAAAAAAATTCATTTATATACAATTTTATCTCAGACTGTAACACATAGGATTCTCGCTCTTCTCTGTTTTCTATTTTCTATCCAAATTTTCTTTATATTTTCTTTTTTTAATCAGAGAGCTACATTATTAACAAAATAAAATAACTGATTAAGGTGTGGACATCTGCTTTTTTGTTTTTCAACTATTAAGGAAGGGTCAGGAATTATATAAACAGTCTTCTACAAGAAAGCCAAACATATCTTACAATAAAAAACATTGGTTTAAATATTTCTAAGTTATAAAAATATTATCTATAGTGAGGTCATAATATTTTAGAGTTATCAAACTTCACACATTTACATTAGGGATTCAGAGAATTTTTGAAATAAAGGTAACTTTAAAGATCATCTAATTTAGTCCTTATTTCACATAAGATGTACTGGAAGCGCAGAAACAATAAATGATTTACTAATTTCTAACAGCTTACTTAGCATTTAGAAAGAGATTATCTCACTTCAATATAGAATTATTTCCTCCTAAAAAGGTAGCCCTTCTCCATATTATATGGAATTACTTTTAAACATATTTTCACATTGAAATATTTGCTATGCCTTTATCATATCTAAATTTCAAATTTTTTAATAAATTAAAATATGAATCTGGGTTATTATATATTCTGATAATTAATAAACTCAAATGTGGATGATGCACTTTGAGCACAATTATCCTATATGAGATAATCATCCTAAACCAGATAATTTAGAATAACAGTGATTTGTATAATAAAAGATTTATTTAACAAGCACATATAGAAAACCGTTAAAGATGCTCTTCTAAGCATCTTATAAATAATAATTTATGTAATTTTATAATATCCTCTGAGCATTTATAGAGTTAGCATTTTATAGATAGGGGATATAAAGACAGAGAAAAGATAAATAACCTGCCCAAGTTACTAAAGCTAGTAATTAGAGTAATCAAAGTTCTATGTCTAAACCACAACTTTCAGCTGCACTTCTAAGTATTTAATTTAACTTTTAAACTTCTCTAATCCTTAATCTGCCCCACTCCTTGTTGCTAGGATTTTATGAAAAGCCAAAACGTGAGAAGATTCTTCAGAAAAACACTATTTTCTAAAACAAAAGCAGCTATGTTGGCAATGGTCATTGAAAATTTTGGCTAATGCCCAGAAAACATGAAATTAACATGCAAATATTAACACACTACAAAAGACTCTTTAGGGGAGAATTGAGAGCAAATAAGATGTGTATTTTAAAACATTATGTGGGAATTCTACTTCTCTAGGATATGGTATTCACTTTGGACTTATCTTCCTCAGAATTCTCCCTTATTTCATGCCCTCCATAAGTTAATGTTCTGATGGCCATGTAGGCAATTTAAGAGACAAATATAAATACACAAAAATTTATGTTTTAGAGACTTCAATTATAATCCCAAAACAAAATGACTGCCACTTAAAGCTGTCAAAGTTATTTTGTTCTTTGCTTCCTCTGCTCATAATAGTATAAAGACAAATGATTAAATCTAAAATGTTGGCTTTTAGTGTGTGACTAATATTAATAATTCAGGGAAAGTGTCTGATGCATACCTGATAAATAGAGGAGACAGAGTGTAGAAAAGTGTTGCCTGATGAGCAGCTCTCCTATTATATCTTGTTCAGAGACTTAGAGGTTACCAGGTTGTTGTTCAGTCGATAAATCCTGTCTGACTTTTGCGACCCCATTGACTACAGCACACCAGGCTTCCCTGTCCTTCACTATCTCCCAGAGTTTGCTCAGATTCATAAGGAACCCTAAATAAACTGGACAGCTGAGTAGCATGTTCTGAACACCTTCTCCTTCACCCCTTCTTTCTTACTTTTTTCCTGGTTTAGGTGGAGAAAGATCTCTTGGTTTAGTTAACACGTAGATTTTATTCTGATGAGATACTCAGCATAAGTAGGAGCAAGATTTTTTCTTGTAGATGTTCCATTCTGAAGAATTTGAGTGTTAAATCTACTTTTTTTTTAAAAAAAAAGTGCAGAGTCACCAACCTACTTTATAGAGAACCAGGTAAGATGGTCTCTGAGGGCTTGGCCTCCATCAAATGAGGACTCTGAGAATGGAAAGGAGTGAAGCAATGTGGGAGATAAAAAATAGGAAAGTCAAATATCTACCTGAGCCTGTAGATGCTAAAAGATACTCAGTAGGAAGAGTACTGAAATATTTGGTAACTATTTCTGAAAGGTTTCTGAAAAGATGCTTTTCCTTTTCAAGTACTGTATTGTCAAACCTCTAGATATATACAAAACAGAAAACTTACACCTAACAATGTTCTTGTCCCACTTTCAGAAATGAGATAAAATAATCATATAAAGAGTATTTGAAGATAATTTGATTATTTGATACTCTGGAATGTTAATTAACAACATTTATCTGTGTATTACTCATAATGTTTATATACTTTCATATTAATTATCTTCCTTTAACATTAGAGAAATAAGCAGTAAAACACAATTCACAAAACCAGGAGGGAAAACACAGTCCTCATTTTATAGATAAATTCTGAAGATGAGGTGCTCAAGGATGTTAGCTTAACTATCCATGACATTTAATGAAAACAAAGCAAGGGACAGGAAAGAAAATAGTATGGGTCTCACATTTTTCAGGTCAAGTAGATGTTTAGCCTGTTACTGAAAAATATGTTCCTAGGGAATGCCACTTTTTTTTAGAGATGTCAATAGGAAAAAAAATACAGCTTTGATGGTAATAATACCAACTGAGATAATTTTGTAGTGCATAGTAATACTCCAGCAACAATTTGATCATCTTTGAGCCTGTTCTTGGTATCAAAATTCCTGGAAGCACTACTTTAAGAAAAGAATGTATAAAAAGGAATTCAGTAAAATCTAATCATGAGTAATACATGAAAATTCAATTTGTTTTCTTTCATGTTTTAATAATTTATTATATACAAAAATGTGAATATATTACTTTGGCATTCAGAATTTTATATAAACAGAATCAGAAGATGCAAATTACACTCTCTAAAAATATCCAGTGAAACAAAATATGTGTATGTTATGCTGATGGAAAAATCTGGAGTCTTTTCATACAGATTGAAGTTGGCACTATCATAAAGTGTGTGTGTGCTGTGTATGTGTGTATGTATGTGTATGTATGTATGTTTATGTGTATGACTGTGTATGTCAGTGTGGTGTTTGGGATAAGAGTATAATTATATGTTGTATATATTCATTAATAATTTATGGTCAGAATTTCTCAATAACAGTGTATTGAAAAGTAAAGAAAACCAACATTTTGCAGAAATTAACTAGATTAATTGAATGTCATTGATATGGTTAATATTCATTCCATTTGGGTGAAAATAAAAGTGTACTTCTTATGCTTGTACAAGGAAAATAATAAAACGTCCTTTTTCAGAGAGAAAAACTTAGTAAGAGAAGATTCTGCACATATAGACAAAAAAGTGTTGAGAATTTATGGTCAAGTATTGTGAACATTTTTCACAAGAGTCTTAGAATAAAATTGTCAATCACAAAGCTGAAATTCACATTACGCTGGAAAATCTAATAAAGTGGGCTAATGCAGCACAAATAGAACTGCTAATAAACACCTAAAATATATGCAGAATGATCAGATGCTAACTGATTAGTTGCTTAAAGTCTGACTATTTCTTTCCACCAAATTCTAGCCTGTTAAAAGTTAACAGCCATCTTTCTTAATCTAGCAAACTAAATATGACACTCAGCAATTTTTAATGATACTGACTCTTCCACAGAAATGATATGAAGCATGACATTTGATTTTTTATGTAAAATATGAAGGTACCCAAAGACATGAATGATGCATAATATGGAAAGATGACAAAAAAAAATACTGTTGGGGAAATAAAACATTAGAGAAATGTCACTAGCTTTATTTTAATAGAGTCTCTCAATACACTTAGGACAGGAGTAAATTTTAGATTTCTGCAGGATGACAAAATTTTTAAGACAGGTAAAAAAGTCAAGAAGTACCTATTGGGTATCTTCTACATTACAAAGATCTATGAGAAATCAACGAATTACTTTACAATATTGTATGGCAAAAACCACTATATTATAAAGTAATTAGCCTCCAATTAAAATAAATAAATAACTTTTAAAAGGCCTTTCAATTCCTGTGCTAGTATATTCTTTCACCTCACTTTTTCATCTAATCTCATCTACAGATATACCCAAGAATCCAGCTTCATTACAGCGATCACACTCATGCAACCAACAATTATATGAAAAAACAATTTTTTCAGCCCACCAAATTCCTATTTATGCCCTCTCAAAGCAACTACCTTAGAAAATGTGCTTGCTACTCTGATTTCTACTACTATTAAGCAATTTTTCTGTTTCATACTTCATATGAATAGTACCATATTGAATGCATTATTTTGGATCTGGATATTTTGGAGACACCGTGAGATCAATTCTTGTTCTTAGAGATAAATATTTTTGTTCACTTTTCTTACTCTATGTCATTCCATTTTATAAATGTACCATAATTTATTGATGTACTTTAATGAATATGGATCCTCAGATTTTGTCCATTTTGGGGGTATTAAGGATATTGCCGCTATGAGCATGTTTATACATGTCTTTTGTGTACATATGTATATCCAGGGGTTTAAATCTAACAGTGAGATTATTGGTTCAAGTTCACTAATCTTTTCGTCAGCAATGTCTAATCTGCTATTATCACATTCAGTGTATTTTCATTTCAGCCACTGTAATCTACTAGTTTTATTTTGTTCTCTCTCCCCCTACACACATATACATCCCTTCCATGTTTCTACTTATCTTTTTGAAGAGAAAGTACATTATAATGTATTTAATATCCTTGTTTACTAACTTTAACATTCATATCAACTCTAGGCTGTTTTTGAAATACCTCTAGGTTATTTTGGAAATACTTCTTTTTCTTTTGCTTAAGAGTCATATTTTCTCCTTCTCTACATTCTTAGTAATTTTTTGACTGAACGTCATACACTTTTTCTTATATATTTTTGGTGGATTTTTTTTTTATCCTTGACCTTTATCCTAAAAATAGTTACTTGGAAAATCTGATAACTTTGAATCTTGATTTTAAAATCTGTTAGGTAGAACCAGAGCAGTTCCCACTCTAGTATTTCTTATTCTACACAATTATTTCCAAGTGAAGCAACCAAGAAGGGATTAATCTTGAAAATATAAAAACAGCTCATGTAATTCAATTATCAAAAAACAAGCAACCCAATCAAAAAAATGCACAGAAGACTTAAATAGACAGTTCTTGAAGAAGACTTACAGATGGCTAGAAAGCACATAAAATCCATGCAAGATCATCAATTATTAGAGAAATGTCATACTAGTCAGAAAAGCCATCAACAAAAAATCTACAATCAATCAATGCTGGTAAGGGTGTGGGAAAAAAGGGAACCTTCCTAAACAGATGGTGGGAATGTAAACTGGTACAGCCACTATGGAGAACAATACAGAGATTTCTTAAAAACTTAAAAATAGAGCAACCATGTGATCTAGCACTTTCACTCCTAGGTATATATCTGAAGAAAACCATAACTTGAAAAGACACATGCAGTCCCAATGTTCACTGAAGCACTATCTACAATAGCCAGGACATGGGAGCAATTTGATGTCCAACAACAGGGAATAATCAAAGAACACGTGATACACATAAAAAATGGAATACTACTCAGCTACAAAAGAACAAAATAATACCACTGCAGCAACGTGAATGGACCTAGAGATTGTCACATTGAGTGAAGTAAGTCAGACAGAGAAAGACAAATATCATAATATTGTTTATATGTAGAATCTTTAAAAAAAGTTATAAATGAACTTACTTACAAAACAGAACTAGAGTTACAGATGTAGGAAACAAACTTGTGGTTAACAGGAGGTAAAGGTGGGAAGGATAAACTGGAAGACTGGGACTGATACACACACACACATACACATATATAATATATATATATATAATTTTATACATATTATATATATATATATATAAAATAACTAATAAGAAACTACTATCAGGGGACTTGTTAGTTCCAAAGTTCCAAAATGCTTTGATTCATGGAGGACATCATCAACAACAAAAACAAAAAAGGCACTCCACTGAATGGGAGAAGATATTTGCAAACAATATATTAGATAGAGGGCTAATAACCAAAATATATAACAAATCCATACAATTCAATATCAAAACAATGAATCCAATTAAAAAATGAGCAGAGAATCTGAATAGACATGTTTCCAAAGAAGACATACAGAGGGCCAAAAGACACATGAAAAAGAGAAAAATTTCAATATCACTAATCATCAGGAAAATGTAAATTAAAGCAACAAAAGAAGCTTAAATCTGTCAGAATGTCTACTGTCAAAAACATAACAAACAAATATGTCAGGGAAGATATGGAGAAAAAGGAACCCTTGTATGTTGGTGGTGGGATTATAAATTGGTTCATCCACTATGGAAAACAATACAGCAGTTTCACAAAAAAAAAAATAAATAAATAAAAATAGAATCACCATATAATCCAGCAATTTCATTTAAGAGTATTTACATGAAGGAAACAAAAATACTAATTAGAAAAGATATATGCACCCCTGTATTCACTGCAGTATTAACATCTAAGAAGGTCAATGAGATCTCTACCAAGACACTTCATGATCAAGCCACTAAAAGACAATGACAAGACAATTTCAAAGGCAGCAAAAGAGAAGCTATTATCATAGTACAAAAGATCCTCAATAAGATTAATAGCTGACTTCTCATCAGAAATAATGGAGGCCAGAAACTAGCATGATGATATACTACTTGAAAGAAAAATACTATTAACTATGAATTCTATTAGAAAAAACATCCTTCAAACATGGAGAATTTAAAATAGTCCCAAATAAACAAAAATGGAGATGATTTGTCACTAACAGATCAACCACACAAAGAAATTAACAAGAAGTTCTTTGAGATAAAGGGGAAGGACACAAGATAGTACCTCAAGTTTTCGGAGGAAATAAAAACACTAGTAAAGGTAACTACATAGGTAAATATAAAAACTCATTGTAGTTTCTCATTTGTTCTTCTATTTGATTTAAATGTCAACTAAAAAAATTATAAACCCTTTTGATGAATTTTTGTAGAAAGATATAATTTATATTAAAATAATAGCACAAAAATATAGCCCAAAGTAGAGGGTAGGGAATGGTTACTGAAAAAAAGTTTTAATAAACAATTTGAATTAAATTAGCATTAGATGTTGTTTTAATAACACTAGGTTGCTTTAAGTTAAGAAACACAAGGGAAACCATTAAGAAAATAAATTTAAAATGTATAATAAAATAAACAATCAGAGAATTAAAATGAGAAGACAGAAAATAACTATCAAACCCAACATTATTCACCATGCTAGCCCCTTTTCACAGCAACAGCAATCATCTAGCAGGGTAACATAAGCCATATTTCCCCTCTTGAAGACAAACTCAATATCTGAAAGTGATTCTCCTTAGCACACTGCTTCCCTCTGCTTGTAATGGGTACAAGTCAATTCCTTCCTGCCATCCTTTCACTTTGATCTGGAAGACTAAGGAAGCATCTAATAAGATACATTATTCCTATAAAACCAAGAAATTTTAAAAAATGTCTTTCTTGTTTTAAATTAATAAACTTTATTTTTAGAGCAGTTTTAGGTTCAAGCAAAACTGTGTGGGAAGTATAAAGAGTTTGCATATACCTTCTGTCCCCATACATGTACAATCACCCCTACTATGGACATTCTACACCAGAGTAGTACATTTGTTACAACTGGTGAAACCATATAGATACCTCTATTATCATTCAAAGTCCACTGATTACAATAGAGATCACCTTTGGTTCTGTTCATTCTATGAGTTTTGACAAATGTATAATGGCATGCATCTACCACTGTATACAGAATAGCTTCAAGGCAGCAAAAAATTGTCTATGCTCCACCTTCATCCCTACTCATCATTTCATCTCTATTCATACTTGCCTCCTCCTTAACCCAAGGAAACCTCTAATATTTTTACTGTCTTCATAGGCTTGCCTCTCTTCCTATTTATTTATCAATACTCTCTCATTTACAATATGGTAAAAATTTTGGTTGATTGTACTTTGACTCTGTGAGCTCTTAACTGGCAATGAGAGAAAACTCCTAGTTGTTAAATGATTCACCTTAGAAAATAAGGCACTCAATATCTTATGTTTTCAGTTTCAGGATCTATTCAAAACTTTGACAACAAAGAGACAACTTATAGTCCACCACTTGTTATGAAAATATATTATTTTTGTTGTATAAGATACTATATGCTTTGAGTAACATTTACAAAAGTCAGGTAATTAAAGAAAACAAAATTAATCAAGGACTTGCTACTAAGAGATAACTATTAATACATATTTGAATCTTAGTGGCCAGCCACCGTGCTGAACATTATTTATAAAAATATCCATAATATTTCTCTAATTTGGGGGCTTATTCTTAGATTATATTCATTTTATTCCATTGACCTCATTGCTTTGTTTTCCTTTTTTCTTGGAGGGGGGCATAGTTTCACACTATTAATGTGGCCTAAAACATTGCTTAATATTTACTACAGAAAACATCTTTAAATATAACCAGAAATTGATAATAGTTTTATGTTCTATTTGGGTCAATATTTACACTTCTCCCTCCCCGGTCCAATCAGTGGGGTCCATGACTTGCTCAGAAGGGCTTCCCTGGTGGCTCAAATGATAAAGAATCTGCCTGCGATACAGGAGACCCTGGTTCGACCCCTGGGTGGGAAGATGCCCTGGAGAAGGAAAAAGCAACCCACTCCAGTATTTCTGACTAGAAAATTCCATGGACAGAGAAGCCTTGTGGACCACAGTCCATGGGGTCACAAAGAGTCAGACACAACTGAGCAACTAACCTTTACTTATCTTGATTTACTCATTTGATATTTTATATTTTTAAAATATAAAAGAATATCTATACAATAGTTAAAATTATGAAACTGATGAATGCTTCATTTTGTACAAATATATGCTAACCACTTTATAAAACATATCATTTCCCAAAAAAAAATAAATATATGAAATCTGGGTTAGGTATTAATTATTGTTGTTATAATTATTGAAAACAAATTTAACTAACACTGGGGAAAGGATTAGTTGTATTAAATAGTTTGTTGAAGGACACATGGTACTAAGGGAAAGGACCAGTACTCAGGTCTACAAGAAATCATCTGTAGGATTTTCAAATTTTGTGTAAAGAAACTACCATTCTAGTATTTCTTGAATAATTTTCAGTTCTGAGTCTCTCAGTCATGTCCAACTCTCTGCAATCCCATGAACTACAGCATGCCAGGCCTCCCTGTCCATTACCAACTCCCAAATAATTTTGGGGAAACACAATTCAAATAATACATTGGTAGACTGTGCTGACTGCTGAATATTTATATGTGAGTTACCTGTATTTGGACTTCCCTGGTGGCTCACATAGTAAAGCGTCTGTCTACAATATGGGAGACCTGGGTTCGATCCCTGGGTCGGGAAGTACTATTGCCTGGAAAATCCCATGAACAGAAGAGTCTGGTAGGCTACAGTCCATGGGGTCGCAAAGAGTCGGACACGACTGAGCAACTTCACTTCACTACCTGTATTTAATGATTTGCTTCACCCTGCTTTTCATCTTGTTTTTGAATTCTTAAAGGTTATATTCTTCACAAGTGAGATTTAAATTAAACTTAAGTTCACCGAACATTTTAATCAACCTAAAAACAGGCTTGAAAAACCTCTTTGGAGGAGTAGTGGGTATAAGGTTTCTGCTTTTTTTATGTGTTCCTTTTGCCCTTCAAACTGCAGATTTTCTTATTAAGTGGGGAATGGTCCCTACGTGCTTAAAGATTGAGTGGAATTAAAAAAAAAAAATAGAGAGAGAGAAGAAATGATAAATCTGAAGGGATATACTCAAATAATAAAACTATGCAAAAATAAAGATAACACATCTGCAGATAAATGTGTGAAAATGTAAAGAATTAGGGAGAATCTCAAACACAAGTTTAAGCTAAAACTATATTTGTAAAAGAATATAAACAAGATGAAAATACTTATTTCAAATATTAAAATGTGAAAGAGTTTAGGAATCATTTGTAAATATACAAGAAAAATACATGAAATACTAAAAGAAGGAGAGATGGATGCTGAGTTAAAGGACTTTGGTTATATTATATTTCAGTTTCATCTATTTAAATGCACCTGAAATATTGATAAATAACATATTTTTATAAATAAAAAATAGCTACTCTATTCAATAATGAAAACATTCAAACTAAAAAAAAAATAATGTGGAAAAGTGAAATTTAAAAAATTGCTACTCCTTCCTTATATATGCTGCTGCTGCTGCTGCTGCTGCTGCTGCTGCTACGTCGCTTCAGTCATGTCTGACTCTGTGCGACCCCATAGATGGCAGCCCACCAGGCTCCCCCATCCCTGGGATTCTCCAGGCAAGAACACTGGAGTGGGTTGCCATTTCCTTCTCCAATGAATGAAAGTGAAAAGTGAAAGTGAATTTGCTCAGTCGTGTCCGACTCCTAGCGATCCCATGGACTGCAGCCTACCAGGCTCCTCTGTCCATGGGATTTTCCAGGCAAGAGTACCTAGAGCGGGGTGCCATCGCCTTCTCCTTCCTTATATATATGTATATATAATTTCAGTGAAGATTGCAAATATAATATATTAGGAAATGGGAGCAAGAGATCAACAAAGGTTACTTAAAATTATTTTAACTTGGAAAACACTCTGATGCTGGGAGAGATTGGGGGCAGGAGGAGAAGGGGACGACCCAGGATGAGATGGCTGGATGGCATCACGGACTCGATGGATGTGAGTCTGAGTGAACTCCAGGAGATGGTGATGGACAGGGAGGCCTGGCGTGGTGCGATTCATGGGGTCACAAAGAGTCAGACACGACTGAGCGACTGAACTGAACTGAACTGAATCACTTTAATTAAAAAAAATAAATATTTCCATGGTAACAAGCTTCTAGAACTTTTTTTAAAGTTTTAATTAAATTCTCCATGTTTGATTTTATCTATTGAAACAACCCCCTGTCTTGAATCCCTCAAAATTTTGCCCAAGATTTTTCTATTTCAAATTGCAATGACAAATTTTAGATTTCTAATTCTACATTTACAGAGCTTGGAAGCTGCCACTCTATACTGTTGTTGCTGTTATTCAGTTGCTAAGTTATGTTTGACCCTCTGCGACCTCATGGAATGTAACATGCCAGGCTCCTCTGTCTTAAATTATCTCCCAGAGTTTGCTCAAGTTCATGTCCATTGGGTCAGTAATGCTATCTAACCATCTCATTTTCTGCCATCCTCTTCTCCTGTTGCCTTCAATCTTTCCCAGCATCAGGGTATTTTCCAATGAGTTGGCTTTTTGCATCAGGTGGCCAAAGTACTGGTACTTGAGCATCACCATCAGTCCTTCCAATAGCACTTCATCCAACAACAGAATGCATATTCTTCTCAAGCTCACATGTAACATTCACCAATAATACAGTGTCTGCACTCAGAAGACAATGGAATTAAAATAGAAATCAATAACAGAGAATCCTCCAGTACTTACAGACTTTTTAAAATGGTATTAAATTATACATGGATGAAAGAAACCTCAAATGAAATTAAAAGATATTTTGAACTAAATGAAAATTAAAACACACCTTAACCTGATAACCACCTAAAACAAAGTCCTATCACAGACATTGTACAAAAAGGTGAGAAACTCAAAGCTTTCCCTCTAATATTAGGTACAAAGTAAGGATACCCCTCTCATTATTACTATTCAACGAGAAATTGTAGCTAATGCAGAAGTCAATAAAAATAAACAAAAGTACTCATATGGGCATGGAAGATATAAATCTGTCCTTTATATATGACACAATCATCTATGTAGAAAATCTAAGAGTCAAAAATAATATAAAATCCTGAAACTAATAAGCAATTATGTCAAGACTGCAGGATACAAAGTTTAATATAATAGTCAATTGCTTTACTATATACAGAAACAGAACAAATGGAATTTCTAATTCAAAAAAAAAAAAATTATTTACATTCAGTTCAGTCACTCAGTCATGTCCGAATCTTTGCAACCTCATGAATTGCAGCACGCCAGGCCTCCCTGTCCATCACCAACTCCCAGAGTTTACCCAAACCCATTTCCACTGAGTCAATAATGCCATTCAACCATCTCATCCTCTGTCATCCCCTTCTTCTCCTGCCCACAATCTTTCCCAGCATCAGGGTCTTTTCAAATGAGTCAGTTTTTCGCATCAGGTGGCCAAAGTACTGGAGTATCAGCTTCAACATCAGTACTACCAATGAACACACAGGACTGATCTCCTTTAGGATAGACTGGTTGGATCTCCTTGCAGTCCAAGGGAGTCTAAAGAGTCTTCTCCAAGACTACAGTTCAAAAACCTCAATTTTTCAGTGCTCAGCTTTCTTTATAGCCCAACTCTCACATCCATACATGACCTAGAAAAACCATAGCCTTGACTAGATGGACCTTTGTTGACAAAGTAATGTCTCTGCTTTTTAATATACTGTCTAGGTTGGTCAGAACTTTTCTTCCAAGGAGTAAGCCTCTTTCAATTTCCTGGTTGCAATCACCATCTGCAATGATTTTGGAGCCCAGAAAAATAGTCAGCCACTGTTTCCATTGTTTCCCCATCTATTTCCCATGAAGTGATGGGACCAGATGCCATGATCTTTGTTTTCTGAATGTTGAGCTTTAAGCCAACTTTTTCACTCTCCTCTTTCACTTTCATCAAGAGGCTGTGTAGTTCTTCTTTGCTTTCTTCCAAAAGGGTGGTGTCATCTGCATATCTGAGGTTATTGATATTTCTCCCAGCAATCTTGATTCCAGCTTCTGCTTCTTCCAGACCAGCATTTCTTGTGGTGTCCTCTACATATAAGTTAAATAAACAAGGTGACAATATACAGCCTTGATGTACTCCTTTTCCTATCTGGAACCAGTCTGTTGTTCCATATCCCATCCTAACTGTTGCTTCCTGAACTGCATACAGGTTTCTCAAGAGGCAAGTCAGGTGGTCCTGTATTCTGATCTCTTTCAGAATTTTCCACAGTTTATTGTGATCCACACTGTCAAAGGCTTTGACATAGTCAATAAAGCAGAAACAGATGTTTTTCTGGAACTCTCTTGCTTTTTCGATGAACGGGTGGAGGTTGGCAATTTGATCTCTGGTTCCTCTGCCTTTTCTAAAACCAGCTTGAACACCTGGAATTTCATGGTTCACATGTTGCTGAAGCCCTGCTTGGAGAATTTTGAGCATTACTTTACTAGCGTGTGAGATGAGTGCAATTGTGAGGTAGTTTGAGTATTCTTTTGCATTATGTTTCTTTGGGACTGGAATAAAAATTGATCTTTTCCAGGCTTTGGCCACTGCTGAGATTTCCAAATTTGCTGAAATATGGAGTGCAGCACTTTCACAGCATCATCTTTCAGGATTTGAAATAGCTCAACTGGAATTCCATCACCTCCACTAGCTTTGTTTGTAGTGATGCTTCCTAAGCCCCACTTGACTTCACATTCCAGGATGTATGGCTCTAGGTGAGTGTGAGTGATCACAGCTTCATGATTATCTGGGTAGTGATGAGCTTTTTTGTAAGGTTCTTCTATGTATTCTTGCCATCTCTTCTTAATATATTCAGCCTCTATTAGGTCCATACGGCAGTGCTTTCCTGGAGCAAACATGAAGAGATACCCCACGCACAAGGTAAGAGAAAACCAAGTAAGATGGTAAGTGTTGCAAGAGGGCATCAGAGGGCAGACACACTGAAACCATACTCAGAGAAAAATAGTGAATCTAATCACACTAGGACCACAGCCTTGTCTAACTCAATGAAACCAAGCCATGCCCGTGGGGCAACCCAAGATGGGTGAGTCATGGTGGAGAGGCTTGACAGAATGTGGTCCACTGGAGAAGGGAATGGCAAACCACTTCAGTATTCTTGCCTTGAGAACTCCATGAACAATATGAAAAGGCAAAATGATAGGATACTGAAAGAGGAACTCCCCAGGTCAGTAGGTGCCCAATATGCAACTGGAGATCAGTGGAGAAATAACTCCAGAAAGAAGGAAAGGATGGAGCCAAAGCAAAAATAATACCCACCTGTGGATGTGACTGGTGTTAGAAGCAAGGTCCGATGCTGTAAAGAGCAATATTGCATAGGAACCTGGAATGTCAGGTCCATGAATCAAGGCAAATTGGAAGTGGTCAAACAAAAGATGGCAAGAGTGAACATCGACATTCTAGCAATCAGTGAACTAAAATGGACTGGGATGGGTGAATTTAACTCAGATGACCATTATATCTACTGCGGTCAGGAATTCCTCAGAAAAAAAATGTAGTAGGCATCATGGTCAACAAAAGAGTCCAAAATGCAGCGCTTGGTTGCAGTCTCAAAAATGATGTAATGATCTCTGTTCTTCTCCAAGGCAAACCATTCAATATCACGGTAATCCAAGTCTATGCCCCAACCAGTAACACTGAAGAAGCTGAAGTTGAACAGTTCTATGAAGACCTACAAGAACTTTTAGAACTAACAACCAAAAAAGATGTCCTTTCATTATAGGGGACTGGAATGCAAAAGTAGGAAGTCAAGAAACACCTGGAATAACAGGCAAATTTGGCCATGGAATGCAGAATGAAGCAGGGCAAAGACTAATAGAGTTTTGCCAAGAAAATGCACTGGTCATAGCAAACACCCTCTTCCAGCAACACAAGAGAAGACTCTACACATGGACATCACCAGATGGTCAACACTGAAATCAAATTGATTATATTCTCTGCAGCCAAAGATGGAGAAGCTCTGTACAGTCAACAAAAACAAGACCAGGAGCTGACTGTGGCTCGGATCATGAACTCCTTATTACCAAATTCAGACTTAAATTAAAGAAAGTAGTGAAAACCTCTTCAGGTATGACCTAAATCAAATCCCTTATGATTATACAGTGGAAGTGAGAAATAGATTTAAGGGCCTAGATCTGATAGATACAGTGCCTGATGAACTATGAAATGAGGTTCGTAACATTGTACAGGAGAGAGGGATCAAGACCATCCCCATGGAAAGGAAATGCAAAAAAGCAAAATGGCTGTCTGGGGAGGCCTTACAAATAGCTGTGAAAAGAAGAGAAGCAAAAAGCAAAGGAGAGAAGGAAAGATATATACATCTGAATGCAGAGTTCCAAAGAATAGCAAGAAGAGATAAGAAAGCCTTCCTCAGCAATCAATGCAAAAAAAAAAAAAATAGAGGAAAACAATAGAATGGGAAAGACTAGAGATCTCTTCAAGAAAATTAGAGATACCAAAGGAACATTCCAGGCAAAGATGAGCTCAATAAAGGACAGAAATGGTATGGACCTAACAGAAGCAGAAGATATTAAGGAGAGGTGGCAAGAATACACAGAAGAACTGTACAAAAAAGATCTTCACGACCCAGATAATTACGATGGTGTTATCACTCATCTGGAGCCAGACATCCTGGAATATGAAGTCAAGTGAAAGCATCACTATGAACAAAGCTAGTGGAGGTGATGGAATTCCAGTTGAGCTGTTTCAAATCCTGAAAGATGATGCTGTGAAAGCGCTGCACTCAATATGCCAGCAAATTTGGAAAACTCAACACACGACTGGAAAAGGTCAGTTTTCATTCCAATTCCAAAGAAAGGCAATGCCAAAGAATGCTCAAACTACCACACAATTGCACTCTTCTCACATGCTAGTAAAGTAATGCTAAAACTTCTCCAAGCCCGGCTTCAGCAATACGTGAACCGTGAACTTCCTGATGTTCAAGCTGGTTTTAGAAAAGGCAGAGGAACCAGAGATCAAATTGCCAACATCTGCTTAATCATGGAAAAAGCAAGAGAGTTCCAGAAAAACATCTATTTCTGCTTCATTGACTATGCCAAAGCCTTTGACTGTGTGGAGCACAATAACTGTGGAAAATTCTGAGAGAGATGGGAATACAAGACCACCTAACCTGCCTCTTGAGAAATCTGTAGGCAGATCAGGAAGCAACAGTTAGAACTGGACATGGAACAATAGACTGGTTCCAAATAGGAAAAGGAGTACATCAAGGCTGTATATTGTCACCCTGCTTATTTAACTTCTATACAGAGTACATCATGAGAAACGTTGAACTGGAAGAAACACAAGCTGGAATCAAGATTGCCAGGAGAAATATCAATAACCTCAGATATGCAGATGACACCGCCCTTAATGCAGAAAATGAAGAGAAGCTGAAAAGCCTCTTGATGAAAGTGAAAGAGGAGAGTGAAAAAGTTGGCTTAAAGCTCAACATTCAGAGAACGAAGATTATGGAATCCAATGTGATCACTTCATGGGAAATAGATGGGGAAACAGTGGAAACAGTGTGAGACTATTTTTCCGGGCTCCAAAATCACTGCAGATGGTGACTGCAGCCATGAAATTAAAAGATGCTTACTCCTTGGAAGAAAAGTTATGACCAACCTAGATAGCATATTCAAAAGCAGAGACATTACTTCGCCAACTAAGGTCTGTCTAGTCAAGGCTATGGTTTTTCCTGTGGTCATGTAGGGATGTGAGAGTTGGACTGTGAAGAAGGCTGAGCACCAAAGAATTGATGCTTTTGAACTGTGGTGTTGGAGAAGACTCTTGAGAGTCCCTTGGACTGCAAGGAGATCCAACCAGTCCATTCTGAAGTAGATCAGCAGGGCTGGATGGCATCACTGACTCCATGGACATGAATCTGAGTGAACTGTGGGAGTTGGTGATGGACAGGAGGCCTGGCGTGCTGCGATTCATGGGGTCGCAAAGAGTCGGACACGACTGAGCGACTGAACTGAACTGAATTTGTTCCTTTGGTATCTCTAATTTTCTTGAAGAGATCTCTAGTCTTTCCCATTCTGTTGTTTTGGGTATATCTCTCTTTTTTTTTCCTTTGCTTTTCACTTCCCTTCTTTTCACAGCTATTTGTAAGGCCTCCTCAGGCAGGCATTTTGCTTTTTTTTGCATTTCTTTTCTTGGGGATTGTCTTGATTCATACTCCTCTACTGTGTCATGAACCCCCATCCATAGTACATCAGTCACTCTATCAGATCTAGCCCTTTAAATATATTTCTCACTTCCACTGTGTAGTCATAAGGGATTTGATTTAGGTCATACCTGAATGGTCTAGGGGTTACTCCCACTTTCTTCAATTTAAATCTGCATTTGGCAATAAGGAGTACATGATCTGAGCCACAGTCCGCTCCCAGTCTTCTTTTTGCTGACTGTACAGAGCTTCTCCATCTTTGGCTGCAAAAAGAGCATAATCAATTTGATTCAGTGTTGACCATCTGGTGATGTTCATGTATAGAATTTTTTCTTGTGTTGTGGGAAGAGGGTGTTTGCTATGACCACTGCATTCTCTTAACAGAACTCTGTTAGTTTTGCCCTGCTTCATTTTGTACTCCAAGGCCAGATTTGCCTGTTATTCCAGGTGTTTCTTGACTTCCTACTTTTGCCTTCCAGTCCCCTAGAATGAAAAGGACATCTTTTTTGGCTGTTAGTTCTAGAAGGTCTTGTAGGTCTTCATAGAACCGTTCAACTTCAGCTTCTTCAGCTTTACTGGTTGGGGCATAGAATTGGATTACCATGATATTGAATGGTTTGCCTTGGAGACGAACAGAGATCATTATGTTGTTTTTGAGACTGCATCCAAGTACTGTATTTCGGACTCTTTTATTGACTATGATGGCTAGTCCACTCCTTCTAAGGGATTCCTGCCCACAGTAGTAGATATAATGGTCATCTGAGTTAAATTCACCCATTCCAGTCCATCTTAGTTCACTGATTCATAGAATGTCTGTGTTCACTCTCGCCAACTCCTGTTTGACCCCTTCCAGTTTGTGTTGATTCAGGGACCTAACACTCCAGGTTCCTAACACTCCAGGTTCCTATGCAATATTGTTCTTTACAGCATCGGACCTTGCTTCTATCATCAGTCACATCCACAACTGGGTGTTGTTTTTTGCTTTGGCTCCATCCCTTCATTCTTTCTGGAGTTATTTCTCCACTGATCTCCAGTATCACATTGGGCACCTACTGACCTGTGGAGTTCATCTTTCAGCATCTTTCAGCGTCTTTGCCTTTTCATACTGCTCATGTGTTTTTGAGGCAAGAATACTGAAGTGATGTGCCATTCCCTTCTCCAGACCTTGCAAAAAAAGACCCTATTTTTAAAGCAAATTTCAAATATATATTTTTATAACTTTTGTGATTGATTTTGTTTTATATTTTTAATATTGCATTTTTGAGAGTCTAACCTCTACTCGATTTTTAATCTTTGCTTTTTGGTATTTGCTATCAATTTTGTACCTTTAAGTATCTAATATTCGGTACCCATTTTACTTAGGGGTGTGATTACTGGCTTGAATACTCTCTCCCCTTTTGACTCTCCCTTCTCTCTCCCAGGTCACCTCTATGTCCTCCCTCCCCCTTCTCTTCTCTACTTAACTCTGTGAATCTTTCTGGGTGTTCCAGAGTTTAGAGAACACTTAGGGAACTGATTACTGGCTAGATTGCTCTCTCCCCTTTTTATTTTGCCTATTCTTCTCCTTGCCACCTCTATCTCCCTGTTCTCACCTTTCTTCTCCATGTAACTCTTTGAACCTCTCTGAGTGTCCCTCACTATGGAGAATCTTTTCACCATTAACCTAAATGTTTTATCATCAATGCTGTATGGATGGAGAAATTTTGAGGCTACTGTAAGAATAAGACTGAAAGCCAGACACAGGAGGCTTAAATCCAAAACGAGACCACCAGAGAACTCCTGACACCAGCGAACATTAATTGACAAGAGATCATCCAAAAGCCTCCTTACCTACACTGAAAGCAATCTCCACCCAAGATCCAACAAGTTCCAGAGCAAGACATACTTCGCTAATTCTCCAGCAATGCGGGAACATAACCCTAAGCATTAAAATACAGGTTGTCCAAAGTTATACCAAACCCATAGAACCTTCAAAACTCACTACTGGACACTTCATTGCACTCCAGAGAGAAGAGATCCAGCTCCACCGACCAGAACACTGACACAAGCTTTCCTAATCAGGAAACATTAACAAGCCATTAGTCCAATCCCACCCACAGGGAGCAACCTTCAAAATAAAGAGGAACCACAAATTTCCAGCATACAGAAAGGTCATCCCAAACAGAGCAATCTCAACAAAATGAAAAAGCAGAGAAATATTAAGCAGGTAAAGGAACACATAAAATGCCCACCAAACCAAACAAAAGAGGGGTAGCTAGGGAGTCTACCTGAAAAAGAATTCAGAATAATGATAGTAAAGATGATCCAAATTCTTGAAAACAAAATGGAATTACAGATAAATAGACTAGAGACAGGGATTGAGAAGATGCAAGAAATGTTTAACAAGGACGTGGAAGTAACAAAAAAAGAGTCAGTCAATAATGAATAATGCAACAAAGGAGATCAAAAGCACTTTGGATACCAACAGTTGAATAAGTGAGGCAAAAGATAGGATAACTTAGGTGGAAGATAGAATGGTGGAAATAAATGAAGCTGAGATAAAAAAAAAAAATTAAAGGAATGAGGACAATCTCGGAGACCTCTGGAACAGTGATAAACAACCCAACATTCAAATCATAGGAGTCCCAGAAGAAGAAGACAAAAAGAAAGGCCATGAGTAAATACTCCAGGGGATAATAGTTGAAAATTCCATAAAATGGGGAAGGAAATAGACACCCAAATCCAAGAAACCCAGAGGGTCCCAAACAGGATAAACCCAAGGCAAAACACCCCAAGATACATATTAATCAAATTAATGAGGATCAAACACTAAGAGCAAATATTAAAAGCAGAAAGGGAAAAGCAACAAATAAAACTCAAGGGGATCCCCAGAAAAATAACAGCTGATCTTTCAATAGAAACTCTTCAGGCCAGAAGGGAATGGTAAGACATACTTAAAGTGATGAAAGACAATAACCTACAGCCCAGATTACTATACCCAGCAAGGATTTCATTCAAATATGAAGGAGAAATCAAAAGCTTTACAGACAGGCAAAAGCTGAGAGAATTCAGCACCACCAAACCAGCTTTTCAACAAATGCTAAAGGGCCTTCTCTAGACAGGAAACACAGAAAGGGTGTATAAACTCAAACCCAAAACAACAAAGTAAATGGCAATGGGACCATACTTATCAGTAATTACCCTAAATGTAAATGGGTAAAATGCCCCAACAAAAAACAAAGACCAGCTGAATGGATGCAAAAACAAGACCCCTATAAACGCTGCCTACAAGAGACCCATCTCAAAACAAGGAACACATACAGACTGAAAGTGAAGGGCTGGAAAAAGATATTTCATGCAAATAGAGACCAAAAGAAAGCAGGAGTAGCAATACTCATATCAGATAAAATAGACTTTGAAATAAAAGCCATGAAAGGAGAAAAAGAAGGATACTACATAATGATCAAAAGATCAATCCAAGAAGAAGACATAACAATTACGCATATATATGCACCCAACATAGGAGCACCTCATTATGTAAGGCAAATGCTAACAAGTATGAAAGGGGAAATTAACAGTAACACAATAATAGTGGGAGACTTTAATACCCTACTCACACCTATGGATAGATCATCTAAACAGAAAATTAGCAAGGAAGCACAAGCTCTAAATGATACAATGGATCAGTTAGATCTAATTGATATCTATAGTACATTTCACCCCAAAATAATTAATTTCTCAAGTGCACACAGAACATTCTCCAGGATACATCACATCCTGGGTCATAAATTTAGCCTTGGTAAAATAAAAAAAATTGAAATATTTCAACAATCTTTTCTGATTGCAATGTGGTAAGATTAGAAGTCTAAAGGAGATCAGTCCTGGGTGTTCTTTGGAAGGACTGATGCTAAAGCTGAAACTCCAATACTTTGGCCACCTCCTGGGAAGAGTTGACACATTGGAAAAGACTCTGATACTGGGAGGTATTGGGGGCAGGAGGACAAGGGGACGATGGAGGATGAGATGGCTGGATGGCATCACCGACACGATGGACGTGAGTTTGAGTGAACTCCGGGAGATGGTGATGGACAGGGAGGCCTGGTGTGCTGAAATTCATGGGGTCGCAAAGAATCAGACAAGACTGAGCGACTGAACTGAAACTGAACTGAAAGAAGAAAAAAAAAACTATTAAAAATACAAACATATGGAGGCTAAACAACACATTTTGGAATAACCAACAAATCACAGGAGAAATCAAATATGCATAGAAATAAATGAAAATGAAAACACAACAACCCAAAATCTATGGGATTCATAAAAGCAGTTCAAATGGGAAGGTTCATAGCAATACAACTTACCTCAAGAAACAAGAGAAAAATCAAATAAATAACCTAACTTTACATCTAAAGTAACTAGAAAAAGAAGAAATTAAGAACCCCAGGGTTAGTAGAAGGAAAGAAATCATAAAAATTAGGGCAGAAATAAATGAAAAAGAAACAAGGGAGACCATAGCAAATATCAGCAAAGCTAAAAACTGATTCTTTGAGAAGATAAATAAAATGGACAAACCATTAGCCAGACTCATCAAGAATAAAAGGGAGAAGAATCAAATCAACAAAATGAGAAATGAAAATGGAGAAGTCACAACAGACAACACAGAAATACAAAGGCTCATAAGAGACTACTATCAGAAACTATATGCCAATAAAATGGACAATTTGGAATAAAGAGATGAATTCTTAGATAAGTATAACCTTCCAAAACTGAACCAGGAAGAAAGAGAAAATCTTAACAGACCGATCACAAGCACGGAAATTGAACTGTAATCAAAAATTTTCCAACAAACAGAGGCCCAGGACCAGGTGGCTTCCCAGATGAATTCTACTAAAAATTTAGAGAAGAGCTAACAACTATCCTACTCAAACTCTTCCAGAAAATTGAAGAGGAAGGTAAATTCCCAAACTCAATCTATGAAGCCACCATTTCCCTAATACCCAAACCAGACAAAGATGCCACACACACACACACACAAAAAAAAAAAAAAAACTACAGGCCATTATCACTAATGAACATGGATGCAAAATCATCAACAAAATTCTAGCAAACAGAATCCAACAACATATTAAAAAAAATCATGACCAATTGGGCTTTATCCCAGGCAGGGATGCAAGGATTCTTCAATATTCTCAAATTAATCAATGTGATACACCACATTAACAAATTGAAAGGTAAAAACCATATGATTATCTCAATAGACACAGAGAAAGCCTTTGACAAAATTCAACATCCATTTATGATAAAAAAAAAAAAAACTCAAAAAAGCAGGCATAGAAGGAACATGCCTCAACATAATAAAAGACATATATGATAAATGCACAGCAAACATTATACTCAATGGTGAAAAATTGAAAGCATTTCCCATAAAGTCAGGAACAAAACAAGGGTGCCCACTCTCACCACTTCTATTCATAACAGTTTTGGAAGTTTTAGCCACAGCAATCAGAAAACAAAAAGGAAATAAAAGGAATCCAGATTGGAAAAGAAGAAGTAAAATTCCATGGTTTTCAGATGACATGATCCTCTACATAGAAAATCCTAAAGACACCACCAGAAAATTACTAGAGCTAATCAATGAATATAGTAAAGTTGCAAGTTATAAAATTAATGCACAGAAATCCCTTGCATTTCTATACACTAGCAATCAGAAGGCAATGGCACCCCACTCCAGTACTCTCGCCTGGAAAATCCCATGGACGGAAGAGCCTGGTGGGCTGCAGTCCATGGGGTTGCTAACAGTTGGACATGACTGAGTGACTTCACTTTCACTTTTCACTTTCATGCATTGGAGAAGGAAATGGCAACCCACTCCAGTGTTCTTGCCTGGAGAATCCCAGGAACGTGGGAGCCTGGTGGGCTGCCGTCTATGGGGTCACACACAGTCGGACACGACTGAAGTGACTTAGCAGCAGCAGCAATGAGAAAACAGAAAGAGAAATTAAGGAAACAATTCCTTTCACCATTGTGACGAAAAGAATAAAATACTTAAGAATAAATCTACCAAAAAAAAAAAAGATCTAGATATAAAAACTATAAAACACTGATGAAGAAATGAAAGATGACACAGAGGAGAAATATACCATGTTCATGGATCAGAAGAATCAATATAGTGGAAATGAGTATACTACTCAAAGCAATCTATAGATTCAATGCAATCCCTATCAAGCTACCAATGGTATTTTTTAAAGAACTGTAACAAATAATTTCACAATTTGTATGGAAATACAAAAAAAAACTCAAATAGCCAAAGCAATCTTGAAAGAAGAATGGAATTGAAGGAATCAACCTACCTGACTTCAGGCTATACTACAAAGCTAGTCATTAAGACAGTATGGAACTAGCACAAGACAGAAATATAGATCAATGGAAGAAAATATAAAGCCCAGAGATAAATCCACATACCTATGGACACCTTATCTTTGACAAAGGAGGCAAGAATATCCAATGGAGAAAAGACAATTTCTTTAACAAGTGGTGCTGGGAATAGTGGTCAACCACTTGTAAAAGAATGAAACTAGAACATTTGCTAACACCATACACAAAAATAAACTCAAAATGGATTAAAGATCTAAATGTAAGACCAGAAATTATAAAACTCCTAAAAGAAAACATACGCAAAACACTCTCTGAAATAAATCACAGCAGGATCCTCTATGACCCACCTCCCACAGTAATGGAAATAAAAGCAAAAATAAACAAATGGGACCTAATTAAACTTAAAGCTTTTGCACAAAAAAGGAAACTATAAGCAAGGTGAAAGACAGCCTTCAGAATGGGAGAAAATTATAGCAAATGAAGCAAATGACAAAGAGTTAATCTCAAAAAATATACAAGCAGTTCCTACAGCCCAATTCCAGAAAAACAAACGACCCAATCAAAAAATTGGCCAAAGAACTAAACAGACATTTTTCCAATGAAGACACACTGATGGCTAACAAACACATGAAAAGATGCTCACATCACTCATTATCAGAGAAATGCAAATCACAACCCCAATGAGGTACCATCTCATGCCTGTCAGAATGGCTGCTATCCAAAAATCTACAAACAATAAATACTGGAGAGGGTGCAGAGAAAAGGGAACCCTCTTACACTGTTGATGGGAATGCAAACTTGTACAGCCTCTATGGAGAACAGAGTGGAGATTCCTTTAAAAAGTAGAAATAGAACTGCCATATGACTCAACAATTCCACTTCTGGGCATACACACTGAGGAAACCAGAATTGAAAGAGACACATGTACCCCAATGTTCACTGCAGCACTGTTTATAATAGCTAGGACATGGAAGTAACCTAGATGTCCATTGGCAGATGAATGGATAAGAAAGCTGTGGTACAAACACACAATGCAATATTACTCAGCTATTAAAAAGAATACATTTGAATTAGTTCTAATGAGGTGGATGGAACTGGAGCCTATTATACAGTATGAAGTAAGTCAAAAAGAAAAACACCAGTGCAGTATATTAATGCATATATATGTGGAATTTAGAAAGATGGTAACGATGACCCTATATGCAACACAGCAAAAGAGACACAGATATAAAGAACAGACTTTTGGACTCTGTAGGAGAAGGCGAGGGTGGGATGATTTGAGAGAATAGCATTGAAACATGTATATTACCATGTGTGAAACAGATCACCAGTCCAGGTCCGATGCATGAGACAGAGTGCTCAGGGTCAGTGCACTGGGATGACCCTGTGGGATGGGATGGGGAGTGAAATGGGAGGAGGGTTCAGGATGGGAGACTCATATACATCCACAGCTGATTCATATCAATATATGGCAAAAACTACTACAATATTCTAAAGTAATAGCCTTCAATTAAAATTAATTAATTAAAATATAAAAAGAAAAAAAGACACATTTGATAGAATACCATTATCCAAATTACAAAAGAACTCTTAAAATTCAACAAAAAAGCAACCCAATTAAAAATAGTCCAAAGTCCTTAACAGAAGTCTCAACAAAGAAGATACATAAATGGCAAATAAACATATGAAAAGTTGCTACGTATCCTTTGTCACTAGGAACAGGAAAATTAAATAACTATGAATTGTACTACACATCTATTCAGTTCAGTTCAGCTCAGTCCCTCAGTCATGTCCTACTCTGTGACTCCATGGACTGCAGCACACCAGGCTCCCCGATATCACCGACTCCCAGAGCTTGCTCAGATTCATATTTATTGAGTCAAAGATACCATCCAACAATCTCATGCTCTGTCGTCCCTTTCTCCTCTTGTCTTCAATCTTCCCCAGCATCAGGGCCTTCTCTAATAAGTCAGCTCTTCGTATCAGGTGGCAAAAATATTGGAGCTTCAACTTGAGCATCAGTCCTGCCAATGAATATTCAGGATTGATTTCCTTTAGGATGGACTGGTTGGATCTCCTTGCAGTTTAAGAGATTCTCATAAGTCTTCTCCAACACCACAGTTCAAAAGCATCAATTCTTGGTGCTCAGCTTATTTATAGTCCAACTCTCACATTCATTTATGACTACTGGAAAAACCATTGCTTTGACTAGACAGACCTTTTTGGCAAAGTAACGTCTCTGCTCTTTAATATGTTGTCTAGGTCAGTCATAGCTTTTCTTCCAAGGAGCAAGTGTCTTTTAATTCCCTGGCTGCAGTCACCACCAGCAGTAATTTTGGAGCTGAAGAAAATAAAGTCTGTCACTGTTTCCATTGTTTCCCCATCTATTTACCATGAAGTGATGGGACCAGGTGCCATGATGTCAGTTTTTTGAATGTTGCACTTTAAGACATCTTTTCACTCTCCTCTTTCACTTTCATCAAGAGGCTCTTTAGTTCCTCCTCTTTGTTTTCTGCCCTAACGGTGGTGTCGTCTGCATATCTAAGGTTATTGATATTTCTCCCACCAATCTTCATTCCAGCTTGTGCTTCAGCCTGACATTTCGCATGATGTACTCTGCATAGAAGTTAAATAAGCAGGGTGATGATATACAGCCTTGATGTACTCCATTCTTGATTTGGAACCAGTCCATTGCTCTATGTCCAGTTCTAACTGTTGCTTCTTGAACTGCATACAGATTTCTCAGGAGGCAGGTGAGGTAGGTTATTATTCTCAACTCTTGAAGAATTTTCCACAGTTTGTTGTGATCCACACAGTCAAAGGCTTTGGCATGAGTCAACAAAGCAGCAGGAGAAGGAAATGGCAACCCACTCCAGTATTCTTGCCTGGAGAATCCCATGGACTGAGGAGTCTGGTGGGCTGCAGTCCATGGGGTCACAAAGAGTCGGACACGACTAAGTGACTTTACTTACTTACTTAGATGTTTTTCTGGAATTCTCTTGCTCTTTTGGTGATCCAACAAATTTTGGCAATTTGATCTCTAGCTCTTCTGCCTTTTTTAAATCTACCTTGAACATCTGGAAGTTCCCAGTTCATGTACTGTTGAAGCCTCACTCAGAGAATTTTTAGCATTACTTTCCTAGCATGTGAGATGAATGCAGTTGTGCAGTAGTTTGAACATTCTTTGGCACTGCCTTTCTTTGGACCCACAAAAGATTTCCCAACCTGAGTATCCAGCAAAGGGACTGAGAACCCCCAGGGAATTTGACTTTGGAGGCCAGTGGGGTTTGATTACAGAACTTCCATAGGACTGAGGAAACACACTCTTGGAGGGCAAAACCAAACCTTGTGTGCACCCGGACCCAGGAGAAGAGAGCAGTGTCCCCATAAGAGACTGAGCCAGACTTGCCTATGAAAGTTCAGGAGTCTCTGAAGGAGGAGTGGGTTGACAGTGCCCTGCTGCTTGGCCAGGGGCACTCAATACAACATGGCGGGCATAAGTCCTTTTGAAGGAGGTTACCATCACTGCCATTACCCCTACCATAGTTTGGACTCAGGCCAAACAACAAGGAGGGAACTCAACCGCGCCCATTCACAGAAAATTGGATTAAAGATTTTCTGAGCATGGCCCTGTCCATCAGAACAAGACCTAGATCCCTCCATAGTCAGTCTCCCCCATCAGGAAGCCTTCCACAAACCTCTTATTGTTATCAATCAGAGGGCAGCCAGAATGAAAACTGCTATCACAGAAAACTAAACAAACTGATCCCACGGACCACAGAATTGTCTAACTCAATGAAACACATCTATTATAATGGCCTAAATTCAGAACTTTGACAACAAGAAATGTGACAAGGAGGCAAAGCAAGAGAAACTCTCATTCATTGCTAGTGGAATGTAACAAGATACAACCACTTAAAGAAACAGTTTGGTGGTTTCTTACAAAAATAAAGATACTACCATATGATCCAGTAATTGTGCTCCTTGGTATTTTCCCCAAGTTGTTAAAAATTTATGTCCACACAAAAATCTGCATGCAGTTTTCTATGCAATTTGATTTAAAATTGCTAAAACTTTCACACACAAAAAATAAAAATAAAAATTGCTAAAACTTGGAAGCAATGAACATGCCCTTCAACAGGTGGATGGATAAATAAACTGTAATACATCCAGACAACATAACGTTATTTGACCCTAAGAAGAAATGAACAACAAGAAAAACAAAAACAAACAAAACAACAGAAACAGGCCATGATAGTTCAGTTCAGTTCAGTTCAGTCGCTCAGTCGTGTCCGACTCTTTGCGACCCCATGAATCGCAGCACGCCAGGCCTCCCTGTCCATCACCATCTCCCGGAGTTCACTCAGACTCACGTCCATCGAGTCAGTGATGCCATCCAGCCATCTCATCCTCTGTCGTCCCCTTCTCCTCCTGCCCCCAATCTCTCCCAGCATCAGAGTCTTTTCCAACGAGTCAACTCTTCGCATGAGGTGTCCAAAGTACTGGAGCTTCAGTTTTAGCATCATTCCTTCCAAAGAAATCCCAGGGTTGATCTCCTTCAGAATGGGCTGGTTGGATCTCCTTGCAGTCCAAGGGACCCTCAAGAGTCTTCTCCAACACCACAATCCAAAAGCATCAATTCTTTGGCGCTCAACCTTCTTCACAGTCCAACTCTCACATCCATACATGACCAGAGGAAAAACCATAGCCTTGACTAGACGGACCTTAGTTGGCAAAGTGATGTCTCTGCTTTTGAATATACTATTTAGAGGTCATGATAAGACACAGAGAAATCTTAAATTCATATTACCAAGTGAAAGAAGCAATGTGAAAAGGCAACATACTGTATGATTCCAACTATATGACATCTGGGAAAAGGTAAAACTACAAAGTCAGCAAAGAAATTAGTGGTTGCCAAAGGTTAGGAGTGAGAGGAACAATGAATAGATGGAAGACATAATTTTTAGGGCAGCAAAAAAATTCTATATGATACTATAATGTGCATAAGTCACTATACATTTGTCCAAATCCATGAAATATATACCACCACCAGTGCATCATAATATATACTATGACATTCGGTGGGTGTGATGTGTAAAGACAGGTCCACTAATGATAACAAATGTACCACCTTACCAAAGGATGCTAATAATAAAGATGGCTACACATGTGTAGGCAAGGGATGTTAAATATCTGTATTTTCCTCTTAATTTTTCTAAAATTATTTTAAAATTTAAAATCATCTTTTGAAAATGTCAATGAAAAAAGCAAAACCTAAACAGAGGTAATTGCTGAATTGGGTGGTTCAAACTTGATCTAGCAAACCCCAGATTTATGTTTTGAAATTAAAGTAGACCTTAGATTTTAGATCGAATTAAAATTATATATGGAATAAATTTAAATTGTAATAAGGTCTTAAAATATCTTAAACTATTTTCTATACTTTTAATAGTGATATGAGTATAGGTTAGCCATTATTTACAATATATATCTAGATCCTTGCCATTATCAGTCTTTTAAAACATGGTCTCATAGTCTGTAATCAAATCTAAAGACTTTCATAGTTGGAAGATTTCTTTTTCCTTGTCATCCCAGAAGAGTTTAGTGTTCATATATTCTTAAGATCTTATCCTTCTCAATAATCTTTCTTTTCTAATTATTTTATTTAAGTTTAAAAAGACTGCATGATTTTTAAGAAAGTAAAAATCCCTCCTGATTAAAAATTTTAAACCTCAAACGTACACATTTCTCTGTATTTTTAATCTACTTTCTATTAATCCTTTGTTCTTCAAAAGAATTCCTTTTTCCCTCTGTGATAAAGTAATGTTGGTGGTAGCCATTTTGGAAAGAGTGCTATGAATATCTAGGTTTATGGTGACCAGGGAATAAATGGAACATTTCATCTGTTCTTTTAATTATAGCATCAAAGCTTACAGTGAGTCCAATTCATTTTCTAAGAATCTTAAGCAAAGGTTAATTTAAAGGGAATCTAAATTTCGCCCAATTTTCAAATTTCCTTGTTCAACTTGTGTCTCTGTTTAAATCTGCTAAGGAAATATTGCATTTTAAGTATTTTAGAATACCTTTAAGACTTTTTCTTCAGAAAGCTGCTTGCACTCTAATTTTATGGTTAATTTATTTCTCATATAAACTTCACAGTTTAGAATATAAGTAACCATTTTCTCCTGATTTGTGTTTACTTCTCTCAATGATAATAGAAGTCTTAATTTGCACTGTGTGATTATAGGCACTTGGATCCAGATTAATTAAGCAGTATTTTTAACCTGAATTACATAGAAAAGATACAATGGTCACAGGGCTTTTCAAATTGTTCATATGTTTGCAGCACAATTTTGAAGCTGGAAAAAAAAAAACAACTGTAATTCTGCACTTCAATAATGCTCAATGTTATGCTGTTCAATTTATCTTTTATTTTTCTTCTGTAAAACCAGACATGAAATGCCATTATATAAAGACGAATGTACATAAAACTATATTCTGTCAAATGTAGGATGTGACAATTAAAGGAGTAAATTTATTTTTGAAGCTTTGTATACATATTTTTAAAAATGTTTTACAAGCGTCTGTCATATTGGTATAAGAATCTGCCTGCAATGCAGGAGACTCTGGTTCAATCCCTGGGTAAGGAAGTTCTCCTGGAGAAGGAAATGGCAACCCACTCCAATATTCTTGCCTGGAGAATTCTAAGGACAGAGGAGCCTGGTGGGCTACAGTCTATGGGTTCTAAAGTGAGACATCACTGAGTGACTAATATCATCACCATAATTAAAATCACTTAAATATATATATATATATATTTAAATCACACATTTCTCAATAAGTAGATTTCTAAGCATATACAGTATATTCATTTCACTTAAATGCACCATTGACTGAGGAAATTTTCAATATTTTCTTTGTAATACTATTCAAAATCACATCCATTTCCAAACCCTTACTATTTCACTATCTAAAATTTGAGGAAAAAGTACATCACCTTTTTATTTCTGACTCATCACATTTATCTCCCTACTATTGTTTATCTGTCAAAGGAGGTATAAATAATATTACTGTTCAGGATTCTTATGAGATTAGAAATATGCTCAATTATTTTATATCATTATCTTTTAAAATTGCATTTTATTTAGTAATTATTTGCTTTCCTAACAATCCTTTAATTTGTTAATAAATATAACATTTTATGCTTTTCCTTTCATAAACTCTTTCAAAATAACAGATTTGGAGCTATACAATAACCACACATCTAACATCATGACCAAAAAGCTAATTTTTTAAAAAACGGAAGGTTTATCTTGACATTTTTAGTGAAATTTGTGGAATGAAATGCTGTGGAGGAGCTAAAAGGATAATACTGTTATATTCAATTTGCTTTTTTTCCAACTTCATGAGTTGAAAGCTTAAACAGTTAAATTGCAGCCCTTCTTTTTATTTTTTTGATGCAGTTATTAGAGCTCCAAATTTTTATTTAAATGTTGCTGTTGTTTTACTCACTAAGACATATTCAACTGTTTTGTGATCCCATGGACTGTAACCAATCAGGCTCCTCTGTTTATGGGATTTCCCAGGCAAGAATACTGGAGTGGGTTGCCATTTCCTTACCAGGGGATCTTCCAGATCCAGGGATCAAAACATACTGCAGGCAGATTCTTTACCATTGACCCACCAGGAAAGCCTTTCCCTTTAAGTATTGTTACATATATACTACAAATTATATTATTGCTTTGATATGAATGTTTGTGTCTTCCTAAAATTTGTATATTGAAATCCTAATCCCCAAGGTGATGGTATTAGGAGGTGGGACATTTGGGTGATGATCAGGCTATGAGAGTGGAGCCCTCGTGAATGAAACTATTACTATTATAAAAGAATCTTCAGAAAGATCCTTTGTCCTTTCAGCTATATGAGCTAACAGTGAGATGAGCATCTATGAATCAGGAAGGGTTTCCTCACCACAAACCAAAACTTTCGGTTCTATAATCAAGGACTTGCAGTCTCCAGATGTATGATAAATAATTTATAAGTCACTCAATTTATGGTATTTTTGTTATACAAGCCAGAACACACTGACATATATATATAATTTTATTAGGCTATATATATTTTCTTTTTTTAATTTATATTTACTTATTTTAATTGGAGGCTAATTACTTTACAATATTGTATTGGTTCTGCCACACATCAACATTAATCTGCCATGGGCATACACATGTTCCCCATCCTGAACCCCCCTTCCACCTCCTTCCCCGTACCATCCCTCCAGGTCATTCCAGTGCATCAGCCCCAAGGATCCTGTATCAAACCTGGACTGGTGATTCATTTCCTATATGATATTATACATGTTTCCATGCCATTTCCCCCAAAGCATCCCACCCTCTCCCTCTCCCACAGAGTCCAAAAGACTGTTCTATACATCTGTGTCTCTTTTGCTGTCTCGCATACAGGGTTATCATTACCATCTTTCTAAATTCCATATGTATGCGTTAGTATACTGTACTGGTATTTTTCTTTCTGGCTTACTTCACTCTGTATAACAGGCTCCAGTTTCTTCCACCTCATTAGAACTGATTCAAATGTATTCTTTTTGATGGCTGAGTAATACTCCATTGTGAATATCCATTCATCTGCTGATGGACATCTAGGTTGCTTCCATGTCGTGGCTATTATAAACAGTACTGCGATGAACATTGGGGTACATGTGTCTCTTTCAATTCTGATTTCCTCAGTGTGTATGCCCAGCAGTGGGATTGCTGGGTCATAAGGCAGTTCTGTATCCAGTTTTGATAGGGATTGCATTGAATCTGTCGATTGCTTTGGGTAGTATACTCATTTTCACTATATTGATTCTTCCAATCCATGAACATTGTATATTTCTCCATCTATTAGTATCCCCTTTGATTTCTTTCACCAGTGTTTTATAGTTTTCTATATATATAGGTCTTTAGTTTCTTTAGGTAGATATATCCCTAAGTATTTTATTCTTTTCGTTGCAATGGTGAATGGAATTGTTTCCTTAATTTCTCTTTCTGCTGCTGCTGCTGTTAAGTTGCTTCAGTCGTGTCCAACTCTGTGCAACCCTATAGATGGCAGTCCACCAGGCTCCCCGATCCCTGGGGTTCTCCAGGCAAGAACATTGGAGCGGGTTGCCATTTCCCTCTCCAATGCATGAAAGTGAAAAGTCAAAGTGAAGACTTCTATTTTCTCATTATTAGTGTATAGGAATGCAAGGGATTCCTGTGTGTTGATTTTATATCCTGCAACTTTACTATATTCATTGATTAGCTTTAGTAATTTTCTGGTGGAGTCTTTAGGGTTTTCTACGTAGAGGATCATGTTATCTGCAAACAGTGAGAGTTTTACTTCTTCTTTCCATTTTGAATTCCTTTTATTTCCTTTTCTGCTCTGATTGTTATGGCCAAAACTTCCAGAACTATGTTGAATGGCAGTGGTGAAAGTGGGCACTCTTGTCTTGTTCCTGACTTTAGGATAAATGCTTTCAATTTTTCACCATTGAGGATAATGTTTACTGTGGGTTTGCCATATACAGCTTTTATTATGCTGAGATATGTTCCTTCTATTCCTGCTTTCTGGAGAGTTTTTATCATATAAGGCTGTTGAATTTTGTCAAAGGTTTTTTCTGCATCTATTGAGATAATCATATGACTTTTATTTTTCAGTTTGTTAATGTGGTGTATTACATTGATTGATTTGCAGATATTGAAGAATAAAGCCCACTTGCTCATGGTGTATGATCTTTTTAATGTGTTGTTGGATTCTGTTTGCTAGAATTTTGTTAAGGATTTTTGTATCTATGTTCATCAGTGATATTGGCCTGTAGTTTTCTTTTTTTGTGGCATCTTTCTCTGGTTTTGGTATTAGGGAAATGGTGGCCTCATACAATGAGTTTGGAAGTTTACTTTCCTCTGCAAATTTCTGGAAGAGTTTGAGTAGGATAGATGTTAGCTCTTCTCTAAATTTTTGGTAGAATTCAGCTGTGAAGCCTTCTGGACCTGAGCTTTTGTTTGCCAGAAGATTTCTGATTACAGTTTCAATTTCCGTGCTTTTGATGGGTCTGTTAAGATTTTCTATTTCTTCCTGGTTCGGTTTTGGAAAGTTGTACTTTTCTAAGAATTTGTCCATTTCTTCCACGTTGTCCATTTTATTGGCATATAGTTTCTGATAGTTGTCTCTTATGATCCTTTGTATTTCTATGTTGTCTGTTGTGATCTCTCCGTTTTCATTTCTAATTTTATTGATTTGAGTTTTCTCCCTTTGTTTTTTGATGAGTCTGGCTAATGGTTTGTCCATTTTATTTATCCTTTCAAAGAACCAGCTTTTGGCTTTGTTGATTCTTGCTATGATCTCTTTTGTTTCTTTTGCATTTATTTCTGCCCTAATTTTTAAGATTTCTTTCCTTCTACTAACCCTGGGGTTCGTTATTTCTTCCTTTTCTAGTTGCTTTAGGTGTAGAGTTAGGTTATTTATTTGACTTTTTTCTTGTTTCTTGAGGTAAGCCTGTATTGGTATGAACTTTCCCCTTAGCATTGCTTTTACAGTATCCCACAGGTTTTGTGTTGCTGTGTTTTCATTTTCGTTTGTTTCTATGCATATTTTGATTTCTTTTTTGATTTCTTCTGTGATTTGTTGGTTATTCAGCAACGTGTTGTTCAGCCTCCATATGTTGGAATTTTTAATAGTTTTTCTCCTGTAATTGAGATCTAATCTTACTGCATTGTGGTCAGAAAAGATGCTTGGAATGATTTCAATTTTTCTTTGAATTTACCAAGGCTAGATTTATGGCCCAGGATGTGATCGATCCTGGAGAAGGTTCCGTGTGCACTTGAGAAAAAGGTGAAATTCCTTTTTTTGGGGTGAAATGTCCTATAGATATCAACTAGGTCTAGCTGGTCTATTGTATCATTTAAAGTCTGTGTTTCCTTGTTAATTTTCTATTTAGTTGATCTATCCATATGTTTGAGTGGGGTATTAAAATCTCCCACTACTATTGTGTTATTATTAATTTCCCCCTTTCATACTTGTTAGCATTTGTCTTACATATTGTGGTGCTCCTATGTTGGGTGCATATATATTTATAATTGTTATATCTTCTTCTTGGATTGATCCTTTGATCATTATGCAGTATCCTTCTTTGTCTCTTTTCACAGCCTTTGTTTTAAAGTCTATTTTATCTGATATGAGTATTGCTACTCCTGCTTTCTTTTGGTCTCTATTTGCATGGAATATCTTTTTCCAGCCCTTCACTTTCAGTCTGTATGTGTCCCCTGTTTTGAGATGGGTCTCTTGTAGACAACATATAGAGGGGTCTTATTTTTGTATCCATTCAGCCAATCTTTGTCTTTTGGTTGGGGCATTCAACCCATTTACATTTAAGGTAATTACTGATAAGTATGATCCCATTGCCATTTACTTTATTGTTTTGGGTTTAAGTTTATACCCCCTTTTTGTGTTTCCTGTCTAGAGAAGATCCTTTAGCATTTGTTGGAGAGCTGGTTTGGTGGTGCTGAATTCTCTCAGCTTTTGCTTGTCTGTAAAGCTTTTGATTTCTCCTCCATATTTGAATGAGATCCTTGGTGAGTACAGTAATCTGGGCTGTAGGTTATTGTCTTTCATCACTTTAAGTATGTCCTGCCATTCCCTCCTGGCCTGAAGAGTTTCTATTGAAAGATCAGCTGTTATAATTATGGGAGTCTCCTTGTGTGTTATTTGTTGTTTTTCCCTTGCTGCTTTTAATATTTGTTCTTTGTGTTTGACCTTTGTTAATTTGATTAATATGTGTCTTGGGGTGTTTTGCCTTGGGTTTATCCTGTTTGGGACTCTCTGGGTTTCTTGGACTTGGGTGATTGTTTCCTTCTCCATTTTAGGGAAATTTTCAACTATTATCTCTTCTCATGGTCTTTCTTTTTGTCTTCTTCTTCTGGGACTCCTATGATTTGAATTTTGGGGCATTTAACATTGTCCCAGAGGTCTCTGAGATTGTCCTCATTTCTTTTAACTCGTTTTTCTTTTTTCCTCTCTGATTCATTTATTTCTACCATTCTATCTTCTACTTTACTAATCCTATCTTCTTCTACTATTTGTTGCCTTCAGAGTGTTTTTTATCTCATTTATTGCATTATTCATTATATATTGACTCTCTTTTATTTCTTCTAGTTCCTTGTTAAGCCTTTCTTGTATCTTTTCAGTCCTTGTCTCCAGGCTATTTATCTGTGATTCCATTTTGTTTTCAAGATTTTGTATCATTTTCACTATCACTATTCAGAATTTTTATCAGGTAGAATCCCTATCTCTTCCTCTTTTGTTTGGTTTTGTGGGCATTTATCCTGTTCCTTTATCTGCTGGGTATTCCTCTGTCTCTTCATCTTGTATATATTTCTGTGTTTTTGGTGGCCTTCCTGTATTCTGGCAGTTTGTGGAGTTCTCTTTATTGTGAAGTTTCCTCACTGTGGGTGGGGTTATATGCATGGCTTGTCAAAGTTTCCTAGTGAGGCAAGCTTGTGTTGGTGTTCTAGTGGGTGGAGTTGGATTTCTTCTCTCTGGAGTGCAATGAAGTGTCCAGTAATGAGTTATGAGATGTTAATGGGTTTGGAGTAACTTTGGGCAGCCTTTATATTGAAGCTCAGGGCTGTGTTCCTGTGTTGCTGGAGAATTTGCATGGTATGTCTTGCTCTGGAACTTGTTGGCCCTTGGGTGGTGCTTGGTTTCAGTGTAGATATGGAGGTGCTTGATAAGCTCCTGTCGATTAATGTTCTCTGGAGTCAGGGGTTCTCTGGTGTTCTCAGGATTTGGACTTAAGCCACTTGCTTCTGGTTTTCAGTCTTGTTTTTACAGTAGTCTCAAGACCTCTCCATCTATACAGCACCATTGATAAAACATTTAGATTAAAGATGAAAAGTTTCTCCACAGTGTGGGACATCCAGTGAGGTTCACAGAGTTACATGGAGAAGAGAAGAGGGAGGAGGGAGTTAGATTTGACCCAAATGAGATGAGGTGTAATCAGAAGATGAGAGAGCAAGCTAGCCAGTAATCACTTCCTTATGTTTGCTCCACAGTCTGGACCACTCAGAGATGTTCACAGAGTTATACAGAGAAGAGAAGAGGGAGGAAGGAGACAGAAGTGACCAGGAGGATAAAAGGGGGAATCAAAAGGAGGGAGACAAATCCAGCCAGTAATCAGTTCCTTAAGTATTCTACACCGTCTGGAACACACAAAGAGATTCACAGAGTTGGGTAGAGAAGAGAAGGAGGAGGGAGGAGATAGAAGCGACCTAGTGGAGCAAAAGAAGAGTCCAAAGAGGGAGAGAGCAGTCAAGCCAGTAAACTCACTCTGAAGTAAAAATGGGTACTGAAGATTGGGTTCTTAAAGGTACAAAATTGATAACAAATACCAAAAAGCAAAGATTTTAAAAATCTAGAGTAGAGGTTGGATTTTCCCACCTGTGGTGGATTCATGTCAATGTATGGCAAAACCAATACAGTATTGTAAAGTAAAATAAAGTAAAAATAAAATTTAAAAAAATACAATAATAAAGAAAAGAAAAAAAACACAAAGTCACAAAAATTATTTTATATATATATATGAAGTTTGCTTTAAAAAATAATGTCTTTTTGTTTTGCAAAGTAATAGTAGGTTATAAAAATGAAAAATAAAGGTGTAATAGAGGACTTAAACATTTTTAAAAATTAACAAAAAAATAATGATAGTGAAAATATATCTAGGACTTTCTCTGGTGTTGTTGTGGGCAGTGTAGGGTCAGTTCATTTGCAGATAGTTCCTTGGTCCAGCTTATATTTCTCATGATCTAGGAGAAGGCAATGGCACCCCACTCCAGTACTCTTGCCTGGAAAATCCCATGGGTGGAGGAGCCTGGAAGGCTGCAGTCCATGGGGTCACTAAGAGTCAGACACGACTGAGCGACTTCACTTTCCCTTTTCACTTTCATGCACTGGAGAAGGAAATGGCAACCCACTCCAGTATTCTTGCCTGGAGAATCCCAGGGACGAGAGAGCCTGGTGGGCTGCAGTCTATGGGGTCACACAGAGTTGGACACAACTGAAGCGATTTAGCAGGAGCAGCAGCAGCATAGGCCCCTTCCTGTGTAGTCAGTACTAACTACAGGGTTTTAATCTTGCACCTGTCTTTTCCAGGGCAGTTCCCTCTGTTTTAGCTTCTTCTGTTTGCTGGTCTTTTCAATGTCTGATTTCTGCCCTGACACAAGGGGGATGGTGGTGGACACTTTTTTAGGCTCACTAGTTCAGTCGTGCTGTAGGGAGGGACGGACACTGCAAACAAATAACACTGTCGTGTGGTCGCATTGTCTCAGCCATACTGGGCCTGTCCCCACTCACAGCGCATACACCCTCCCTGCCCACACTGCTCAGGCTCTAGGTTGCTCCGCCTGGAACCGTCCAAGGCCGGCCCTGGTCTGCATTCATCTCCCAGGTCTAAGCCACTCTGGTTCAGGCACTCAGGTAGTCCTCAGAAGTGCAGACTCAGTTGGGCCTGTGTTTTGTGCCCTTCCAAGGTCCAAGCAGCTCAGGTGATGAGGTGTTTGGCAAGCACAGTCACTGCAACTTATTGCCTCCCCCATCCCTGCTGCTCAGTTTTCTGGGTGTACAACAGGCACACCTTCTCAGGCAGAAGTTGACCGTCCAGAACCCCAAGAAGCCTTAGTTAGCAAAGAAGCCTGCTTGCAATTTGGTAGATAATGTGTCTCTAGGTCTGTGATTGTCCAATTCAGGCTCTGGCTCCCTGTCACCAGAGGGGGATGGTCTGCAGCGGGCTAGCTCTGTTCAGTCCTTTGTTCTGTGAGTGGGCCTGGTGGTGTCTTAGGTTAGGGCTTTTTGCGTGGTAGCTATCCCACAGTCTGGTTTGCTAGCCCAAGTTAGGTTCCTCAGGTTGCCCTTGGGGCATTCAGGCCCAGTGCTTACTCTGTACAATGCAGCCCGCACCTCCCTGCCCAGCTCCCACTTGCTAGTGGTGGGTGCAGGCGTCTGCATTGCTTCTCGCTGGGGGAGTTACAATTGGGCATGTAATCTGTGGGTTTTAATTATTTATTTTTCTTCCCAGTTATGTTGTCCTCTGTGGTTCCAAGGCTTACCACAGACTTGACAGTGAGAGTGTTTCCTGGTGTTTGGAAACTTCTTTTTAAGACTCCCTTCCCAGGATGGAGCTCCGTCCCTACCTCTTTTGTCTCTTTTTTTGTCTTTTATATTTTTTCCTACCTCCTTTTGAAGACACTGGGCTGCTTTTCTGGATGCCTGATGTCCTCTGCCAGCATTCAGAAATTGTTTTGTGGAATTTACTCAGCATTTAAATGTTCTTTTGATGAATTTGTCGGGGAGAAAGTGATCTCCCTGTCCTATTCTTCCACCATCTTCAGGCTCTATATATTTTCTAAGTGCCACTGTGATTCAACATTAACTTCTAGGTTATTTAGGAGTATATCTTTTCAATATTCAAATTTTCAGAGACTAGAGAATAGTTGGAGTTTTTAAAGTTCGGTTTTATACTCTGTTAATGAAGTGTTTATGCCATTTAAGTTTTGTATGATCACAAATATAATTGGTTTTATAATTTCTACAATGTATCTTTTCTATTTTTCCTTTCATTTTTTTCTAGATAAAAAAATCATTAATAATTTATTTTTGTCTTTACAGTATCAACTACTTAACTCTATCTTCTGTTATAATCATTTTAGCAGTTAGCTTACATATTACAACATGCTCCCTTGATTTATTTATAAGTATATAAATATATAAGTATGTAACTTTAAACAGAAACTATCTCATCTAAAAATGTGTGGCAAAACATAAAACTAACAACACACTGAGTTATTTTCAACCTTAATAGTATTAATTTACTAAAGATATGGTGCAGTTTTGTGATGATTTCTGTCAACCAGTTGTCTTTAACGATGATTGTCAGAGAAATTCATTTTTGTGGTTAAAAAACTAATACTTCAGAGACTTTAGTCAAAGATGTCATTACAATGCTACATGATAATGCAGTTAATTTTTCTTCCTTAGTTTATTTCTTCTACTCTCTGCCTTTGATCAATCTAGATAAAGCACACTGCATAGGGATTGGTGGTTTCATTATGTTACCATATTTCAAGGAGGCATATGTTACTGTCTGAATGTTTGTGTCCCTACAAAATTCTTCTGCTGAAAATCAAATGTCCAAGGTGGTCCTGTTGGTGGGTGGAACCACTGGAACATGCTTACATCATAAAGATGGAGCCCTCATAAATGACATCAGTGTCTTACAAAAGAGGTTCCTGAGAAACCCTGGCTTCAACAAAAGAACACAACAAGAAGTTGTCTGCTATAAATCAAGAAGCGCCTCACCCAAATGCAACCATGGTGGTGCCTTTTCCCAGCCTCCAGAGCTGTGAGAAATAAATTTTTATTGTTTCTAAGTTAACTAGTCTGTGGTATTTTTTGGTAGCAACCCAAATAGACTAAGATAGTATATAATGTAAGTCAAAGAAGTAAATTGGCTTTTATATGAATAAACTTATAGGATGGGGGGAAATGAAGGTAATAGTTCTATGAAATCAAATGTGGATCCCAACAAAATTACTAATAAACATTGCAAGTCTTTGTTACCTTAAAAATTTATAAATCCTGAAATTAAATATAAATATGATGTAAGGGACCAAATCAATAGTATAAATACTTCAATGTAATATGTATGAACAGAGCAAGAACTGATGACTATGTTTAATGTAAATGTAAGTGCAGGTATATATTTGTGCCCTCTTTACTAAACATTAGAATAAATATTTTTAAATTTCTGAGATGTGATTTCTAGACACTACATGAATATATCTGTTATCAAAAGTTAGAAACCATGAAAAATCAAGAAAAAATAGAAAATACTACTTTTCCCATTAATCTAGAATATAGGTGGGCAAACTACAGTCCACAGGCTGGTAACAGTCTTATTGAAATATGGCCATGTCCATTTGTTTATGCCTTCTTTATGGCTTTTGTCAAACTAGAAGGACAGAACTGAATAGTTGCAAGAGAGATGTTATGTCCCACAAGTATGAAATATTTACCCATTAAGAGAAAGTTTTCAGGTTCCTGATCTAGAAGTCATATGTCATTTCAGAGATTGTATATACCCATAAACACAACACATTCAACCAGTCAGAATTTCAAATACAATATAAAAATATTTTTTTAGAGTAAAATATATTTTCCTCCTTCTGGCCAAGCTTAAACAGAGAGAATATAAGGGATTAGATGAATCAGACACATCTAAGGCAGTGAGGGAGGGAGGGGTGGGGGTAGGGAAGCTATATTTACTTGGCTTGGTGAACCAGGAGAATATTACAAGGGGTAATTTATGTCAGAGAAGAATGAGGTCCTCAGTAAAACAGAGAATTTTATTTGTGAAAATGAACTTAGTGACTTTCATGGTATTTATGAATGTCCCCTGCTTATATTTCCATGGTCTAAATCCAAGAAGAAATTCACCAGAGAAATAATACAGCCATAAACGGTAATTCAAAAATTCACAAACATAAACTCTCAGAAGAAAAATGTTTCATATACATAGATTCTTTCATTAAAGAAAACACAACCAACAGAAAATCTGACAAAGGCATGAAAAGTCTTTGAATTCCTTCCACCTGACATTGCACCTAGTATCAAGAGAAGCTAGGAAAGGCTATACCAGGGCTACTTCAGTTTCAGTGCAATCCTGTTGCAGTGAGGAAGCAATGTCTAGTCATTTGTTCCCAGCGATTCATCTTCATATTATTTCCTCCAGGGAATCTGCTGGTCTAATTAGGAGTACTCAGGATCAACACTGGAAAACATGTTTTCCCATAATGAATTACTGAGGCAAGGCTGGATTCCTTAGAAATGACCCTTTCCTGTTCCATGTCTATAAAACTAAATATGTAAATGTATAAACGTTATGTTTTTTTTATTAAACTGAACAACTATTATTGTTGTTTAGTCATTAAGTTGTGTCTGACTCTTTGTGACCCCATGGACTGTAGCCTGTCAGGCTCCTCTGTCCATGGGATTGCCAAGAAAGAATATTGGAGTGAGTTGCCATTTTCATTTCTGAAGATTTTACCATTTATGAATTTATGGAAAAGAAAATATATATATATGAAGATATATACATATATATGTATGTGTACACTTCACATACTATTATAGCTATTCTTTCATATCATTTTTAATATTCCAGGTTATTCGATCATCTAGTACATTTTAATCTACTTGATTTCCTTTCATAGAAAAAACTAGGAACTTACTTTTCTTTCATTCTGTTGTGCTTTTTTTCCACTTTATTTTTTAATTGAAGGATATTTGCTTTACAAAATTTTATGGTTTTTTGTCATACATCATCAATAATCAGCCATAGGTATAACCATGTTCCCTCCCTCCAGAACCTCCCTTCCATCTCCCTCCCCATCCCCCCTTTGTAGATTGTCACAGAAATCCTGTTTGAGTTCCCTGAATCATACAGAAAATTCCCCAAAATTTATAGTACCATATGCAAAATATAACTTTTTTTTTTCTTTTAACCAGTGTAAACCAACATACCACTGAATAATTTTATGGTTACTGTAAGTAGACCTATAGCTAAAGGGTAAATGAACTAAAAAGGCTTTTGGTAAGTTTTTTCATGTTATCCTCCAGAAATATTACACCGTTATAACATTCTATATCTTCATCTACAGTGAGCAAGGATACCTATTTCCTTACTCCCATGGAATGATGTAGTCAGAAAGAAAAGCTATTAAGTCACTAGGTACAACATAAAAATTAATGATGCAACTTAGATAGAACTACAATGAGTCAAATACATAACACTAACATCATGCTAAAATTTTATGTAAGGGAAAACCAACATTAAACATGAAATACAATAAAAGTTAAAAAAATATTTTGGAAACAGAAATGAGAATTAGACTTCATATTATAATTATAGAGCAATATTGTTAGAATTTAGCTTTAGTTAAAGGTATTTTCGTACCAACATCACATATTGATAATAATGGTATCTTATTGCTAAATATAAAATTTATTTGTGATCAACAAGCATAGGGACATCAAGAATCTAGAATCAATGTTGAACCATTTAAGGCTTCCGGGCAATTTTGTTTAAATCTTACTTCATAACTATCTGAACATAATGGATAATAAAAAATAATACACTCATGAACTAGTTAACCTAACTTCACTAGAGGTTGGTTTCCTCAAACCAAGCAATGAAAATAATAGTATATGTCATATAATTAGTACATTAAGTGAGTGAAATAATGTATGCATACCTTTAGCAAGTGTCTGGCACATGAAATTAGCTAATATTTATTAAATTATATATCATGCATTTTTATAACTCTACATGAACTAGCTCATTGATTCTTACACATACACACACACAAATGTTTTGGAATGGATGATCATCCACATTTTATAGATGAGAAAGCCAAAGAAAGGAAATTAACTTGTGAAATCACACAACAAGGAAATAGTATTGCCTAAGAGGACTAGCAGGTCTAATTTTAGAGTTTTGATTGAAAATCTTTATTCTTTACTATATCTTGTAGTAATCAACTAACATATACCCTCTGTAACAAATATAAATTTTGAAAACTGCAATCTTATGATACTTGTTACATAAATTTAATCATATGAGTATTAATTTGATTAATTCATATTTCAAATTTTAGCAAGCTACAAACATAATTTGAAATAATTTTCTGTTGAAAGTACTTGAAACAGAATTTTTAAGACACAGTAGTTTCAGAAGAAAAAGTCTCCTTGTGAGTTTCACAAAGTAAAGAATTAATTCTAATTGTTTAGTTGCAATATTCTTAGCAGCAAGATAGTATCTTTATCTTCCAGCATTTCAGTAACATCACAAAGCTTGATTCTCTAAATAATCTGAATGGGACCAAGTATTTCATTTCATAATTTGGCACTGGTTCCAAAGTAAGTATAAGTTTTAAGAAAGGTGTTATCAGCTAAAATTTTAGTCTTAAAGAGTCTTCAGTATAGTCTGGGCAGGACTCACCATAGGGCAATATGCAGTGTGGTGATGAAAAAGCCCCACACTGTGAGTAACCCAGGATTTTGAACTGAAGAAAGTTAGATGGAAACACCATGTGAAATTCATACCCTACTCCAGTTTTCCTGCAGTAATAATGGTAAAATAATTTACCATAGTAGGATTTTTATTTTCATCAAATTTCAAAATTCATTAGCAAATAATTGTACTTGTGTGAAAGAGAGGTGTTCAAGAAAATAGTGGTATTATAATTCCTCAGGAACAGGCAGCCTATTTTTATTCATCACGTTTACCATTACTTCAGAGAGGGCACTGTAACTTCCATTGACACTCTGCTAAGAGCATGCAGCTGAGCCTGTCAAGTAAAGAAGTTTACTATGGAATTTGAGGACCAGAGCTTATATTCTATGCCCATCTGGCTCAAAGACACAGTCAAGTTAACCTCTCTAAACTTGAGTTACATCATCTGTAAAATGAGTTAATAGGAGCATCTATCCATGTGAATACTATCAGGATTAAATAACGTATGTAAATAACACTGTCTAGCACATGATTTAAAATGTGTTGAAGTGTAGTGGTCATTAATTTTAGTAACAATACCTTATGTTTAATATAGCCAATTAGAATTATTTTTTTCAGTTAATTATACTTTAATATAGCATTGACTATTACTGAATACATATTTTTAAAATCATAATTTTATTTACCCTTCAAACTTAATTGTACCCTCACTCACTGCTAAGAATTTATAAAATATACACTCATCCACACCCACAAATGCTTACTTCATCAATTTAGTAAAGTGTGATTTATTTTTTTACACTTTCTGTGTAAGTTGATGCTTCTTTTGAGGAAATTAATTCTACAAATTTGTGAAGCAAATTTCTGAATGTATTAATTCTAGAATTACCACTGTTAATTAGGTCATATTGACAATCTCTATTTGTATTCCTTGGACAGAAAGGAGGTTTCTTCAATATTTTATGTTGTCTGCACCCATTTCAGGCAGATGAAAAATAGAAAAGAAAATGTCTCAGGCCAAAGGAACAGTATGGCCAGATGATGTGGGATAAAATAAAATACATAGAAGTCACTTGAAGAAATTCTTACAACTAGAGCTAAGAGTTCAGGAAAGAGAAGAATGAGCAGTGAAGCTGGACAGGCCAGGTGTAGAAACAGCAACATCAGAAGCCAAGTTGAACTATTTTGATTTCACAGAAGTCACTGAAAAGTTTTAAATTAGGAATTGAAATAATTAGATCTCCCTTCTGAGATTTTTCTCTGGTTCAAGAATAGAAGTGAAGAATGAAAATGGTCTAGTTTGGGTGTACAGTATCAGGACTAAGACAGTAAATGATTGGAAGTAGAGGCTGGTTATTTTCAAGTTTCTACTTTTGGTAATTCATAGTAAAATTTACCATAACAGGGATCACTTGGAGAGAGGATGGTTTAGGGAAACAAAAGTGAGTGTAATTTCAGACACATTGAACTTTAGATCCCTGTGAGTGTTTCTCAAGACAGGTTAATATATGTTGAAGAAACTGCAAAATATGAAGTATCAGTAGCTTAACCCATACACAAAGCCAACAACAGTAAAGGGTCTGAGATTTTACCCTATTTTCAAACTAACCAGTTAGGTTACTATAGTAACATAGATGGACAAGGATTTCTGTGCTAGACACAAGGGAAGTTAGTACTCATGGCAGAGCAGGCCTCAGGAGCTTCAGATTGACATGGGTTATCTTCACTCCATGGGAGCGTGGATGGATGCAGTGCACACAGTGGATTCACATCAAAGCTGAGGAACCCCAAGTTTAGGAAAATCCTCATCTTTCTTGATGAAGTGAAAGATGAGAATGCAAAAGTTGCCTTAAAGCTCAACATTCAGAAAACTAAGATCATGGCATCCAGTCCCAACACTTCATGGCAAATAAATGGGAAAACAATGGAAACCGTGGCTGATTTTAATTTCAGAGGGCTCCAAAATCACTACAGATGGTGACTGCAGCCATGAAATTAAAAGATGCTTACTCCTTGGAAGGAAAGTTATGACCAACCTAGATAGCATATTAAAAAGCAGAGACATTACTTTGTCAACAAAAGTCCATTTAGTCAAGGCTATAGTTTTTCCAGTGGCCATGTATGGATGTGAGAGTTGGACTATAAAGAAAGCTAAGTGCCAAAGAATCTATGCTATTGAACTGTGGTGTTGAAGAAGACTCTTGAGAGTCCCTTGGACTGCAAGGAGATCCAACCAGTCCATCCTAAAGGAGATCAGTCCTGAGTGTTCATTGGAAGGACTGATGTTGAAGCTGAAACTCCAATACTTTGGACTCATTTGAAAAGACCCTGATGCTGGGAAAGATTGAGAACAGGAGAAGAAAGGGATGACAGAGGATGAAATGGTTGGATGGCATCACCAAATCAATGGACATGGGTTTGAGTGGACTCTGGGAGTTGGTGATGAACAGGGAGGCCTGGTGTGCTGTGGTTCATGGGGTCTCAAAGAGTTGGACATGACTGAGCAACTGAACTAAACTTAACTGAACATGTTTTAAAGAAGACTAAGGACCATAGCTGACTCTCCTCTCAAAGGCAGATATTACCTTTACCTTTCTTATCAGTAAACTCATTTGCCCTTTGCCCAGAGGGACATCCAGTTTCCAAGATTGTTTGCTAAACAAACTTCCTTGACAAGACAGAACAGAGCAAAAACTTGTCACAAGACATGTTGAAATATCATAGAGAAGTTTTCCCCATAAAAATATTTTTTCCTCCAGGCAAAGTCCAGTATATGAACATCATCTCTTTTGAATGGAAGTATAGGCTACTTCCTCTTTCCTGCTATGTCATCTCAAATAAAAGAAACTAAAAGCTTCTTTCTCTTTACAGCATCAGACCTTGCTTCTATCACCAGTCATATCTGCAACTGGGTATAGTTTTTGCTTTGGCTCCACACCTTCATTCTTTCTGGAGTTATTTCTCTACTGATCTCTTATAGCATACTGGGCACCTACCGACCAGGGGAGTTCCTCTTTCAGTGTCCTATCATTTTCCCTTTTCAAGGCAAGAATGCTGAAGTGGTTTGCCATTCCCTTCTCCAATAGACCACATTCTGTCACACCTCTCCACCTGCCCGTCTTGGGTGGCCACACAGGGCATGGCTTAGTTTCATTGAGTTAGACCAGGCTATGGTCCATGTGATTAGACTGACTAGTTTTCTGTGATTATGGTTTCAGCCCATATGTGTCTGCCTTCTGATGCCCTCTCGCAACACTTACATCTTACTTGGGTTTCTCTTACCTTGGACGTGGAGTATCTCCTCACGGCTGCTCCAGCAAAATGCAGCTGCTGCTCCTTACCTTAGATGAGGTCTATCTCTTCACCACTGCCCCTCCTGACCTTGAACGTGGAGTCGCTCCTCTCGGTCCTCCTGCACCCATGCAGAAACCGCTCCTTGGAGCAATATTGCATAGGAACTTAGAATGTTAGGTCCATGAATCAAGGCAAATTGGAAATGGTCAAACAGGAGATGGCAAGAGTGATTATCGACATTCTAGGATTCAGTGAACTAAAATACCTAGAATGGGTGAATTTAACTCTGATGACCATTATATCTACTACTGTAGGCAGAAATCCCTTAGAAGAAATGGACTAGCCATCATGGTCAACAAAAGAGTCCGAAATGCAGTACTTGGATGCAATCTCAAAAATGACAGAATGATCTCTATTCATTTCCAAGGCAAACCATTCAATATCACAGTAATCCAAGTCTATGCCCCAACCAGTAACACTGAAGAAGCTGAAGTTGAACGGTTCTATGAAGACCTACAAGACCTTTTAGAACTAACACCCAAAAAAGATGTCCTTTTCATTATAGGGGACTGGAATGCAAAAGTAGGAAGTCAAGAAACACCTGGAGTAACAGGCAAATTTGGCCTTGGAATGCAGAATGAAGCAAGGCAAAGGCTAATAGAGTTTTGCCAAGAGAACACACTGGTCAGAGCAAACACCCTCTTCCAACAACACAAGAGAAGACTCTACACATGGACATCACCAGATGGTCAACAACAAAATCAGATTAATTATATTCTTTGCAGCCAAAGATGGAAAAGTTCTATACAGTCAGCAAAAACATGACTAGGAGCTGACTATGGCTCAGATCATGAACTTCTTATTGCCAAATTCAGACTTAAATTGAAGAAAGTAGGGAAAACCACTAGATCACTGATATAAGACCTAAATAAAATCCCTATGATTATACAGTGGAAGTGAGAAATAGATTTAAGGGCCTAGATCTGATAGATAGAGTGCCTGATGAACTATGGGATGAGGTTCGTGACATTGTACTGGAGACTGGGATCAAGACCATCCCCATGGAAAAGAAATGTGAAAAACCAAAATGGCTGTCTGGGGAGGCCTTACAAATAGCGGTGAAAAGAAGAGAAGTGAAGAGCAAAGGAAAAAAGGAAAGATATAAGCATCTGAATGCAGAGTTCTAAAGAAAAGCAAGAAGAGAAAAGAAAGCCTTCCTCAGCAATCAATGCAAAGAAATAGAGGAAAGGAACAGAATGGGAAAGACTAGAGATCTCTTCAAGAAAATTAGAGATACCAAGGGAATATTTCATGCTAGATAAAGGACAGAAATGTTAAGGGCCTAATAGAAGCAGAAGATATTAAGGAGAGGTGGCAAGAATACACAGAAGAACTGTACAAAAAAGATCTTCATGAACCAGATAATCATGATGGTGTGATCACTCACCTAGAGCCAGATATCCTGGAATGTGAAGTCAAGTGGGCCTTAGAAAGCATCACTATGAACAAAGCTAATGGAGGTGATGGAATTCCAGTTGAGCTATTTCAAATCCTGAAAGATGATGCTGTGAAAGTCCTGCACTCAATATGCCAGCAAATCTGGAAAACTCAGCAGTGGCCACAGGACTGGAAGAGGTCAGTTTTCATTCCAATCCTAAAGAAAGGCAATGCCAAAGAATGCTCAAACTACCACACAATTGCACTCATCTCACATGCTAGTAAAGTAATGCTCAAAAATCTCCAAGCCAGGCTTTAGCAATATGTGAACCGTGAACTTCCAAATGTTCAAGCTGGTTTTAGAAAAAGCAGAGGAACCGGAGATCAAATTGCCAACATCTGCTGGATCATGGAGAAAGGAAGAGAATGCCAGAAAAAACATCTATTTCTACTTTATTGACTATGCCAAAGCCTTTGACTATATAGATCACAATAAACTGGAAAATTCTTCAAGAGATGGGAATACCAGACCACTTGACTGGCCTCTTGAGAAACCTACATGCAAGTGAGAAAGCAACAGTTAGAACTGGACATGGAACAACAGACTGGTTACAAATAGGAAAAGGAATACGTCAAGGCTGTATATAGTCACCCTGCTTATTTAACTTCTATGCAGAGTACATCATGAGAAACACTGGGCTGGAAGAAGAATAGCTGGAATCAAGATTGCTGGGAGAAATATCAATAACCTCAGAATTGCAGATGACACCACCTTTATGGCAGAAAGTGAAGAGGAACTAAAAAGGCTCTTGATGAAGGTGAAAGAGAAGAGTGCAAAAGTTGGCTTAAAGCTCAACATTCAGAAAACGAAGATCATGGCATCCAGTCCCATCACTTCATGGGAAATAGATGGGGAAACAGTGGAAACAGTGCCAGACTTTATTTTGAGGGGCTCCAAAATCACTGCAGATGGTGATTGCAGCCATGAAATTAAAAGATGCTTACTCCTTGGAAGGAAAGTTATGACCAACCTAGATAGCATATTGAAAAGCAGAGACATTAGTTTGCCAACTAAGGTCCATCTAGTCAAGGCTCTGATTTTTCCACTAGTCATGTATGGATGTGAGAGTTGGACTCTGAAGAAAGCTGAGCATGGAAGAATTGATGCTTTTGAAGTGTGGTGTTGGAGAAGACTCTTGAGAGTCCCTTGTACTGCAAGGAGATCCAACCAGTCCATTCTAAAGGAGATCAGCCCTGGGATTTCTTTGGAAGGATTCATGCTAAAGCTGAAACTCCAGTACTTTGGCCACCTTATGCGAAGAGTTGACTCATTGGAAAAGACTCAGATGCTGGGAGGGATTGGGGGCAGGATGAGAAGGGGATGACAGAGGATAAGATGGCTAGATGGCATCACTGACTTGATGGACGGGAGTTGGTGATGGACAGGGAGGCCTGGCATGCTCGAATTCATGGGGTCACAAAGAGTCGGATACGACTGAGCGACTGAACTGAACTGAAAAGCTTTTTACCCCCATACCAAAGAATATTTGAAAATACAGATAATTTGGTTATTTTAATAATATTCTTTGTTGGTTCATGATAGAAAGTTTTAAGTAGGAGGAAGAAATCATATTTGCTGCTCATCTTAGAATCAGAGCATCAAAAAATAAAGCACAAATTAAAAGTTTAAATTGCAACAATATTCTAGACATACATCTGCAGAAAAGCTTGAGAATTCCTCTGGGTAATGTCAAAATCCTTCCAAAACAAAAGGGAATTTACCAAGAGGTGGGAGACTATGAAGTTTCTCAAACAATGATGCCTAGTGAGCCAAAGTAAGGCTGTGTCAATTTAATGTTTTTAGACCTAGTCCCTCAGCAACTTACCCCAATTGATTGTGTTGCAACTTCATAAAGGGAGATTATTTGTGTTTTATCTTGGTCTGCAGTAGTAAAGCAGCAATGACTCATTGGCTCTTAGAGCTGAATGAAAGAAGTCTGGCTAGATATATTGGAGGCACTACTGAGTGAAAGCAGACAGACTGGAGTTTCACAAACAGGTTACTAACTAACTGCTACTGAAACAGCCATATCCAACTAGGACTCACATAAGTAATTTTCTGTGACTTGGATTTTCATAACCTCAGATATGCAGATGACACCACTCTTATGGCAGAAAGTGAAGAACTACAGAGCTTCATGATGAAAGTGAAAGAGGAGAGTGAAAAAGTTGGCTTAAATCTCAACATTCTGAAAACTAAGATCATGGCATCTGGTCCCATCACTTCATGGCAAATAGATGGGGAAACGGTGGAAACAGTGTCAGACTTTATTTTGGGGGGCTCCAAAATCACTGCAGATGGTGACTGCAGCCATGAAATTAGAAGATGCTTGTTCCTTGGAAGACAAGTTATGACCAACCTAGACAGCCTATTAAAAAGCAGAGACATTACTTTGCCAACAAAGGTCCGTGTAGTCAAAGCTATGGTTTTTCCAGTAGTCATGTATGAATCACCGACTCAATGGACATGAGTTTGAGTAAACTCTGGAGTTGGTGATGGACCAGCAGGCCTGTTATGCTGCAGTCCATGGGATCACAAAGAGTCAGACAGGACTGAGCGACTGAACTGACTGACTGGATTTTCAGTGCCATCATGAGTCTAGGATCTGGAGTAAAAGTACTTCAAATTGTTTCTCAGACTTAATTACCTCACAGATCTATCTCACAAGGATATAATCATATCCACTTAATTAAGCAAGATGAGTAAGGTTCAGTTCAGTTCAGTTCAGTCACTCAGTCATGTCCGACTCTTTGCCACTCCATGAATCGCAGATTGCCAGGCCTCCCTGTCCATCACCAACACCCAGAGTCCACCCAAACACATGTCCATCAAGTTGATGATGCCATCCAGCCATCTTATCCTCTGTCGTCCCCTTCTCCTCCTGCCCCTAATCCCTCCCAGCATCAAGGTCTTTTCCAATGAGTCAACTCTTCACATGAGGTGGTCAAAGTATTGGAGTTTCAGCCTCAGCATCAGTCCTTCCAATGAACACCTAGGACTGGTCTCCTTTAGGATGAACTGGTTGGATCTCCTTGCAGTCCAAGGGACTCTCAAGTGTCTTCTCCAACACCACAGTTTAAATGCATCAATTCTTCAGTGCTTAGCTTTCTTCACAGTCCAAATCTCACATCCATACATGACAACTGGAAAAACCATAGCCTTGATTAGACAGACCTTTGTTGACAAAGTAATATCTCTGCTTTTTAATATGCTATCTAGGTTGGTCATAAATCTACTTTATTTGTAAGTGCTTAAATTACTGATATATGCCAGCCTATACAAACAGTTATAAATGAGTTTTCAAATAGTTTTGTTTGTAAGAAGTTGTCAAAAAAAAAAAACAAGAAGACAAAAAGAATATCTTTAACCCTACCAGCCTCAATCCATAAGCCAAGTTAACAGCCTGTAACTATTTTCTCACCTCTTATACAAAAATGTCACAGCAGTAAAACAAATGTCAATAGGATTAATGCTATATGATGTTCAGATATATAAAAATCGACAGTTGAAACCAAGGATGAGATGCCTGTTCCTTTATCATTACTATTTACTTGTTTGATATTTTAACCACTTCAAAATAATTTGAGGATGATTTTTAAACTGACCATTAGATAAAACTGAATGTCAAAAATAAATTAGGAATATCAATACGAAGGCAAAGGAGAGTATTTATGTGGTATGTTATTTGAGATGAATTAATAACTTTAATAAAGCACCAATTTTAAGATTTCTCAAAACTGAAGTACATATAAAATATGGAGAATATTCAATACACACTAAAATATATAGAATATAGAGAAATATGTATTCCATATATACCCTAATTTTTTAAAATGCAAACTCCTCAATTTTAAGAATGTTACAACTACTCATTTATACAGGTTCAAAATCTGACATCAACTCTTTTTAAAAAGCATTTTTATTTTAGCACAGGTTTAGATTTACAGAAAATATTGCAAAGATAGTATGGAGATTATCTCCTCATACACCTGGCACCTAGAATCCCAAGTACTATATCTTATGTTTATTACCACTAATGAACCAATATTTATGTACACTTACTATATTAGGGTTCTCTAGAAAAAAATATAAAGAGATTTATTATAAGAAATCAACTTACGCAATTATGGACTCTTGAGAAGTCCAAGATCTATAGTAATAAAGCTGAAGACTCAGGAAAGCAAATGTGTACTTCTGGTCCAAGTCTGAAGACCTAAAAACAGAAGAGACAATGGTATAATTTTAAGTCTCAAAGCCAGCAGTCCCTACAATGAAGACAAATAGAAGTTTCAGTCTGAGTCTAAAGGCTGGAAAAAGACCAAGATCTCAGATCAGTCAGTCAGGAGAAGTTCCGTCTTAATCACTCAGTCTCTCTGTTCGATTCAGGTTTCAACTGGTTGAGGACCATCCACTTGAGGGAGGACAATCTGTTTTACTCAGCCTACAGATGCAAATATTAAGTTCATTCAGAAACAACTTCAAAGACACAATCAGAATAATGTTTGACCAAATGGGCACCCTGTTGCCTAGTCAAATAAACATACAAAATCAACCATTATATTTATTTTTAAAAAGTCCATAGGTTATTCAGATTTCCTTAGTTTTCACCTAATGTTCTATGATCCAGGATCCCACTCTGGGTACCACATTTAGTTTTCATATCTCCTCTTGGCTTTTAGAGTTTCATACACTTTCTATATTCAGATGACAATTTTGAGTAATTCTGGTCAGGTATTTTGCTGTCTATCCCTTAATTGGAATTTGATGTTTTTTATATGATTTTCTACTGCAGTTACAGATTTGGAGAAGAAAAACTATAGAGCCTTATTATAGCATATCAAGTACATATTTTCAACATGACTTATAAAGGTTGACGACCTTAATCACCTGGCTAAGTTAGTCTTTATCAAATTTCTTCACTGTGATGTTACAGTTCCCTTTTTAAAATTATTATTTGGAAAGAAGTCTAGGAATTGCCTAGACTTAAAGGTCATCTACATAAATTATTTGGAACTCTTCCACAAGGAAGATTTTTCTATTCTTCTTTCCTTCTCATTTATTTATTTAATCATTTATTTGAATATGGACCTATATATATTTTTAGTTCAGTTGTTCAGTCCTGTCTGACCCTTTGCGACCCCATGGACTATATAAGAGTCCTGAGACTCTGAGAGACTTAACAGTCCTGAGTCCTGAGAGACTCTTTGCAACCCCATGGACAGCATAACAGGCTGCCCTGTCCATCAGCAACTCCCAGAACTTACTCGAACTCATATCCATCAAGGTGGTGATGCCATCCAACCATCTCATCCTCTGTCGTCCCCTTCTCCTCCCGCCTTCAATCTTTCCCAGCATCAGGGTCTTTTCAAATGAGTCAGCTCTTTACATCAGGTGGCCAAAATATTGGAGTTTCAGCTTCAGCATCAGTCCTTCTAGTGAATATTTAGGACTGATCTCCTTTAGGATGGACTGGTTGGATCTCCTTACAGTCCAAGGGACTCTCAAGAGTCTTCTCCAACACCACAGTTCAAAATTATCGATTATTCAGCACTCAAGTTTTCTTTATAGTCCAACTCTCACATCCATATATGACTACTGGAAAAACCATGGCTTTGACTAGATGGACCTTTGTTGGCAAAGTAATGTCTCTGCTTTTTAATAGGCTGTCTAGGTTGGTCATAACTTCCAGGGAGCAAGTATCTTTTAAGTTCATGGCTGCAGTCACAATCTGCAGTGATTTTGAGGACCCCCAAAATAAAATCTGTCACTCTTTCCATTATTTCCCCATCTATTTGCCATGGAGTGATGGGACCAGATGCCATGATCTTGGTTTTCTGAATGTTGAGTTTTAAGCCAACTATTTCACTTTCCTCTTTCACTTTCATCAAGAGTTCTTCTTCACTTTCTGCCATAAGGCTGGAGTCATCTGTATATCTGAGGTTATTGATATTTCTCCTGGCAATCTTCATTCCAGTTTGTCCTTCATCCAACCTGGCATTTTGCATGATGTACTCTGCATATAAGTGAAATAAACAAGGTAGCAATATACAGCCTTGATGTACTCCATTCTTGATTTGGAACCAATATATAGTTCCATGTCCAGCTCTAACTATTGCTTCTTGACCTGCATACGGATTTCTCAGGAGGCAGGTCAGGTGGTCTGGTATTCCCATCTCTTGAGGAATTTTCCATAGTTTGTTGTGATCTACACAGTAAAAGGCTTTGGCGTAGTCAATAAAGCAGATGTAGATGTTTTTCTTGAACTCTCTTGCTTTTTTGATGATCCAGAGCATGTTGGCAACTTGATCTCTCATTCCTATGCTTTTTCTAAATCTAGCATGAACATCTGGAAGTTCACAGTTCACATACTGTTGAAGCCTGGCTTGGAGAATTTTGCACATTACTTTGCTAATGTGTGAGGTGAGAGCAATTGTTTGGTAGTTTGAGCATCCTTTGGCATTAATGTTCTTTGGGATTGGAATGAAAACTGACCTTTTCCAGCCCTGTGGTCACTGCTGAGTTTTCTAGATTTGGTGGCATATTGAGGGCAGCACTTTCCAAGCATCATCTTTTAGGATTTGAAATAGCTCAACTGGAATTCCATCACCTCCACTCTCTTTGTTCATAGTGATGCTTCCTAAATCCCACTTGACTTCCCATTCCAGAATGTCTGGAAATATATTTTAGACTATATATATATATATATATATATATATATATATATATTAGACTCCAGTTTATAATCAAATACTATTTTGTTGTTCAAATGTGTCCATTTTTGGCCATTTCAGTCAGCTCCAGTGTCCCACTTACATACTTCAATCACTGTATTGTTTTCTGAACACTTCCTCACATGTTTTCATTAAGGTGCTCTGGCCTCATTGTATATATTTCCTATCCCTTTCCTAGAGTCTGTCATTTCTCTAACAGCCTGGTTTCTTTTACTGGAGAATAGCATAAGAAACCAATATCTGAGAGTTGGTGTACTTACCACTAAAGTGTTGTTGCTTCTAAACCCTCTTTGTGAAAAGAACAAGTAAACATATGTACAAACAGTAACCCATGCATATAAACACATCTAGAATCATTTCTTTATGGTATTATCTGTATCTATTATACTTTAAACATGAGTTCATAATGATATCTCCAATTCAAATCCATTACCACATAGATAATTCTAACTTCCCTCTCATGCTTCTCTGTAAATCCCCACTTCAACAATGAGAAACATGGCTCCCCAGCACCTGTCATCTATGGGTTAATTGTTCAGTTCCAGTATATATAGATAGCAGTATCAGAAATAACCAGTACCTCATGGAAAACAACTTTGTCAATTTAAGTACACAGCTTATGTACAGGTGTTGTTATGCTTTTAGTTTTAGAGACTTCACTCAACATCTCTTTTTCTTTGGTTTTGCAGTTTGAATGTGATATGCCTATACCTTTGGACTTCTTTTGGTTTGTTGGGGCTTATTTTCCCACTACTGTTCCAGCTGTGTTATTACTGTAAGACTCATCATGTTTCTTTTTCAGTGTTGAACACGATGAGGGTAACCCATGGGCTCGGCTTTGGACTGGGTGAGTTGATAGTGGGCCTACTGAGGAAAGACGACAGCTGGAGCCCTCCTAGTTAATTCCACTGCCTGCCTCGAGTGTGCAGTGAGAAGTATTGGAAGAACCGCTGCAAGGGTAGCAAGAGGACAGGTCTCTATGAGCTATGCAGGGACCACAGAGAAAGAAAGAAACAGGCCCCCGTCTCAGCTGACCCTTCTTACCAGACAAAACCCCGCCCTGTGGGATCCCGAAAGCCAGGGCTCATCCTCAGACGACAGGCCACAAGTCTGCGGCACCAGGGCCACATGGATATGGCTCTTCCCATAGCCTCGTGCCCTCAGGGGAGCAGTGCTGGGTCCCACTAGCTCCAAGCAGAAGGCCAGGCCTAAAAGGCACGGACTGGTAGGGGACCAGTTTGGCACAAGTGAGCCATGGGCGCCACGCAATTTGCGTGTTCCGGGGTGCTTTAACCTGTCCTGGTGTCTGGGCTGTGTAGATACCGATCAGTTCACTAGCTGGGGTGTGGGAATTTCAGCACCTCCTCCAAATTCCCACACAAAGGAACAGCATCTACTGAAGCCAGATCTCGCGAAATCTAACTTACCAGCCCTGGCATACGGCCCGGTCAGAAGAGAGAATCCTGGGAACCCTGATTGTGGAAGAGGCTTCCCAAGTTCCTTACAACAGGGAGGCTGTATGGGATCTGACTCACAATCTTTATACGTCCTAGGAAAAGTACTTTGTGCTGGGCTAATAAAGCTCTATGTTGAAAGCTATATGTTTTCTATATGTTGAAAAATATCTTAAATGACATTCTGTTATAACATATCCATAGGTTATTTTCTTCAACAGAAAACCAAACTATGACTTAGTGCTGAACTCATTTTTGATGCTATTCCTAAGGATATTTTTCTTGCTGGAGCATGTAACTGTTCTAGCTTTTGGCAATGCAGCACAAATGCACAAAAACTTTATGTAAAGTGTGAAATAGGCGATAATGCCTAGAGAATCCCAGGGACAGCATGGCCTGGTAGGCTGCCGTCTATGGGGTCGCACAGAGTCGGACACGACTGACGGGACTTAGCAGCAGTAGCAGCAGCCTTCACAATGGTTCATAAACCATCTGGAACCCTCAAAGAATTATACCTCTAGATACGTCATTGAATAAAGTTTATGAAACCTGGTAAACTTGCCTGTCTCTAGAGCACTTTTATAAAATGCTTGAAAAATTATTTGATTTAGAGCATTTAAAGCTGTGTTTGAAGAATAATTTTTTAAAAAAAGCTAGCAAGAAAAGAAAATGAATCAAACTGCTTTGAAAGCAAGTTGAAAATAGGAGCAGCATAATAGGAACAAAACTTGAGCTGCTATTGACTGAAAGTATTAAAAGAACACTTGCAGGTCAGGAAATAAATTATTTTTTCATTGTGATGATTTGAGGGCTTTTTAATGATTGCTAACTGAATCAAAGACATAGCAATCATCAAATTAAGCTACCTGCAATATACAAAGTTCCCATAATGCATTAGTGAAAGATTTATGTACACACACTCACACAGGCACATACATACAGACAATAGTTTAGAGATATAAAGAGAAAAATATCAGATTAGATCACTCTTCAGGGTGCATTAAGAAATACTATCAAATGTATAAAAAGGAAAAATAAGCAAAACTTATTTGGTTGAATTTTATCTTCAGCATAAAGCAGATGTTTAAGTAGAATATTTTCTGACTTTTTTTTTCCCCTGTGACAAATGAGTGAGATAGCTCTTGAGGGAAATCCATTTCCAAAATGCATTTATTAGGGCTTTACTCAAGTGCAAGGAAAGAAGATAAAGTGACAAGTCAAATTTAGTATAATATGGATTTGAAAGGATTTCTTTAATGCTCAATCTATTACAAGGCCTAGAAAACTTCTGATTACATATTAAAACAAAAGAACACTATTTTTAGGAGCACAACAACTGAAGTCCTAATTTTGAATTGAGGAACTTGATATTCATGTTCAAAGTCAAAATCTGATATATATTGAGAGAGAAACAGAGAAAACACATTCACTCATAACTGTGGTTCCACAAAACAATCACTTCAAATTTTCGGTCTTCAACAAAAACTAGCTAAATTGTATTTAGAAACTTGTTCAATCCTGTCAGCCTATTCTCACACATGTAAAATGGGATTATTATTGTTTAGCTGGTCTAGTTGATATGATGTGTAAATAAAGTAAGTGCAGAGACTTGGCACCTATCAAAAAATAGATACTCATTAAATACCATTCCTTCCCCTACTCCTTTTAGGAATTTAAAGAGTTAATGACAAGATTTGTTGTTGTTTGATTTAACTACTCAAATAGGGCCATTAACCCATTATCAAACAAAATATCTCTGCTATAATTTCCAAAGGCTGTAATATCCCTTTGTGAACACAAAATTCTGTCCTTTCTGTATCTTTTGTTGCTACTGATTGTGTTTTTTAATCATACTTTGCATAACAATATTAAACATCAATTAGTGTCATGCACTGGGCAAGTGTTGGCAAAAATATAAGAAAATTAAAAGAAATCAGTGCCTTAATTAGTTGAGATCACAGTTCATTTAAACATAAGCAAATTAAATACTTTATAAAGAGAATATAATATAAAAATATTGGTAATTTTAATTTCCCCACTTTTATATCCACTGATACAACTGGTAATACACACATTAATTTTCTAGAACCTCAAATCTTTCATGTCCGCCTTCCAAAACTTCCATTCTTCAGTCTCATTGAACCGTCTTGTATCCTCACCTCTCTCCATTTTTCTAGTCATGAAATTTACCCCCTATTTGTGTATTCCTTATAGGCATTCATAGTAGTGATACTCTGATTAGAACATTCAATCCCTTCATCCTTCTGGATAAGACTTGGAAGTTCAAAAAGGTAATATCTATACAATGCTGTGGATAGATTTAATTTACTTCACAGGCATCATATGGCCACTCAAAAATAAATATTTACTTGATGTTTACTATATGTAGAACTTACTACATACATTGAGGATGTGAAGTAAACAATGCAGGTTGTTATACTGGCTACTTTGTACTTATCATCTATCCTGTCGACAGTTAAGTTTTGTCAGTCTTAAAATGGAACTATTAATACTTACATTGCCTGGCTTCCATGCAGATTAAAGCAGGGAATAGATGTAAAACACCTACATATAATCAGATGTGATATTTTTTATTATTCTTGTTATTATTAATGCTAATCTAAGTATTTCAATCATAGTGGCAGTGCAACCATCTTGAAATACATGTACTAAGGAAAAAGCAAAGTAAGGCCAAGTTTACCCTTAACTTTAATGTTTCCTGTATACCTGTTCATCCTCTTTTCTTATCTATCAGTAAATCACTACATATATGACCACATATGGTATAATTACCTAACATTTTAACATTATTGTACATTTTCCAGAAGAACAATTTCTAGGATGAGAATATAAAGTTGCAGTAATACTAATGCTCTAGGGTTTTGGCAGTTCTCCCAGAAGTGCTACAGATAAATACCTGAACACTTTGTCCTTCAGAATCAGTACATTTAAGTAGAATTCTGTTTAGACTTTTGAATTGTGACATATGTTAATCCCACTGTGAGTTTCTGCATGAAAATAATGTTAGCAAAATTTTAACATGGTATTATCAGGATAACTTGCCACTTTATAGTAAATATGCTATAAATATACTGACTTTTGGGAGCTTACACCTATAAAAAAGAATTCAATAGACCATAGTTTGATGACCTGTGTATGTGTGTGTGTGTGTACACACTCAGTCATGGCCAGTTCTTTGAGACCCCTTGGACTGTAGCCCAACCAGGTTCCTCTGTCCAGGGAATTTTCCAACCAAGAATACTGGAGTGGGTTGCCATTTCCTTCTCTGGGCTACCTTCCCAATGCAGGGATCTTTTGTGTCTCCTGAATTGGTAGGCAGATTCTTTATCAGTTGTGCCATCTGGAAAGGCCTTGATGACCTGAGACCAACAATTATTCACTGAAGGGTCAATAATACCCTTAATATATGTTTAAATAATACCCTTAATATTTTTATAATTCATCCTCAAAATATAACATTATATATTATTATACAATAAAATTTTATATTAAAATATTTTAATCTACTATAAGTTTTACTTGAAAATGGTGTCAAATAGAAAAATTCATTCACAAGTTAATGTGGTTTAAGATGTATTTGAAATCAAAATTTCCACTAATAACCAGTAAGTATATTAAAGTTTTCTATATCCCTATCAAGTTTTTGCAATTAATTTTGATATTTGTTAAATACATTTCAAATATAGAGAATGATATAGAGATTTTTTTTCCAATGAAAGTTTATCTATTAGTATTTTACTATTTAATAGGCATACCAATACTTTAATGTACAGAACCAGAATCAACAAGAGAGTCTAAAAAGTGTCCCTGTATCGATGTGTAGCAAAGAGATGGCTTAGGCTCAGAGCTTCAGTCTTCAAATTATGGTTCCCGTTTCATTAAAAAAGGAAAGAAAAAGAAGTAGGGAGAGAAAAGCAAGAACAAAGAAAGGGATTGAGAAATTGGAAGAAAGAGAAGGAAGACAAAAGTTGAGAAAAAACCTGGTCAGCTACTTGGAAAGCATTCCCTTTGCCTAGCCACAGTTTTAAACAAGGGAAGAGTCATAATTTCCAACACTGGTCTATTGAAAATTGAACATGACCCATCATATTCAAGATGCTGTGTTTGATATTACTGCTATTTTTCCTTCCTTAATAGGAAAGCCCCTGATTTAAGTCATTGTGAAGAATTGGCTACTGAGTGTGTGTAGGTACCTTCTGCCTCTCTCACAGGCATCACAGAGTTATGCCACCACGTTATAGGAATAGTCTCAATCAGACCAATGGTGTTAGTTCAAATGATATCTTGAGATCCCTTCAATATCACTATTATAACATCTTTAAAAACAAAAAATAGCAAAAACAAGTTTTATAACTTTTGTGGTTTTCATGTTATCAAAGGTGTGAGATATTAACATACACAGGAGAGAAATAAGGAAATATGTGTTCATTAAAATAACTGTAAGTATAAGTTTTAACAAGTTCCTCTTTCTAAAGTGGAGTACCCTTCACAGGATATGGAGACAGGCATCACTAGTGTTACCAATAGGGAGTTCCAGTTCCAGTTCAGTCGCTCAGTTGTGTCTGACTCTTTGCGACCCCATGAATCGCAGCACGCCAGGCCTCCCTGTCCATCACCAACTTCCGGAGTTCACTCAAACTCATGTCCATCGAGTCGGTGATGCCATCCAGCCATCTCATCCTATGTCGTCCCCTTCTCCTCCCTCCAATCCCTCCCAGCATCAGGGTCTTTTCCAATGAGTCAGCTCTTCGAATCAGGTGGCCAAATTATTGGAGCTTTAGCATCAGTCTTCCAATGAACACCCAGGACTGATATCCTTTAGAATGGACTGGTTGGATCTCTTTGCAGTCCAAGGGACTCTCAAGAGTCTTCTCCAACACCACACTTCAAAAGCATCAATTCTGTGGCGCTCAGCTTTCTTCACAGCCCAACTCTCACATCCATACATGACCACTGGAAAAACCATAGCCTTGACTAGACAGACCTTTGTTGGCAAAGTAATGTCTCTGCTTTTTAATATGCTATCTAGGTTGGTCATAACTTTTCTTCCAAGGAGTAAGCATCTTTTAATTTCATGGCTGCAGTCACCATCTGCAGTGATTTTGGATCCCAGAGATAACCCATTCTTGAACTTTTGATTCTGCTCAATTCAAATATGTTTTGAATTAGATTTTTGAGGAAGGGAGAAGACTTATTATGAGTTGGAAAGAGAACAAGACACTCTTCCAAAATGTACTGTTTAGCCTTATAACAGCCCTGGGAATTAAGTATGTATATATATATAAATATATATACATACATACATATATATGCTGCTGCTACTGCTAAGTCGCTTCAGTCGTGTCCGACTCTGTGCGACCCTAGAGACGGCAGCCCACTAGGCTCCCCCATCCCTGGGATTCTCCAGGCAAGAACACTGGAGTGGGTTGCCATTTCCTTCTCCAATGCATGAAGTGAAAAGTGAAAGTGAAGTCGCTCAGTCGTGTCCGACTCCTAGCGACCCCATGGACTGGAGCCTACCAGGCTCCTCTGTCCATGGGATTTTCCAGGCAAGAGTACTGAAGTGGGTTGCCATTGCCTTCTCTGACATATATATATATATATATCGACATATATATATATATATATACATATATATATAATTTCACTTACAAACAAGGAAACTGAAGCATAAAACTTTTAGAGAGTAATTATATTCTAATGATTGTGGGAACACCATGCATAAAAAGGGCTTCCCAGGTGGTTCAGTGGTAAAGAATCTGCCTGCCAATGCAGGAAACGTGGGTTTGATCCCTTTCTCAGGAAGATCCCCTGGAGAAGGAAATGGCAACCCCCTCCAATATTCTTGCCTGGGAAATCTCATGAGCAGAAGAGCCTGGTGGGCTACAGTTCATGAGGTTGCAAGGAGTTGGCCCTGGCTAAACACACATGTGGGCACGCACACACTCAGGGATAAAGAATTCTTTTGAAACACATAACCAGATAAAGAAAAACATCTAAAGTTTGATTGGTGATGACTTACAGATTCCTGCTCTGATATTTTTATGAGTAGGAGAAATAGACCCTCTAGATTATTTATCTACAAAAAAAAAATAGCCCTTGTGATAAATACAGTGCAGATAAAATATAACTATAAGGGCAATTGAACTTGTTTACTGAAAATATTTTTGACAAAATTGAATTTATTCACCAAAGTCATAAAGTGAATTCACTGACGAGTTGTAAAGAATAGAAGTTTTCTCTAAACCAGAGCCACAATACAAGGTAAAATATGTATATCTACCAATGTTTACATATATGTTCCAAATACCCCCACTCTACCCTAAATACCTCATTCCAAGTACCACTTTTTATTTCAGTTTCTATGTAGTAAATTGCTTGAGCCAAATCCTATCCTGTTCATTTAGGCAAGGATAAATATACTCCTGATAAAATTTGCCCAACTTTTAACCTGGCAACCTACCTCCAGTATTCTTGCCCAGGAAATTCCATGGACAGAGGAGGCTATCAGGCTACAATCCATGGGGTCACAAAAGAGCAGACACAACTCAATGACTAAACAACAACAACTTGTGCACAGATGTCACTGGGACATCCAGAGATTTGTGTGTGTTCCCAAAAAAGTGAATCCTCCCTTTGCCTCAAGATGGACTCTTGCAGACTGAAGGAATGAACACAGGGAAGGTTACCACTGTGTACTCTGCAACCCCAAGCTCCCCATCCAACCACTTTAAAGTATTTATTAGTTTTGATGTAGAAAGTCTGATGCAGAACTAAATGAATAAAAGAAGAAAGAATATGAATAGCAAAATAACAGAAAGGAAAATAAATAGCTTTAATTGTTCACACATGAGGAACATTTTTCTTACATTGATTTTAATTTTTTTTCACTGATTATTCTCCTTAGCCTTTGTAATTTAGTTTCCTTTATTAGTATGCTACCCAGAATGTTGTACCAAAGGTCACCAAAGACCTTCTGAATACTAACCTTTCCCTAGATCTCTAGATCTTTCTGAGGCTTTTAACCTTACAACTATACCTCTGTAATTTTTCCTTTCTGGACATTTGTTGCATAGGATTATCCTGCTCCTAATGAATTGTCCTTTTCTTTCTCTATTCTTTCACTCAGAAACATGACTTATTTTTATAAATTTTACCAATCTCTGTACTAATTTATTCCATACCATTATCTCCAGACCTAGATTCTCTCCAAAAGGTCAGTCACAAATTGCAAATTTCAACTGGCTTCTGGTGTCAATATGTAAATGTGCTAGCATCATTTCACCCTTAATAAATGAAAAAAAAGGCAAAAATAATTATGTGCACAATGTATGTGTGTATGTGTGCGTGTGTGTTGTATAAATAGCTGCTGAATTTAGGTAAAGGGTATGTTAAAGTTCTTTGTAGTGTTCTTGCAATTTGTCTGTGAGTTTGAAATTATATCAATTTAAAATTTTACCAAAACAACAACAAAAAAAATCAGTTGTATTTGTGCTTCTTTCTCTCACACATTTTATACTCATTGTAAGCTACGCATCTAACATTAGATTGCTTGCTTCAAATCCTGGTTGTTGCATTTACAACTAATATGACCTTTGTTTATGTAATAAACCTCCCTAAACTGTATCCTTTCTGTAGAATAAAGGCAATACTGGTACTTGTTCTATAGGATTATTGTGCAGATTAAGGGTGATAACCCATATAAAATGGTTAGTTTATAATAAGAACATAAGCATCAGTTTATACAGTTATTAAGACTGTTCTTTCCCCTGTACCTTCTAATCAGTTCATACATTTGTGAATCCTATGTCTCCAATACCATTATTCCTTTCTTCAATCTATCCACATTTTATGGTTTTACTCTGTATTATTGCAAAGATTTTTATTACTCCCTGCCTCCAAACCATGATATTTATAGCTACTAGATTAATGGACCTATAAAGTGAAAGTGAAAGTGAAGTTGCTCAGTCGTGTCCGACTCTTTGCAACCCCGTGGACTGTATAGCCCACCAGGATCCTCCGCCCATGGGATTCTCCAGGCAAGAATACTGGAGTGGGTTGCCATTTCCTTCTCCAGGGGACCTTTGCAACCCAGGGATCGAACCCAGGTCTCCTACATTGCAGGCAGACACTTCAACCTCTAAGCCACCAGGGGAGTACAATTCAAATTGTGTGTTTTCTTTTGCTGATGAGCTCCTATTATTTCCCCATTGCCTCCCAAATTGTTCAAGGGCCTCAGCTTGGCATTTGAAGTCTTCTAAAATACAGCCCCAATCTACTTTATACTATCATTATCTCCCCTTATTTTCTACAACTAGCTAATAATAGAATCAGAACACCTGATACTCTACACGTATGTCTCACATTTATGCCCTGTTCTCATGATGTGTTAAGCCACTCTTTCATCTTCAAGCCTCTTTCTACTTAGAGGCTTCTTCTGTCCAAATCATTCTCACATGTATTAAATAAGGTAACATTAAGGCAATTATTGTACAAGATAAACCCCCAAATGTCAGTAGTTTGATAGACAACAATTTACTTCTTGTTCATGGAAAGCCCCCAGTAGATACCCCTGCTTGGAAGGCTGCTTTCTTATACAAGGTAATTCAGGAATCTAGTCTCCTTCAATCACATGCTTCTGCTATTTTTAATTCATTATTTCCAAGGTTACTGTGCTCATCTGTATCAGATCAGTGGAGAGAAAAGGAATGTGAATGGTTTTATGGGCCACACCTGCCCCATATCATTTTTAAACTCATTCCATTGTCAACAACTGAGTCATGTGGTTACACTTCAACCTGGTTGTGTGCCCAGAAAGAAGAAACAGATCTTAGTAAATACTGTCTGCCACACTACATTCTGGGTACATTTCAAATATTCTCTTTCCTGTGAACTTCTTCTTATACCGTCCAGGAAGATGTCATGTACAATTCATGGTACATACATAGGAGCACAGCAATGCATTTACATTTCTAAATTTAAATTTAGTTATTACAAGATGTTAGTAGTAAAAATCTTGTTAAAATTGTTATTAAAGTAGATTGTGAAACAAAGTAATGCATCCTCTTTACAGAATCCATATGGAATAAAACATATATCCATCTGTATAGAATAATATTCATATTGAATGGCAAAAAGACGAGTTACTCAATCTTTTAAGGTCTCTTTTGACCCTCTACTTCTAATGATTAGGGACTTCCCTGGCTGTTCAGTGGTTATGACTCTGTACTCCCAGTGCAGGGAGCACAGGTTCCATCCCTGGTGGGGGAACCAGGAACTAAGGTCCCACCTCTCACATGGCACAGCCAAAACTAAAGACAAATAAATGCTTTTTAAAAGGTATTAACAGGTGTCATTCTATTGTCTATTGTGACAATGTACACAACTTGTATCAGGTTTTTAAGCTTTCCAAATAACAGTGCAAATGGTATTTCCATACAGTAGATGTTTTTGACCAATGTCCACATTATTTAACTAAATTAAAGGGAACTAAAGAAAACTGAAGAGCATAGTCTCCCTATCTTATTATGGAGAAGTAAACCTTATTGCAATTTAATAATCCAAATTTCATTGCCCAAATTTTGAAAGTATGCTATGAAAGCCAACTGTATTGCAAACTGAATCAGACAACATAGAATGTAGTAAGCCTAACCAGATAATACTGTACTTGGTGTTTTCACTAGCTGCACAGATAGCTTTTTCCAGATGTTTCCAGGAAACATCAGCTTATATAAAGAGATTATTTTGGTTCATAAAATAAACTTCAGTGCTAATACAATGAAACTCAGATTTTTACCATATTACAGGTGGAATTACAAGTAAAATGACTTTAGTTATAATCCCAAAGAAAAGAACACATAATTTTTTAAAATCAATGCATAATTTTTTTTAAAATTATGATGGTGACCTTAGTAGAGAAATATATAATCAAAATGTTAATCCTCACATTAATCATATGCATGTTGTCTATATCAAGGAACAAAATGGGAAACTTCAGGAAGAAATTTTCAAATTAGATAAATAATATATTGTATGAATAGAAAATTGCAAACATGCTAAGTCACTTCAGTCATGTCTGACTCTTTGCAATCCTGACCCTATGAACTGTGGCCTGCCAGGCTCCTCTGTGGGATTTTCCAGGCAAGAATACTGGAATGGGTTGCCATGCCATCCTCCGGGAGATCTTCCCAACTTGGGGATAGAACCGTCATCTCTTACATCTCTTGCATTAGCCAGCAGTTTCTTTACTAGTGCCACCTGGGAAGCCTGAGTAGGAAGTTAATCAGACCCAAACTGATGTAGTGGCTTTTGTGAAGAATTATCAGACTTACAGTTAAAATTGGAGTCACTGATACTAAAGAACAGATGGCACACAGAATTTTGCATTTGGAAAGACTGCAGTCACCTGAACACTGTAATACTGTACAGATAAATGAAATACAGCTTGAAATATAGAAAAAGGGTTTATGGCTTTTCAATATTTTTGGATGATAGTAGCCATGAATACTTAACCAATATATTTGAGGAATATTCTTCAAAATATTATTAATGGAATAAGTATTTTAAAAACATGATCTCTAGCAATACTAAAATATAAACATTTCCTATTCTCCCTCTCTTTTTTCTATTTGTGTATGTATATATGTATGTATGTGTTTTGTTTGCATTAAATTTGTTCATAAGAAAATTTGAGTAGCTCATTTCTGTTATAGGAAAATGTCAGCCTGTGAATCACTTGCATTTGCAAATGTGTTGAATACGATTGTAGATACTGAAAAACTTTAAAAAATATTTACTATAGTTAATTGTTACTGTGCATTTAGCTTTTAAGATTCCTGATATTTTTATGCACTTTACACACAATATAATTTAGATACTGGTTTATTCATATTCTGCTTTCCATCTTTTCATACACACATAATTTCAAATGCTGCTATCTTTGCCCCATGTCCACCCATAAACTTATACCTCTAAATTATAATCAGTTCCTGTTATCTAGCTCATCAGGGAACTGTTATGCTCTCATTTTTCCAACTTTTTCTGGCTCTAATCTAAAACACATATGGATTACTAATTTTCAAAGTATAGTACTATAAACATTATGTTAACATAAAAAGGATACTAACTAAGCATTACTTTTCATATGTATAGAGTTTTACAGTTTTATTAATTTGATCATTTATTAAAAGCTTAGAATGTGCATAACAATAATTTAGTGTGCTAAAAGTTATTGCCTTTGAATTTTAGTTTTATGTTGTATAATTCAATGGAGTAAAAATATCAAAGACCAAAACTATACATGTCCATTGTAGTAAAAGATCTATTCTCCAAAGAGGTATATCACAACAACATTTCTTACATTTTTGCAAAATAAAATCATATATTGGTCCTTGATGTTCTGAAGATTTCATAAGATTTTATAGTATGGTGTTCTAAAGTTTCTAAGTTTTTCCCCATCTATTCACATATGTCTGAAAACAATGAGAAGATTCATTTTATTGAGGTACATGTTTTAATTTAACAAATTTTGAAATGTCAGTATAACTTCAGTGAAGAGCCTAACTATAAAACTAACCACCTAGCATTTATATCTCTATGCTGCATGGCTGTTTTAGTTTAATACTATAATCCATGTAATCCAGTGTCACCTAATGAAGTGTCTATTATCATCTTCTAAATAAAGTGGGGAAACATATTGTGAAAATTATGAATATTTTGTGAATATTAACTATATTTGAGATTTCCACTTTCAGAATGAAGGGGTAGATGATATTTGACTAACTCTCTGCTGAGAACAGCTGAAAAGCTGGACAAAATACAGAAGGAGAGAGAGATAGAGAGAGAGAAACAGAGAGAGATACAGAGACAGGAAAAACTTGAGGAGCCAAGATCCTGAAGAGACTATATATGCATTTTCAATTGTTGCTCTAACAAATTACTACCAGTGTAGTAGTTTAAAACAACAAAAATACATTGTTACAATTCTGGTAAAGAATCCTCCTGCAGTGCAGGAGACCTGAGTTTGATTCCTGGTTTGAGAAGATCCCCTGGAGAAGGCAGAGGCTACCCATTCCAGTATTCTGGCCTGAAGAATTCCACGGGGTCACAAAGAGTCAGACATGACTGAGAGACATTCACTTAACAGTTGTGGAGGTAAAAAGACTAGAATGAGTCTTAGGAAGCTCAAATCAAGGTGTTGGCAGAGCTGGAAGGTTTTTACATAATGTGCACATATAAGGAAAATTGAATTAATATTTAATTTGCCTAAATGCCAAGTACTCTAGTAGTAAAACAATTTGAAGGAAGAAAAATAAGAAAATAACATTTGTCTCTAGCTCCATCCTTCAAGGAAGAGACTCATTTTACGGAGAAAATGTACATTCTGTGTATTTCTAGTTTGTCTTTTTTTCCCCCCTTAACAAAACAACAATAAAATTAAAAAAAAAGAGAGAGAGAGAGAGAGATTATTTGGCTAATTGACAAAAAGACACAATCCCAGATACAAGGTAGAAAACTTGATTTCTAAATATTGGTCAAAGGTACTAGTATTTAGTTCTTGGTAATAATGATTAATTTGATTTGACAATACTGTTTTTAAGTTAACATTATTACATTGATTATCTGCTGTTAGTATTTAAAGTCTTAATGTGCATTAAAAATACAAAAAAGAGTTAAGAAATAGGAAGAGTTAAGTGAGAAAATCTAACATATTTAATTAGAAAAAGAGGGTGGGCAATATGGCAGAAAAATTTTCAGAACTAATGGAAAGAAAATAAGTTAGAGATTCATCAAGACAAAAAAAATTTCCATGCAGGGTATCTGAGACGAAATCCATAATAGATGTTTCGCATTCAAATTGGAACCTCCAAAACAAATAAGATTTTAAACTCTCCCGGACAGTCAGACTTTCTTTAAATAAGTGGCAATTAGACTGATAGTTGACTTTACAAAAGCAACAGTAGAACACAGAAAGAAGTAGAATGTACTAAAAGAAATACATAGCAATATAAAATGTCATATGCAACAAAGACACATTCATGAAATGAAATTAAAACATTTCACAGAAGGATGACATGAGAAAGTTTGAAGTAAGCTGACTATCCTTAAAGGTAATTCTAATATAAATAATATATATCAACAGAAGAAAGTTGATTTCAGATCAAAAGTTTGAAACATATGTAGAAACAAAGATAAAAGTTAAGTAAATATGTGGTAATAACTAAACAAGAATAAAGCCAGTAATAATTTTTTAGAAATAAAGAAATATAATGTAACTAGAATTCAAGTGTTCTAAAGAATCTATGTTTTTAAATACACTTTGTTTTTAGATCAGTTTTAGGTTTACAGAAAAATTGCAAAGATAGTACAGAGAGTTCTCATAAAAGGCACACTTCCTTTTCCCAGTAACTAAAATCTTACACTACACTAATGTGGCTCACTTGTTATATTTTCAATGTCCTTTTTGTCATGGAAGGTAACATGTAGGTAACAATCAGGGTCCAAGGAATAAGACATAGACATCATTGGGCAACAACTATTATATATCCAATATTGTTTCTTGTGACATTGCTATAATTACTTTATTAGTCATAGGAGAGTTGTGGGGGGCTTTTTTGGTCAGTCCTATGGAATTTTGTACATAGACATCATGTCATCTATGAAAAAAGACAGTCTTATTTTTTCCTTCCCAATTTGTATACTTTTATTTTCTTTGCCTGTCTTATTGTACTAGCTGGTAAATACAGCACAATATTGAATAAGAGTGATGAGAGAAATCACCTTGATGTGTGATATTCATGGTGGGTTTCTTATAAACATTCTTTGTCAGGTTAAAGAAGTTGCCTGCTATTACAAATTTACTGAGGAGAGAAAACTATGTTCCCATGCTGGCTTTGAAGATGAAGAAAGCGGCTCTGAGCCAAGAAATATAGGCTACTTTTGGAAGCTGGAAAAGGCAGAAACAGACTCTACCAGGGGATTTTTCAGTTATGTTGATGTAGTGGTAAATAAGGTATGCTGTACTGTGCTTAGTTGCTCAGTTGTGTCCAACTTTTTGTGACCCCATGGACTGTAGCCCACCAGGTACCTCTGTCCATGGGGATTCTCCAGGAAAGAATACTGGAGTGGGTTGTCATGCCCTCCTCCAGGGGATCTTCCCAACCCTGGGATCAAACTCAGGTCTCCTACATTGCAGGCAGATTCTTTATCTTCTAAGCTGCCAGGGAAGCCCAAGAATACTGGAAAGGGTAGCCTGTCCCTTTTCCAGGGGATCTTCTCAACTCAGGTATCAAACCAGGGTCTCCTGCATTGCAGGCAGATTCTTTACCAGCTGAGACACTGGGGAACCCTGGTAAGATACGGTAGAGCAGAAAATTCTATAGTCTTATATGATTATGATTAAATTTCTGTCTTAAGGTGGGCCTGAATTCCTGGGATTTAACTTTTTACAAGTGTTCCTTACCCTTCACCACCCTTAAATAAGATAGGAAGGCTAGAGGCTATTGGATAGAATAGGAAGAGATTCAAGTATATAAGGAATCTGATGTTTGATAGCTGTCAATACATGTAAGAAAAGGTAAATTTTTCAATAATGATGTTGGTGTATTCGGCATCTATGAGTTTCCTATGGCTGTCATAACCAATTACCACAAACTTGGTGTCTTAAAATAAGAGAAATGTATTCTCTCACAGAAGTATTGGCAGAGCAATCCATACTTGTCTGTGTGCTCTAGGGAAGAATTTTTCCTTTCTTTTGCCATCTCCTGTTGGTTCCAGCTGTTCTTTGGCCGTGAGAGCATCACTCCAACCTCTATTTCCCTTGGCATTCCCCTCTGCGTGTCCATTCTCTCTCTGTCTCTCTCTCTCTCTCTTTTTTTTTTTTTTCTCTCTTATAAAGACACATAATTGAATTTAAGGATCAAAAAAATCCAGAATGATCTCAAGTTCCTTAACTATATGTGCACAGAATCTTTCTCAAAAAAAGATCAGATTCACAGGTTTCAGGGATTGGAATTTTCACATATACTTTTAAGAGGCCATAATTCAACTTACTACTCTACCTATATAGAAAAGAAAATTCCAGGCAAATTAATATCTTAAAGGCAAAAAAAAAAAGTATATACTTAAAAAGTGATATTACAAAAGATTGTATTTAAAACTTCAAGATAGGATTTCCTAAACAATATACAAAAGTATAAATTATGAATAAAATATTGATAAATATGAGATAAATATGTTTAAATTAATAATCATATTCATTAAAGAACAGTATAAAAAGGTGAAAAAGTTGATCTCTGTATCCATAATGTATTGAGAAATATAGCACATCCATTAGAAAAAGTTAAGCTACTAAAACAATTAATACATACAATTTGTGAAAGGATTTCTGACAGAGGAGGATATACAAATAAATCATAAAAATATTAGATATATTCAAATTTATTAGTTTGCAGCAAGCAAAGTAAAAGTAATAGTGGCTCAGGTATGTCCAACTATTTATGACTTCATGAATTGTAGCCTGCTAGGCTCCTCTATCCATGGAATTCTCCAAGGAGGAAAAATAGAGTGGGTAGCCATTTCCTTCTCAAGGCAATCTTCCTGACTCAGGGACCGAACCTGCATCTCCCATGTTGCAGACAGATTCTTTACTGCCTGAGCCACCAGGGAAGCCCAAGAATACTGGAGTGGGTAGCCTATCCCTTCTCCAGTGGACCTTTACAACCCAAGAATCAAACCGGGGTCTCCTACATTGCAGGTGGATTCTTTACTAGCTGAGCTACCAGGGAAGCCCCAGTAACCAAGAAAGTACACATTAATTCCACAATATGGTATCACTGAACACACACAGATTTGTAAAACAAAAATTCTGAAAATGTTGAGTGTTGTTAGAATAAGGAGAAGGTAAATTCTCATATATTTTTAGTGAGAATAGAAATTATACAATCTCTTTGGAGAACAGTTTGTCATCACTTAAAAATGTGATAGGGTATCCTTACATCTATTTTTTTTTTTTCCTTTCTGATCTAGCAGTAGCAAAAATTGACATGTGGAAGAAGACATAGTTTAAGAAAAAATACAAAATTGACAACCTGGTAGAAAAAATAAAGACCCTGTTTCTGCACACTGAAATGAAGAGGTGATTCAAAATCCAGAGACATCTCATTGTGGGAACAGTACTCATACACTAGTTGAACAAAACCTAAGTGTGATATATGTAACATTTCAGAAGAGATTAGAGACATTACTTTGCCAACAAAGGTCCATCTAGTCAAGGCTATGGTTTTTCCAGTGGTCATGTATGGATGTGAGAGTTGGACTATAATGAAAGCTGACCACTGAAGAATTGATTCTTTTGAACTGTGGTGTTGGAGAAGACTCTTGAGAGTCCCTTGGACTGCAAGGAGATCCAACCAGTCCATTCTAAAGGAGATCAGGCCTGGGTGTTCATTGGAGTGACTGATGTTGAAGCTGAAACTCCAATACTTTGGCCACCTGATGCGAAGAGCTGATTCATTTGAAAAGACCCTGATGCTGGGAAAGTTTGAGGGCAGGAGGAGAAGGGGACGACAGAGGATGAGATGGTCAGATGGCATCACCGACACAATGGACATGGGTTTGGGTGAACTCCGAGAGTTGGTGATGAACAGGGAGGCCTGGCGTGTTGCAGTTCATGGGGTCACAAAGAGTCAGACACGACTGAACTGAACTGACTGATTATGAAATTTTGATCCTTCCTCTCCTCTTCTCCTTCCTCTACTTCCATATCCACCATTAGCTCGGATTAGAAACAAAGTGAATAAAATGACTGCTTATAGCCCTTATGACTAGGTTGAAGGGAAGAGAAAAAACTGAAATATTATTCCATGAAAATAAAATCAAATCCTACACATATTAGAATAGATATAATGTCAAGCAAGATGAAGCCACTGAGAATGAAAAAAATTCAAAGACCTATTTATACAGCTCTGAACACATACTAGATTAAATGCACATTCAAAATTACTATGCAAAAGACAAAGTTCAAAATCTGTAAAACTGTTTCTCTTGGAATAATAGAAACTTTGTCATAATTTGTTCATGTTGCAGAATAAATTAATGAATATTAAATTCAATATAGCAAGAAGCATAAAAACTGAAAGGAGAATTAAAGGCCAAATGATATAAACTGAAAAAGTCATTTGTGTGCATGCTAAGTCACTTCAGTCATGTCTGACTCTGAGATACCATGGACTGTAGCCTGCCAGTCTCCTCTGTCCATGGCATTCTCCAGGCAAGGGTATTGAAGTGCATTGCCATGCCTTCCTCCATGACCCAGGGATTGAACCTGTGTCTCTTATGTCTCCTACATCAGCAGGCAGGTGTGGGTAGTGTTCCCTTTTCCAGGGAATCTTCCCAACCGAGGGTTCGAACCCAGGTATTCTTTCATTTCTTCCATGACAGCTTAACTCCAACTTCTGTCTCTATTTCCCATGACATTCTCCTCTGTGTATCTCCCACATTGCAGGCAGATTCTTTATAGCTGAGCCACCAGGGAAGCCCCTTTACCATTAGCACCACTATTAATTAAAAAATCAGGAACAAACAGAAGAGGCACCACTAAAGATCAAGTTATTTCAAAAAAAAAAAAAAAGACTTAGGTATTCCTAATCAAAATGCTAGGAAAAGATGAAAAGGTTAGAGCAATGAGAAAGGTACAAAAGATGTGAAATTAAGTCATATAACATGAATATTTGATATCTCTACATTTTAGAATAAAGAGAAGTACTAGAATCCAGCAGATTGGAAATATACAAATTCACTGTTGCAATTCTAGAAGTTTTCCCTTGCTGGAAAAAATAAATACTTCAGGGAATTTTGATTTAGAAAATTCTGAAAGAGTTATATTATTTTATTAATCTATTCAACTTCAAAGAAATAATTCTTCAGTCATAGTTGCAGAAAAAAAATCAGTGTCTTAATAGAGAAAAGTTTGGGACAATAGGGAAAAAGTTAACTTCAAAATTATCTAAATCATTATTAATGCCAGAAGACAGTGGAGCAATCTACAAAATTCAAAAGGAAATCATGATTCAAGTACATCACAACAAGCCAAGGTTTTGGCAAATATTAAGGCAACATGCAGACACTCTAACTTGAGAAAGCTGGTATAACAAAAACCTTTTGAGATAATGGAATATTTTTAAGTATACATTTCAAAATCTATATATTATCTGATTACTTAAAATTAAAAAATGAGGAATGGAAGTTATGATAACAAGGCCAATAGTGACTATTAATTCATTTAAAATATGGTATGAATATTAAACATCTAAAAGAATTATAGAGGACAGATGCAAATATCAAAAAAGCCTGGATAATATATATAAATAATAACCTAACGAGCAAGAAAATAATTGAGGATAAGGTCATAGGAGAAAAAGAACTGACTTTAAAGCACTCAGATTTCGTAGCAGAGAGTGTTTTGATTCTCCCTCAAAATATTTACTTTGTTTTAATATTCTCTATGTTTTTTATTCATATTTTCATCTTTTCTCTCCATCCATGCATTCTATAATAGATGCATCTTATATGTGCAAATAAAGATTTCTGCTCACATGCTTACCCAATATTGATGATGCTCAAGTGTGAATGGCAGGATTTGTATTGTTTCTTTATATGCTTTTCTGCCTTGTTTGAGAACTTCATTACTTGTATGAATTTTTAAAAACAGAGAGTGTTATAAAAAATAAAGACTGAAGGCAAAGATATTAAAAAAAATTGGTAATGATTAAGTCTGTCTAGAGGAGATGGATCATTATTTCCTTCTCTCCTTTTCCTGAATTTGCTTCTCTGTGAATAAAAATAATAAAATATTATAAAAGGAAAGATGAACAATGTCACTGAACTGAGTAGCATGTTCTACCTTCTTTTAAAACTCTGCTTTTTGCAAATCTCAGGTAGGTACATTAAAATCATTTGTCAGTGTCCCATGTGTGACCCATACATTTTAATAGGAGATAGAAAATGATTTTTTTTTTTTCCAGTGGCAGTGAGGCTGTGTAGGGAAGCAGTCCTCTGGGAGCAAGCATACCTTTTTAGAGCAGCCATGGTGGCTCAGAAGTTTAAGCATCTGCCTGCAATGCAGGAGACCCATGATCAGTCTCTGGGTTGAGAAGATAGCCCGAAAAAGAGAATTGCAACCTGCTCCAGTATTCTTGCCTGCAGAATCCCATGGACAGAGGAGCCTAAGGGGCTACAGTCCAGGGGTCAAAAAGAGTCAGACGTGATTGAGTAACTAATACATACATACCTTTTTGTAATCCATAAGCCAGGCTTCCCTGATAGCACAGTTGGAAAGAATCTGCCTGCAATGCAGGAGACCTGGGTTCAGTTCCTGGGTTGGGAAAATCCCTTGCAGAAGGGATAGGCTACCCACTCCAGTATTCTTGGGCTTCCCTTGTGGTTCAGCTGGTAAAGAATCCACCTGCAATGAGGGAGACCTGGGTCCCATCTCTGGGTTGGGAAGATCCCCTAGAGAAAGGGACTCCAGTATTCTGGCCTGGAGAATTCCATGGACTGTATAGTCCATGGGGTCAAAGAGTAGTCAAACCTCATTGGTGACTATTTAAACATAAAGATGAGTTTTATCTCTCAAGTCCTATATACAGACCATTTTTTTAATATGAAGGAAACAATCTCCTATTATGCACATATACATATTTGATCCCTTTATAAATTTCCCAGGAATCAAATTTGTTTTCACTTTATATCTTAAAATGTTTAAATATTTGACTACATTATTTTCAATTATTAAATTAAATCAATTTGAACAATTGAATTCAGAGTGAAGAGAATTCTCATTAATATCCTTTCATTAATTATTTGTTGACTATTTTTTTTTTTCAAATAAAGGCACTATACAGGGATAAAAACATAGGAATTGTATATTTCCATGCCAGACATGAAAAACATTGTGAATTAGAAATTTAGAAAGATTTAAAATGTATTTTTAAACAGTGAACATTGATATTCTGAACTATTTCCACTCTTTTAAAATCCAGATTCTTAACAGCCTGTAGCAGCATTTCAGAAGCATTACAATTTCTGCCAATAACATTTCACCAAAAAATAATTTCAGTCAGCATTATCAGTCAATGGAACCAACAAAAACCAGAAATCCACTTGAAATGTCCTTCAAATAGCTAAAGATGAATTCAAGGGGATACAACATGTAAAACCAGAAGATGAGGCCTGACTTTGATATTTACTTGGTCTGATAGAGTAATTTTGTCTCTATATAGACCTCACTATATAAGAAAAAGGAGGGGGAAAGGAAGCTGTAATGTGTCACCTTATCTAAATAAGGTACCTGTCATTTCTGGAATTTTGTTTAAACTATGATAGATGTTCTTATTCAACAAAAGAATCTCTTTTATTCCTAGAAAACTGATCTTTTAAAGAGAAAATAGTACAACTAAACCACATTTTCTTCCCAGAAATGCTATGAAAAATGGAAAACTTACACCTTGATTAAAGATAGCCCAGAATTTAGAGGAAAAAAGTACAAACCATCTACAAGTGACCAAGGAGGTTGTTTCCTTTAATGAGAGTATTGTATTTACTTATTACTGCTATTTTTTTCTTACACATTGGATTAGCTTTAATGTTTTTTATTACATTTTTTACACATTTTATCTATGTGCTATTGTAATTTATAGTAAATATATTGATATATTTCATCTTTGTCCACCTTTGTGACATTGAGCTTCTAAAACCCTCAGAGTTTCCTAAGTGATAAGAGCAATGAAGGTGTCTTTTGTTATGTTGAATGAGATGACTTTTGGGAGGCACTTGAGGACTGAGGTCCAGTTGACAGGATAACCAACTGTGTGATCAGAGGATTAGAACCTCCATTACCATTGCCCTGAGCTCAAGGGAGGGAAGAGAGGCCTGAGACTGAGTTTAATCACTAATGACCAGTGATTTAATCAATTGCACCTGTGTAATGAAGCCTCAATACAAACTCAAAAGTGTAGGGTTTGGGGAGCTCCCAAGTGGATAAACATGTGGAGGTATTGGGAAAGTGGCAGGCTCAGAGAGGACATGGAAGTTCTCCCTTTCCACATATCTTGTCCTATGTATCTCTTTCATCCTGATTTTTATCCTTTTTAATAAACCAGTGATCCAGTAAGTAAAATGTCTCCTGAATTCTGTGAGCTTCTCTAGCAAATTAATCAAATGTCAAGGAAGGTGGTGTGGTGGGGGAGGTGGTTGTGGGAACTTCTGATTTAGAGCCAGTTGGTTAGAAGTATAGGTAACAACCTGGAATTGTGACTGGTGTCTAAAGTGGAGCATTGGGGGCCAGGTGGCAGTCTTGTAGGACTGAACTATAAACCTATAAAATTTGATGCTAATTTCAACAGAGTGTTAGATTGAGTTGAATTCTGAGATAACCTGCTGATGTCTCACGGGAAGATCTACACATACACATTGAGTGGGAATTGGGTCCAAGAACCCAAAAAAAATCTACTTCGTCTTCATGAAATTTGGAGAGTTTATTTTTTTACAGAAAAATATGCCAAGCAAGTTATACAGTATAATTTTTCACCTGGCTAGAGCTGGAAAGAAATGCAGGATTTTTTGTTAAACAGCAGGTGAATAAAATGGGGAGATCTGCTTTATTCATTTTATTTCTTCTCCATCTACTATTCTTATTTCTGGAAACAGCATCCTATCCAAAGTGTGAGTTAATTAGGGATGCATTTCCTCAACCACATTTGTTTGTAGTGAAAATCAACTAATAGACCAGTGATCAACAATTTCCAATCTTAATTCACCTTCCTTCCTCTGTCATGGTTGAAAGTTTATGTACAAGTTACTGTACTCAGTCACTTGGTCATGTCTGATTCTTTGTGAATCCATGAACTGTAGCCCTACAGCCTCCTCTGGCTGTGGGATGTTCCAGGCAAGAATACTAAAGTGGGTTGCCATTTCCTTCTTCAGAGGATCTTCCCAAACCAGGAATCCAGCCTGTGGCTCCTGCTCCATTTCCTACATTGCAGGTGAGTTCTTTACTGCTGAGCCACTGGGAAAACAAAATCAAAGTGTTAGTCACTCAGTTATGTTCAACTCTTTGGGACCCCCAGGCTTCTCTGTCCATGGAATTCTCCAGGCAAGAATACTGGAGTGGGTATCCATTCCCTTCTCCAGATCTTGCCCAACCAAGGACTGAACCCAGATCTCCTAGCTTGCAGGCAGACTCTTCACTTTCTGAGCCATTAGAGAAGCACTGGGGTTCCCTTCAATGAAAGAGACCCAGGTTCAATCCTGCCTTGGGAAGATCCCCTGGAGAAGGGAATGGCAGACCATTCCAGTATGCTTGCCTGAAGAATTCCATGGACAGAGGAGCCTAAGGGGCTATAGTCTGTGAGGTCGCAAAGAGTCAGACCAAACTGAGAGACTAATTAAATAATTAATCTAAAATCTAGCCAGACTAATCACTTAAAAAGAAAGCAGACACAAACTATCAATATCAAGAATGAGGAAACAAGGAATTTAATACCGCTGCAGATTCTAAGCTAAAGAGGATGAAAGCAGAATATAATGAAAACTTTTGTGAATTGATTCTTCAATTTAAATGGAAAGCACAAACTACCAAAGCTCACTCAGGAAATAGCTTACCTAAATAGCTCAAATTGAATGCATAATTATTTAAATTACAAAGTTCTTTCAACAAAGAAAACTCAGTGGTGAATTTTACAAAATATTTAAGGGTGAAAAGACACCAGCGCTACACAAGTTACTTCAGGAAATTGAAGGCTAGTGACTACTTCCAAATTCATTCTATGAGACCAGCATTAACATGATACTAAAAGCAGACAAAGATACTATAAAATAAGAAAATTACACTCCAGTTTTATTCATGAACAAAACCCCAAAGCTATATGTTTAGCTCTGCTACAAATATTTCAGAAAATGTAACTTTTTCATGGTGTTTGAATTTTCCAGATAAATAGAATTCAACAACCTAGATTCTGTTCATAAGCACACTTATAATTCAATAGGAGTTTCAGCACAATTTAAAGTTTGATCATTGGAAAAACTTAGTATCTTCTAATTTTGAGACACATATAATTTTTTCTTCAGAGTGGACTTTAAGGGCCGCTCCATTAGTTTTCTTAGAATTTTAATTAAATAATTACCTTTAGAAGAATCTTTTAAAATGTTTATGAATTTTTATTAGTTTTTATAATTGTCCCTTGGACTGCAAGGAGATCCAACCAGTCCATCCTCGAGATCAGTCCTGAGTGTTCGTTGGAAGGACTGATGTTGAAGCTGAAACTCCAATACTTTGGCCAACTGATGTGAAGAGCTGACTCATTTGAAAAGACCCTGATGCTGGAAGAGTGAAAGCAGGAGGAGAAGGGGACAACAGAGGATGAGATGTTTGGATGGCATCACCAACTCAATGGACATGAATTTGAGTAAACTCTGGGAGTTGGTGATGGACAGAGAGGCCTGTTATGCTGCAATCCAAGGGGTCACAAAGAGTCAGACACAACTGAGTGACTAAACTGAACTGATAATTGAACAAATGATCCTTTTTCTTCGACACATTAAATTCTAATATTTCACAATCTAGCTTATTGGGAATGAAACACATTGAAAATGAATAGCCATAGCATATTCTTACATCACCAAGTTGAGATGTTGTGAAGTGAAATCATATGTTTAAAAGAGTTGAAGAAATGATGTGTTGTTGTAAAGTTGTCTATAGTGACATTGTTTAGCAGAAATTTAATGCAAGTAATATAATTTTTTAAAGTCAAATAAAATTAAAAGAAATGTATGAAATTTAATTTAATAATGAATTTTATTACCCTAATATTTCTAAAATAGTTTCATTTCAACATGTCATCAGTATAAAAATAAAGACATTTCTTTTGTGCATGGGGCTATGATATTAAACAAGATAAAGATTAATTTGTAAATATGAGTTCATAAATATGCTTCTAGTAAAAATAATTGTAAATAAAATATATATACTTATTTGTCATTTTGACTAATTACATATTGAGAAGCAATACAGCCTGTTGTTTCTAATGGTTAAGGGCCTGATATCTAAACTAAATTACCTGGATTTGTGGAGCCCTAAATGGGAAACCTTAAAAAAGAAGGGCTAGCTTTGCGGTTTAGAGCTAAGATGGCGCCTGGCGGAAGAGATGAGGGCGCGGCCTAAGTTGTCTGTCAAAACTCTTGATTGGTTTTCTTGATTTCTGTGCACATAGCGCGTGATCACCATAGACTCCTGTTATAATGATGGCACATGATGATTTGACCTTTAATGTGATTGGTGCAACTATGGAAAGTCCCTCGCAAACCCCTCCCTGCTTGCCTTTATAAACCAAGAGCTTACAACAATAAACCGGAACTGCTTAGATGGAACCCCTGTCTCGTCTGATTGTCTCTCGCTCGCCGAGGGGCTGGGTTGGCGGACAGCAGGCTCACCTCTCCTCGGGACCCCTCGGCTTTGCTGAGGGAAGTTCCACTGCCTCTCTCTTTCTGCGGAGCACTCCCTGCATGGATTCAAATCTCACCTTTCAAGTTTACTAGGTGATGCCCATAGGCCTCAGTTTTCTTTCTTTAAAATCAAGATTAATAATAGTATGTAACTCTTAGGTCATTGTACAATATATGGATTAAACAAGTTAATAGGTGTGTGTGTGTATATGTATGTATGCTACTGCTAAGTCACTTCAGTCGTGTCTGACTCTGTGCGACCCCATAGACGGCAGCCCACCAGGCTCCCCCGTCCCTGGGATTCTCCAGGCAAGAACACTGGAGTGGGTTGCCATTTCCTTCTCCAATGCATGAAAGTGAAAAGTGAAGAAAGTGAAAAGTGAAGTAGCTCAGTCGTGTCTGACTCCTAGCGACCCCATGGACTACAGCCTACCAGGCTCCTCCATCCATGGGATTTTCCAGGCAAGAGTACTGGAGTGGGTTGCCATTGCCTTCTCCATATATATGTATATATATATTATATATGTGTATATATATATATATATATATATATGCCATAGACTCATTATTGACTCATAGTTTATGCCAGTAGTAGTTATTATATTTATTATAAATACAAAATACTTTTCCACTGAGGACTCATAATGCAAACAATATTAATAACCAAAAAACCCTCAAAAACTAATTAAAAAAACAAAAAAACTATCACTTCTTAAAATGTGATATATGAAGAAAATAAAATTGAAATACCTAGTACATTATGGAAATGTTAGTCGCTCAGTCATGTCTGACTCCTGGAACCCCATGGACTATAGCCCACCAAGCTCCTCTGTCCATGGAATTCTCAGGCAAGAATACTGGAATGGGTTGTCATTCCCTTGTCTAGGGGATTGTCTCCAACCAGGGATGGAACCTGAGTCTTCTGCATTGTAGGTAGATTCTTTACCACCTGAGCCACCAGGGAAGCCAATGTGTTATACATTTCTTTTATACATTTTTAGATTTTTCTAGTCTTTCAAACAACTCCAAAGCATAATTTACCTATATGTTTTTAATATTTCTCTTTCTCCTCTTGGTTCCTCTTTCCTAAGACCACTAAAAATGTTACTTAAACAGTCTGTTTTTTCTGCCTTACTAAGTACAGAAAATTCTAACAAAACAGATCCTTGAAAATGCAAAGAATAATTAGTCATATCTTGTCTGGTCACTTTGGTTCTGGAAAAGAATGACATTATCAGTCCTATGGAAGATTTGTTCAGCCATTTTCTGTGCTAGACTAAGACATAACTAGTATTTGTATTGTGTGAGATGGTTAGCTTTATTTCAAAGCCCAGGTGTCTTACCTTTTAAAATATATCCAAAGTCTTCTTATACTAACAAATAGAAGAAATGGATAAAAGTGAGGAAATTTTTCCTTATCTCTTTTCTAGACATTTCAAGTATTCTGAATTAGTGGCTTTTAGAATATGATGTTTTGATGTTCACTTAGCTATTTGAGGAGGCTTCGTTAGTGCCTCAGATGGTAAAGAATCTGCCGACAGTGCAGAAGACTGGGTTTGATCCCCGGGTTGAGAGGATCCCCTAGAAAAGGGAATGGCTACCCATTCCAGGTGGACATGACTTTGGGTAAACTCCGGGAGTTGGTGATGGACAGGGAGGCCTGGCCTGCTACAGTTCATGGGGTCACAAAGAGTCAGACAGGACTGAGCGACTGAGCTGACTGACTGACTCACTCCAGTATTCTTCTCTGGAGAATCCCATGGACCAGAGGAGCCTGGTGGGCTACAGTTCATAGTGTTGCAAAGAGTAAGACACAACTAAGTGATTAACACTTTCACTTTAGCCATTTAAAATGGTAATTAGGACATTAAAAGTTGTAGTAGATTATGTTATTTAACTTTACTAATAATACTCAGGCTCAACTGTTACCTTATTGGACTGAAATATTCCTTAAAATATAAAGAGGGAAATACATATTATTCTGCCCTTCATATGCCCATAGTCTTTGGGAGGTGGAATTATTTGTAAAAGTGTCAACTGAGTGAGGGAAAGAAAAAAGCACTAGGAAAATTAAATTTTGAAAATATGATGATAACTAAGATGAGCAGAGCTAGAAGAATCATTTCATTTATTTCTTGCAAAGTAATTGTGTAAGTAAATCATTGCCTGTCAACAGAAAGATTAATTTTGTACTTAGTTATAATTCAGATTTATTCTCAAATATAAGGGTAATTGCCACCAATCAGGACTAAAATTAGAGATGACTCCAGAAATAGTTTTTAAAAGTAATACATTCTGCAAAAAATGAAAAGAAGAGCAAAGTTTACTCTGCTAAAATTTTGCTGGACTCTCTCCAACATCCTTTCCTCTGGCACTAAGGTCTAATCGAATCCATCGAATTTCAGGACATATTTAAGAAACTGATAACCAGCTTCTTAAGCAACGATGAATCTTGGGTTGATAAAAGGCATTTTGAAAGGTTGCTGCTGAACCACGAAAAGACGCCAGGATTCTTAGCCTCCAGAGGAGAAGAATTCAATCTGGGGCCAGAGACAAGGCTTGATCACTCAGAGCTTTTGTGTAATAAAGTTTTATTAAAGTATAAAGGAGATAGATAAAGCTTCTGACATAGGCATCAGAAGGGGGCAGAAAGAGTACCCTCTTGCTAAGTCTTCAGCTGGATGTTATGTAGTCACTAGCAGTCTATTAATGAAAGAAAGGAATGTCTTAAAACTCAGAATGGCACCAGGCCCCTCATCCATAAGATGTATTTTGAGATACTCTTGGTACCAGGCGATTCATCCCCATCCATAAAATGACTGACTTGAGTCTTGCAGAGGGTAGATTACCATACAAATAGTTTCGTTTACATAGATTAGGGGGACAATGTCTGAGTATAACATAATGGTTTGTCAAGTAGGTTCTGAGTCATTAAGCTTTTTTAGAATCTTGTAATGCTTGTTGAGTAAAATCAGTCAAAGCAACCACTCATAGTATAACATCTGTAGTTCCCAAAGAGGGAACAAACACTTGCAGCCTATTTCCTCCCTTTGGACACCCCTGGCCTTCCTGCCTGTTACCCTCTCAACTTCATCGTTGGAAAATAAATCCAGTTCATAATGAAAGAAATCTGATTATATTCATTTAGTTACTCTCTAGAGAAGAGAAGATATAACAAATGTAGATTATTTTTAATCATATTTTAAAAAATAGTTTGTTAATAGCTCTTAGTATGTGGGATACTATTTACTCTTTGTTATAAAAGTGATAGTATTTATAATATAAAAGAAAAGTCAATGGAAAGAAAATCTACCAATTAAATAAATGAGAAGCAAAATAAATTGAAACTATTCCCATGCAATTTTTATATAAAGAGTCATTCTAATTCCTTTAAAAATTATGGCCCACTTTTGATTCTCTCCCCAGAAAAACTCACTTGGGCTTCAGTCAGTTCAGTTCAGTTGCTCAGTCGTGTCCAACTCTTTGCGACCCCATGAACTGCAGCACACCAGGACTCCCAGTCCTTCACAATCTCCCAGAGTTCACTCAGACTCACATTCATTGAGTCCGTGATGCCATCCAGCCATCTCATCCTCGGTCATCCCCTTCTCCTCCTGCCCCCAATCCCTCCCAGCATCAGAGTCTTTTCCAATGAGTCAACTCTTCGCATGAGGTGGCCAAAGTACTGGAGTTTCAGCTTTAGCATCATTCCTTCCAAAGAAATCCCAGGGTTGATCTCCTTCAGAATGGACTGGTTGGATCTCCTTGCAGTCCAAGGGACTCTCAAGAGTCTTCTCCAACACCACACTTTAAAAGCATCAATTCTTTGGTGTTCAGCTTTCTTCACAGTCCAGCTCTCATATCCATACAAGAGCACAGGAAAAACCGTAGCCTTGACTAGACGGACCTTAGTTGGCAAAGTAACGTCTCTGCTTTTGAATATACGATCTAGGTTGGTTATAACTTTTCTTCCAAGGAGTAAGTGTCTTTTAATTTCATGGCTGCAATCACCATCTGCAGTGATTTTCGAGCCCCCCAAAATAAAGTCTGACACTGTTTCACTGTTTCCCCATCTATTTCCCATGAAGTGATGGGACCGGATGCCATGATCTTCGTTTTCTGAATGTTGAGCTTTAAGCCAACTTTCTCACTCTCCTCTTTCACTTTCATCAAAAGGCTTTTTAGCTCCTCCTCACTTTCTGCCATAAGGGTGATGTCATCTGCATATCTGAGGTTATTGAGATTTCTCCTGACAATCTTGATTCCAGCTTGTGTTTCTTCCAGTCCAGCGTTTCTTGTGATGTACTCTGCATAGAAGTTAAATAAGCAGGGTGACAATATACAGCCTTGACATACTCCTTTTCCTATTTGCAACCAGTCTGTTGTTCCATATCCAGTTCTAACTGTTGCTTCCTCATCTGCATACAGATTTCTCAAGAAGCAGGTTAGGTGGTCTGGTATTCCCATCTCTTTCAGAATTTTCCACAGTTTATTGTGATCCACACAGTCAATTCAAATTCTTGCATTCATGAATTCAAAAATTTCAAGGGATTAACAGTCCAACCGTGAACTCTAGGGTAAAAATACGTGTTCTATTAAAATGAGGTGAAGATGTGTTTGTACATTTAAAGGGGAAGGTGAATGAGTCCCAATCTTTTCAGAGAGAGAATGCACAAAGTTAAATTCACAGAAACCTGCAGTTTGTTATTTTCAGTTAAAATATAATGCAGCAGTTAATATGTCAAACTTCTAAGACCTTTTTGTGAGGGAAAAAATATTTAGACTCATCATAGAACTGCAGTGGTTAACAGTTGCTATAATTTGCCACAGTTTAGCTGGTGTCTAGAAAAAACAGCTATATGATGGATTTTTAGGAGACTGATTCCTTTCAGACTGATATATACAGTTTTTTACTTTCAGTTCAGTTCAGCCACTCAGTCGTGTCCAACTCTTTGCGACCCCATGCATCGCAGCACGCCAGGACTCCCTGTCCATCACCAACTCCGGGAGTTCACTCAGACTCACATCCATCGAGTCAGTGATGCCATCCAGCCATCGCATCCTCTGTCGTCCCCTTCTCCTCCTGCCCCCAATCCCTCCCAGCATCAGAGTCTTTTCCAATGAGTCAACTCTTCGCATGAGGTGGCCAAAGTACTAGAGTTTCAGCTTTAGCATCATTCCTTCCAAGAAAATCCCAGGGCTGATCTCCTTCAGAATGGACTGGTTGGATCTCCTTGCAGTCCAAGGGACTCTCAAGAGTCTTCTCCAACACCACAGTTCAAACACATCAATTCTTCAGTGCTCAGCATATCATTCAAAGGCAATGCTATTGCTACTATAAAGTTAGCTGTGTAGAAATTATATAAATAGAAATAAATGTATGCTAATAGTAATATGTTTACTAGGTCTGCAGTCCCTGGGGTTGCAAAGAGTCAGACACGACTGGGCAACTGCACAAGTTCTTCTATAGTCATCATAAATTTTATTGTGTCATAATAATAAAAAAACCCTGAAGATTAAAATCAATTATGATAATTTTGCATGCAGTCTAGTCAGATAGTTTAATGTCTGATATAGACTTTCTCCTCTGGACTCAGGGTTCCATCCATATAACACTCTTTATTATGTGTCCTAACAAGTTAATAGAGATTATACCTGTGACACAAAGTTGGGCCAGAGATAAATGGTATAATTTTCAATGTTTGTCCTCAAAATCCTCATAGTCTTTCACATCTTTTGTAACACCTTATTCTCTGTTTCTCAATTCCATGGCTTCCTCATCCCTCTTGCTACTTCCTTTCTATGCAGTAGACAAGGACCCCACTGACCAAACACTGTCAATTTCTACCTGGATGAATGTAGATATATTACTTCAACTCTGAGACTCATCCTGTTCTGTTGCAAAAAGGGTAAAATAATTTCAAGTTGTCATTAAGATAAAATGAGACATTTGGAAGAGAGTGTCTTGCCCATGTTGAGTTAAGACTATGTTTCTGTTGAAAGAAATTATCAGTTAATAAAACATGTGAGTTAGACCTCATATTGGGTAATTAACTTCTGTAGGTTTTCTTGTTTTTCTTAAAAAAAAAAATTGTAACACTCAATATTTATTAACTACTTTTTTATTTTAAGATTTCTTTCTTTTTCATTTTCTTTTTGGCCACACTGTGAAGGCATGCAGGATCTTAAGTTTCTGGACCAGTGGGCCACCAGGGAAGTCCCTGGGTAATTAACTTTTGAACAGAAGGCTTTTAAGACCAAAAGGATGAGGTTTCAGGAAGAAATAACTAAACTGCAGTCTACAAGGTTTGCTGAAAGGGACTTTTTCCGTGTACCTCAGGCTATATCTGTGTGATTCACTTTTCTAAAGGCCTTTTCCAGAGATGAGTCTGACTAAATAATAAATGAAGTATTCATTTAAATAGCTTAATAAAATATATTAAATTCTGAAACTTTTTCTCAGGTTCAAATTATTTTTTTGGCCTATTTGTTGACAACATTCAAAATTTTATCCTTTGAAAAATTGAGGGAAATCATATTTTATCAGAAACTCAACTTATAATAAGCATAAGAATGGAATTCCCTGGTGGTCCAATGGTTAGGATTCAGCACTTTCTCTGCCAGAGAAAGCTGCAGAAAACCTGAGTCCAGATTCAATCCCTGGTCAGTTAGCTAAGATCCAACAAGCCACATGGCACAGCCAAAAATAAAAAAACAAGAAACCAAACAAACACCAGAAAATGGAACATATATAACACACTGCATTAGGCTTGCAAAACAAAGTTTTCAAAGAAGAAAGAGAGAGGTAGCTTAATAGAAAGTAGTAAAAATATATTATCATTGACAAAGTTCAACTACTATAACAATGGTCAACAACTATGTTCACTGGCCATAGCTGGATAAACTTTGTTTTTCAAAATGTAAGTTCTTACTTGTTTTATCTTAACAAAAATATCGATTGTTCTAAGTAGCTCTAAGAGATATATATGTTCATGTAATATATGGGAAAATGCATGTGAAGTTAGTTACCATCATAAATAAACAATTAAAGGATCTCAGCAAACCATGAAAATGTATATGAATTTTTGGTGGAATATTAAATATAAAACTTCAACTAAGTACTTGATTATTTTAAATCTGTCATGGTATCAAAATCTGCAATACTATGTCACAGATGGTATTTATTTCAGGGTTTACTATAACGAAGATGATGTAAAGACATTAAAGAATGGTACATTGAAACAGAAAAATTATACAATACATATATATTTACTTGTGAAATCTCATTTCTAACACCTTTTCAGTAACTCTGACTGTGAAATAGAAAAGGCAACAGCTCATGAGGCATATTTTCAATCATCTTGAAATGCCCTTTACCCTAGTAATTTACTTTCTAGCTCTGCATGCATTTTAAATGACTACTTTGCTAAAATGTGAAAGATGTTAAAAAGTAAAATGAACATATCATGCAACGAAGAAGAATGTGGAGAGAAATTGAGGTCATTCAAATTATTGGTAAGAGGCTTATAACTCATAATGATGATCATGAAGATGAAAAGATGACAGGGAAACTGGCAAGCAACTATGAGTAAGTTGATTGTATAAGAATGATGTAATTTCCTCCATTGGGCAGCACAGACCCTGTGGAAGCACTTGTCACTGCCCTAAATGACATTTCCCAATGTCAAGTCAGAACACAAACCAATCATAAATCCTCATAACAACAAGTGGTCAACAATGGCAAATTGAACAATATTAATAAGGTTTTTATTGTTCCACGACTTTGATCTTTTTTGGCTTCATATTTACTCTCAAGTCACATTTCAGTGTATTCTAATTGCTTAAATATGTTTTCTTGTACCTATGCAGATAAATTTATTATCTCTGTTCTAAATTATACTGGAATGACTACTTTCTCCCTCCTAAGTTCTGCTAATTCTACCTTTTCTCCAGTAGACTGACATGGTTTAATATTTATCACAGTGGTATTTGAGCTTAAAAGTTCCCTCTGCTGTTATTGTGGAAAATAAATAATAAAAAATATTGCACAGCACATTGCAAATAAGGATATTTTATTAACTTGGGTTAGAACAATTCTCACTGGAATTCAAGTTACAGTATCAAAGAACTACCCCAAAACATCTGTCTCGGATAAAATAACTCCAATAACTGTCATTGTATAGGCCAGTAAAATGAGGCTGAGAATGTTAAGTAGTTTTCCTAAGGTGTTAGAATAAAGCATCAATATAAAATCAGAAACAGAAATGTAGGAAAGGCACAAGGAACTTTCTGAATTTTCTGACTTCATCATTATTTTATTTATCTCTTCTGATGAATAGACTTGCTTCATCTAAGTACAAAATTTATAACCTGGCATTTCTGAAATGTTGTTTTAGGTAACAAATCTCAGAGGTAAATTTAATGCTTAATCACAACAAGTATATGTATCATGCTTTGATATTGTATTTATAATGTATCTGGTTTTAATTTATATGAGTGCTATAACATTTAATTACAAATCTTTTAAGAAGCACACTGTGAAAATTAATACAGACAACAGCAGCATCTACATTACTTTTTTTTATTTAATCAAAATAATAAGCAATTGTTATTACCATCCACTAGTCACTCCAAGTTATAATTTTAAACATATGATCTTTCTGTTCCAGTTTTTGGAACATATATAGTGTGACAAATTTTCTTTTCTTGTCATATATTATTTGGAATATGGAGAAAAATTGCTTAATTTTTTATACAATATAATCTGGATTGAAGTTTTCAAACAGTTCTCAAAACTGAAATAAATAAGAAAATCCTTAAAAAACTATTCCTATGCCTTTCATGGGTTTGAAGACCGTTGTGCTATTTTCATCCACTTACCTTTAGCCAAGATCTCTACACTTATATCCTTTAATCCTGCTTCATAACTGAGTACCTTACTTCTTTAATCCTATAATATTAAGAAACTTTTCTAACTCCCTCCAAATTTGCCTGTTCCTGAATCTGTTTGAAATCAACATTAAAATCAAGCAGAAAAATTTCTCATACCAAAAATCCAGGTCAACTTTTCCATTTGTTCGACTGGTTTTCCATTGCTTTTGAAGAGTCTAATACACTGTTCACTGTGTTTTCCTGTCTCTTTTGGTATTTTTACTTATCAGTTATTTCCATTTACTACCTATCTGTATTTCAAAAAATGTGATTTTATTTCTGCCCTAAGTCTAATCATTTTAACTTTACTTTATCATGCTATCTGCCTATTTCTTAGTTCAGTATTGTTGCAGATTTTTTACCCTGATTATTTGCACTCATCTTTCTGCTTTTACAGTGGAAAGCAATTTTGAAAATCCTATACATGCTACTTTTTCAGTCAATTGGAAAATATTTTTTCTCAAAGCATATTGCCATTTTTCCCTAGGATTCTTTAAGTAATATTGCTGAGAAATATGATTCAAATTTGTCCAGGCATGGTTATGAGTGTAGGGACTCCTGAAGGCATGTCAAAATACTGCACGACTTTCAGAGAACTACACTGGTCCTCTGATTGTTACTGAATTCAATTCAATACCAAGGAAGTAAAGAAAAATAAAAGACTTCATCTGCATCATTTAGCTTTTGTTGCATAGAAAGTAATCCCAAAGCTAGTGGCTGAAAACAATAAACATTTATTAGGTCATCATTCAGCAGACAGGAAATCTGATCTGGGCTCAACTGGGCATTCTTCAGAACAGGATTTGCTAAATAATATGCAAAAGGTATAAAATATAGATAAAATATTGATAAATATGAGATATGAAGAAGTGAAGTGAAGTCACTCAGTCGTGTCCGACTCTTTGCGACCCCATGGACGGTAGCATACCAGGCTCCTCCCTCCATGGGATTCTCCAGGCAAGAGTATAAGTATGTTTAAATTAATAATCGTATCTATTAAAGAACAGTATAAAAAAGAGAAAAAGGTGATCTCTATATCCATAATATTACAGCACTATATGATCAGTGGTTAGTTGAATCTACAGATGGAGAGGAACTGAAGTTACAAAGAGCCAACTATAAATTTTAAGAAATTTGTTTAGCAAATTAACACCCCTCCTGTTCAATGGTCAACTGTGAACCATAGTCTATTAAACTTTCCTTGCTCCTACCTTTCTTTTTTTCCCCTCTTATTTGTCCCCATCCATTTAGGGGATGCCTTTCATTAGTGATCTAATGGAATTCTTTCTGAGATTTCTCCCTGAACATATAATATTTTCTAAATTTACAAGAAGTTGAGTATTCCTTAATTGAGGGTATATCAATTAAGAAATTCTTTGCATACACCAAAATTGCTCTACATGCAAAGATCATTTGTAACTGTAGCCCTGAAAATGTTCTAAATATTTAGTTTATAGTATCCCAATAAGATCACCAAGTTAGGACACTGCTTTCTATTTTATTCACAAAGAGACTAAAATTAAGTAATGCTTTTTATCATTTAAATGTAATATTGACTCACAATTATGATATTATTCTTATATGTCTGATTAACTAAAGCTGACCTGAATTGTGAGATTAAAAATCCAAAGGGAAGAAAAAGGAATAGTTTTCCTTTTCCTTTTTCTTTCCTAAATCTTGGAAGTTTCTATCAAATGTTTAAATTATATACTGGTACATTATCTGAGGGTGTGGGGGTAAAGTGTTTGGCACAGAAGCAGAAAGTCTGGAGAAAACCAGGCATCCAGTTTAGTGAGGCTCAAATAAATAATGTGGTTTTCAAGCTAAATTAAAATGTAATTTTTTCTTAAAGAAGTAACATGTAGGATATTTTATCCTGTTTTTAAAAACTTGTTTAGGAAATCCCCTGGCAGTCCAGTTTGCTGTATAGCAGAAACTAAAACAATGTTATAAAACAACTGTACTCCAATAAAAAATAACAAATAAATAAATGTTAAAAGCATTGTTATTAGATTAGTCTGTAAGACTTTTATTTTCTAATGAAAATCATGTCATTGACTTGTAATAAATATGCAACAGGTATTTCTAAAGTATGTAAATATATGCATACAAAATAGGCTCTATGCAATAGATAATAACAATAGCTATTGAGATAATCATTTGAAAGATTTTTCACATGCTTTTATTGTCCCCAGTTAAATTATCTGTCATTTACTATTACCTCAGGAAGCAGAGAAAGAATATATTTACATCTTGGTATTATTTACCTCATGTGCTAGTCAGGGTCCTGTGGAGAAACAACCAATATGATATACATATAAGAAGAAATTTATTGTAAGAAAAAGACATACAATTATGGAAACTGAGAAGCCCCATGATCGCCACTCTGTAAACTGGAGCCCAGGAAAGCTGATTGGTCTACACAGAGTCTGAAGGCATGAGAAACATAGGAGGTGATGGTGTAGATTACAGCCTGAATCAGAAATCCTGAGAACCAAGAACTTGGAGAACAGTCAAAGATACAGGTCCCTACTCGGGCAATCAGACAAGAGTCAAATTCTTCCTTCCTTTGTCTCTTTGTTCCTTTTCAGGCCCTTTGTGAATTGGACTGTGTCCATTCACGCTGGGGAGGGTAAACTGCTCTACTGAATTTGCGGATTAAAATGTGAATTTCTTCTGAAAACATCCTCACAGACACTCTCAGAAATAATGTTTTGTGAAATATCTGGACACCCTGAGAGCCAATCAAATTGACACCTAAAATTAACCATCCCACCTCACTTTACCAAAGTTCTCTTGGCAAGAATTCAAAGAGTGAGGGCGTATTGTACAATTATTCATCTGTCAACATGCTTTTCAGTTCTATGCCTGTCTGACTTCCAGAAGATGGTTTCTCAGATTGCATAATACTTTTTCCAAAATAATTAATATCATGACAACACAAAAATAGGGTACAGGTAGCATTGTATTTCCTTATTCCCCCTGTGATATAAAATTGTTTACGTTATTATAGATGTGAATTATTTATGTCAAAATTTTGTAAAGTAACTTTAAAGTCATGTTTATCTCCATAATTCAGTGAATGTATGATTCTATTACTTAATGAAAAATGCAATCAAATATACCCATTTTCAGGATGTTTAAATGACATATATTTCCTGATCTAAATAATCTTACAGTCCAGAGTGGTGAAAGGATTATTGAAATAATCACTAATATACTTAGTTGCTGGACAAAGTACAAAATATTTTTTTCTTAATATTTATCAGTAGATACACTCTTATTCAATAAAATTGTATAAAAACACATTCTAAGTATAGAAAGAAAACTCTCACATATAACTCATAAGTTAAAATGTGTGGATACATAGTTATAAAAAGATGAAAATGCGTATCAATAGTAAACCATGAAACATAATGAGTTTCATACATTATTCTTGGACTGCCACAAGCTCCTACTTTAGAAAGCCCTAGACAACAGTGGAAGTATGACTTTCCCATCAGAAGTGAATAATACAATTACATTTGATGTGATGTATACTTTAACAGGGATTCAAAATGATGTTTACCAAGATGTCTTTATATCCTTAAGTACTTTCATCCTTCTCTGCTGTTCATTAAAAATGTATTTTGTATGACCAGAAACAATATTAAATAACCTCATAAGACTAAGGTTGTGTGGTTCAGTGGCATAATTTTAATTGCCTTAATTCAGAGATAAGTTCTATTTCCCAGGAGGGTACTTGTTTCTATTACTTGATAAAAATGATAAATCTATTAATTTGTATCATTGCAAACAGCAGTTTTATCAGATAGTGTATCAACATATTATATGTGGTGCAACAAAATTCTGGAGGTTCAACAAAGTGAAAACATTTATTTAGTACACTTTGTTCTTGCCCTGACTGTTACATTAACATGCAACCTAAATAATCTTTTTCATCATCGAAACCCTTTGGCAAAACAGTAACTAAGACTAGATACCTTCACAAAGATGGTTTTATCCATCATTTTAAAGAAAAGAATGAAGTCAGAGTAATATATTTGAAATATGGAACACTTGGCAGTGAAAGGACATGCTTAGGAATGTAAGATTCTGCTATTGTTAAAAGCTATATTTGAAATCAGAGAGCATTGGGAAGATACTTCTAAATATTCTGTTTGAATCTTGTCTTTATAATTAAAATGTAAGTTCACATAAAAAGGAAAGAATGTAAATAAACCTAGAAAATTTATACTTGGCCTAAGAAGAAAAAAAAGCCTGGAATATGGAAAAATTCAAATGTAAAACATTCTATTATCTTTTTAAACCCTGGGTGACACCTTATGACTTTCTGAGGTGATAGCTACACCTTGCGGAGAAGGCAATGGTACCCTACTACAGTCCTCTTGCCTGGAAAATCCCATAGGCAGAGGAGCCTGGTAGGCTGCAGTCCATGGGGTCACGAAGTCGGACATGACTGAGTGACTTCACTTTCACTTTTCATTTTCATGCATTGGAGAAGGAAATGGCAACCCACTCCAGTGTTCTTGCCTGGAGAATCCCAGGGACGGGGGAGCCTGGTGGGCTGCTGTCTATGGGGTTGCACAGAGTCGAACACGACTGAAGTGACTTAGCAGCAGCAGCTACACCTTGAATACCAAGAAACCAGAGAAAGAGTTGAATGAATGAATCCAGTCAGATATAAGATGGAACATGGCAGCTGACTCAGAATCAGCACAACAGGGATTTTGGAGCCCAAAAAGTAAAGTCTGGCACTATCTCCCCACCTATTTGCCATGAAGTGATGGGACCAGATGCCATGATCTTAGTTTTCACGTTGAGCTTTAAGCCAACTTTTTCATTCTCCTCTTTTACTTTCATCAAGAGGCTTTTTAGTTCCTCTTCACTTTTTGCCATAAGGGTGATGTCATCTGCATATCTGAGGTAATTGATATTTCTCCCGGCAATCTTGATTCCAGCTTGTGCATCTTCCAGCCCAGCGTTTCTCATGATGTACTCTGCATATAAGTTAAATAAGCAGGGTGACAATATACATGCATAATTGTGCTTAAAAGAAGAAACTAGACACAAGCTGATGATGTTTTTAGTTTCTTGGAATTAATACTCTAGAAAAGCTTGTCTGTGAACAACAATATACAATTTCCTAAACAGGAGGGCACTGTGTTCCTTTTGTCTTTGAAACTCAAATATAGTTGCATTCCCACTGTCTTATTATTCACGGGTTTCTTCTATATAAAGCCCATATTCAACTTAGCATATTGCACAAAGGGAAAGGATGTGTTGTAGATGATATTCACTGAAATTGAAACTCCATCTCAGAAGAGATCTTTTTTGTAGAGCTTTAGTTCCTGTGTCCTAACAGAGTTACAATGTCTTCTTAGAGACACATTGTAATGACACCTCAATGATGCTTCTTAATGAAAGTAAAATTGACATTTATAATGGATCCTTAATAGCACTGACTAATGAGATTGCACTACTGTTTAACAGGATTTGAAGAAACACTTTTTAACATTTGTGTTACCCTTACCAGGGGATAGAAAGCTCCTGCCAACATATTATGTTTTGTTCATGCTTTATTCTAGCAGTGACTACCCAGAACAGTAATCACACAGAACTACCCAGCTGCAAGGTGGTGGTTGTTCAGATGCATGCAGATGGAACAGAGGGATGAACTCAAGGGAAGGAATAAGTCAGCAGAGTACAGGATATACCAATGCTCAATATTTTTAAATCATTTCAGACACTCCTGTCCTTTCTCAGACTACCAAGTGTTATAGCCTGATGCTATTTAGAGATTCTGCAGGAAGAGACCATGATACAGCACAAAATGCTCTGAATGTAGTTCAGGTTTTGTCACCCATAGCAGTTCATGTTTCCCTTGAGGAGACGTTTTGGTTTGTTCGTTTTCATTGTTTTTTGTTTGTTTTGTTTTGTCATCAGCCAGGGAAACTCAGAAATTGAGTTATAGTTGGAAGGCCCGTAATAGGAAGATAACTACATGTATAAGGAAATATATGCCCATAGGTGAGAGAGACTGAAACTCCCTAACTCTCCTCTAGGTTCTAGGTCATGGCCACCTGAGTATTTGGGGGAAACAAAAGAAAAAAATTTAACAAGAGTGACAACAATAAAAATAAGACAAAAAAAAAAAAAAAAAGAAGACGCTAACAATATATTGCAAGTGTGAATGTTATATGTCAACTAAAAGCTCCATACCATTTTCAAGCATATCTTAGTGGAAAAAGTTATGTTTGTTATTAGTTACAAAAGTGATATTTGGAGATAAACCTATCTTTGATATAAATTAGGAAAGAAGAGTTACAGAGGTACAATTTTCTACCAAAGACTAGTTAAACAATTTCAACTAAACTTTTGCTCCTGTGATTTTTATACCAACAGATCTGTCCTTGGAAAGGCCCGAGTGTGCATGCATGCTCACTCACTTCAGTCATGTTTGACTCTTTGCACCCCTGTGAACTGGAGCTCTCCAGGCTCCTCTGGTCCATGGGATTCTCCAGGCAAGAATACTGGAGAGGGTTGCCATGCCCTCCTCCAGGGGATCTTCCCTACCCATGGATTGAACCCGCCTCTCCTGCATTGCAGGTGGATTCTTTACTGCTGAGCCCCTGGGGAAGTCCCTGGAAGGCCCTAGTCCCACTAATTTCACTCATTTAACTAATAACTCTAAGTGTTAGAAGGGTGGTTTAAAGAAATTTGTTTACCCAATTATCAAAATCCTTTCCTTTAAACTGGGGCTTTATTCTTACAAAAGTTCTCATAAATTGGGATGATTTTTTAATTAGTTTTATGTTTTTTTTTTTTCTTTTCAGTAACTGCCACTCTAGACCTCCTTTCCTAAAGCCTTACAAGGCTATAGACTCATTGTTAGTTCCTAATTATAACTGCCACATTTTATTCTCATGTATTGAGAAACCTGGAAAAAGATGACATTTTGCTGTATTTATGGACCAGTCATCAGACTGTGAGTCAATTGGAAAGAACTGCATATAGAAAAGTGCTTCTGATGATACCTCCATATCCTTGTCACAATATCATGTAGTAGCTGCATGGTGTGAATGGAATCACAACAGAGAAAACTGTATCTTTATATGTCCTAAAGTAGGATAAAAGCTTTTTTTTTTAACTTAAAAATCAATAACTCTACAGAGATTTATGATGAATATGACAGAGGCAAGTCCTACATTCTTTCTGGCACCCTCTATGAATAGTAACAAAACCGGTTATCAAGTGAATTGTATGTATCTGGAATACCTAGGTATCAGGACCTAGAATAACATAGTTATTCTAATTTTTAAAATCACCAAAACTCCAACTTATTCCTTTCAAGGATTATCCTGAGGAAGCTGGTCACCTCAATAAAGTACTTGTTTAAGCATTTGAGCTTAAATGGTGTTACTTGAAAAAGATTATATCCTGCCTATAGAATTTCCTATAGCCAACCTCAATGAAAATGTACATGGGTTAAACATTTATGTCATATCCTTTGAATTCTTAAACAAAGTGTCCAGTTTGTCATGTACATTCTTAACGTTTAGATATTTCCATAAATAATACAGAATTTTACTTGTGTTTCAAGACCAAGTAAGGTAGAAGAAATGGCAACCCACTCCAGGACTCTTGCCTGGAAAATTCCATGGACGGAGGAGCGTCGTAGGCTACAGTCCATGGGGTTGCAAAGAGTCAGACACGACTGAACGACTTCACCTTCACTTTCAAGACCAAACCATAATGGCTTCATTTTGAATTATTTACCTTCTAGTTTCTATCCAAAGAAATAATGACAAATTAACAGTTAGAGAAAAATTTGCTGATTAGTCACTCAATAGGTTTTCCAACACCCATCCTTAACCTGTTAACCTTGAATTAAAAAGAAATCATCTGAAAACTACTTAGATTATATACCAGTTCATTACACTTGGAACTGTCTCCATGAAATAAAATCTGTATTTTGTTTTTGTCTTTATTAAGGGGGTACCTTAAAAATAGCCATGTAAATTTTATTCCTGATCTTTTTTAAATGAACTGTTGAAGTTACCTTCTGATAAATTGTTTAATATCCCATATATAAAGATTCATCAAAGAAATGTCTTATGACTTGTATTGGAAAACATTGCATTGTATTTCCCTGATCTACTTTCACAAATTAATAATGAGGTGACACAGCCTATCATAGTCCCTCATGTGCTTTAGGTTTAATTTATATTCAGACCAGTAGCTAGTCTTGTTCTATTTTCTAATTCATTACCTGGTTCTTGCTCTTTTTCCTTGTTTCAGTGATATGTAATGCATTTGTGACTCTTGGCATAACCTACTTTCAATTGTTAGGGGAGTAAAAAAAATACCAGGAAGAAAGCAACTGATAATTCTAATGTGCCCTAAAATGCACATGATTTTAAGATAAATATGAACACTGTACATGGGTGTGTCAATAGAAGGTAAAACTACATTCAAAAATATTTTAAGATTGTGAGTTTTCTTGAGTTATTCAGAATTCAAATGTAGTTAAATTCATCAATCATTTACTGAATATTTATTTTGTGGAAATTACCATGTAAGACAGCTTCATAAGAGTCCAGAAATAGAAGTCAGGGTAAGTAGCTTCTGTTCTGGCCAGATCAGACTTTTTGACTTTGGAGAAACAAATTCTCTGAGCTTTGGGTTAATTGGCTCTAGAAGGCAGAGACCTAAGCTCCGTGTAAGTTCAAAAAGTTTACTGTTGACTTAGAAACATATTTTTTATTTCTGTAAGCATATAATCATGATTGAGACACATGTGCTAATCACTTTTACATGAAGCAAAATATAAGTTTTAATTCTGACAATAAAAATTTCAAGTAAAAGTGATTTTAGCAGACAAAACACCTTACCTATTAATTTCGACTCAGGAATACATGGAGTAAGGGATTTTTCTACATCTTCAAAGATGTCCATGGGGTCACAAAGAGTCAGATGCGACTGAGCTATGGAAATGAACTGAACTCAAAGACGTTTAGAAACTCAATGAAAGAATATGCAGTGGAAGGCCTTAAACAAAGAATAAACAATATAAAAATCACAAAGAAGCAAAAGTTACTTGACAGATTTGCAGGACTCTAAAAGGAAATTCACGTTTTTTAGCCTTGAACACATTAAATTTCATCCCATTATTAATTTCATTAATAAAATATTAATATTAAAATAAATCTAAATATATCAAGAAAATTTTGATATTAAACCTGATGTTTCTTTTCAAGTATATAATTGTAATCTTCTTATAATAGCATCTAAACAAATGCTTAGTTTAAATATTTGATAATTCAGAACTGCATATTTGTGACATAATAATCATATATGTGAAGTTTCTGGATAAGGATTATAAATAAAGATTGTGTTTATTATTTCATGAATGTGGAGCAAAAGCTTCAGGGAAAGAAATAGATAAACAGAGTTAGAAACTGATGTTCAAAGCATCTATTACATCAGATGCATTCAACTAGCAGAAGCTATTGATTTATTTTTCAAAGTTCTGGTGGTTTAAAAGTGTCGCCGTCTCTCAATTCACCCATTAAATCATTTCACATCTGAGTGTGTAAATGTACAATCTGAGTGAAAGGGAAAACTGGAAGAAATATGTACATTTAATTCAATAACTCATCCTTAATTTAATTTTATAACCAATCATTCTCATATTAAACTGGTACTAATGTAAGACCCTAATAATGGCAAAAGCATTATGTCACTAAAACAGAAATCCTAACTAAAAAGCTTCTGTCCAGCAGAAAAACACCATCAACAAAACGAATAGGCAACTTGCATAATGGGAGAAAATATTCGTACATCATATATCTGATAAGGGGTTGATATCCAAAATATATAAAAAACTCATACAATTCAAAAGCAAAAAACAAACAAACAATCCAATTTAAGAAATGAGCAAAGTATTTAAATATACTTTTTTCCCCAGGAGGCATACAGATGGCCACAGGTACATGAAATAGAAAATGTTGGCAAGTATGCCTAGAAAAGGGAACCCTTGTGCACTGTTGATGGGACAAAATGGAAGTTCCTCAAAAAGTTAAAACTACCATGTGATCCAGCAGTTCTACTTCTGGGTATTTATCTGAACAAAATTAAAAAACTAACTCTAAAAAGATGTATGCACCCATTGCAGCATTATTTACAATAGGTAAGATATGGAAACAATGTAAGTATACATGGATGAAGAAAATATGGCATATACATATGAAATATTGTGTATTCAGTTGTAAAAAATGAAATCTTGTCATTTGCAATTACATAAACAGACCTTAAGGGGATTATGCCAAGTGAAATGAGACCGAGAAAGATGAATAATATATGATCTCACTTATGTGTGAAATATAAAAAAAAAGTAAAATCAAGCTGAAGATATAGAGAATAGATAGTTGCCAGAGACAGGTGCTGGGAGTGGGAAAAATGGGTGAAGGGTGTAAAAAAGAACAATTTTCCAGTTATAAAATAAATCATGGAGATTCATTTATCTATAGCAAGGCAACTGTAGTTATTAATACTGCATTGCATATTTCAAAGTTGCTAACAAAGATCTAAAAAGTTCTCATAACAGGAAAAATCATTCTGTAACCACAAATGATGACAGATGTTAACAAGACTTATTCTGGTGATCATGTAATACTATCAAATCATTATGCTGCACACCAGAAATTAATATAATATTGTATGTCATTATTCATGTTTAGCTACAGTTGATTATTAATGCTATTGCAGCTGGCCTACACACTTGTGGGCTACCATCCTTCAATTCAATAAGCGTTTCTTTGCTTCCTTTGAAAACAATAATGGCCCAAGAAGTTCCTATTTTCCAGAAGTCCTCATGTGGTACCTTATTTCAAAGATAGTTTCATGATAAGAATTAAAACATAGGATGACTCCCAAAAAATCCCACTATGCTTTGTTATATTGAAAGCTGCATTTATTTGTTGACAATTTTTGATGAGCACTTATTCAATGTTGATACCATTTACTTGAGCTACAAGATGAAAAAGACAGAAACTGTGTCCACAAAAAGTTGATGATCAGTTGAGACAAAAGTGAAATTTTCATAAGCTTTCATTCAGTATTTATTTAATATGTCTCTGCTATTAGTACATAGTACTATGAGATTCAGTTAAAATTTGTTGAGTGAATACATAAATGAATGAATAATAATTTTTTAAGTAGATATTATGACCATGACATTGTGCTAAGCTTTGATGATATAAATGTGATTCAGCTGAGCCCTTCCTTTGAGATGTTTGCAGTCTATTAAAGGGGGTAGAATCATAAACAACAGTTTGATGAATATTATAAATAAGTTGATATAGAGGCCCTGGGCCCTCTTAGCTCAGCTTAGAAGATTGAGCAGGGAGGACATATTGGAAAAAAAGAAAAATACCATCAAGTTGAATCTTGAAAAGTAACTGGAAGAATAGAGAAGTAAAGGAAACGTGATCCTAATAGAGGGAAAGGCAGGAACAAAGTCAGGTAAGCAATTCACATTATTGGAAAGCATCAACCAGTTTAGGAATATGGGAGCTTAAGGAAGGTGGCTCTCATCTCACATGCTAGTAAAGTGATGCTTAAAATTCTCCAAGCCAGGATTCAGCAATATGTGAACTGTGAACTTCTAGATGTTCAAGCTGGTTTTAGAAAAGGCAGAGGAACCAGGGATCAAATTGCCAATATCCATTGGATTATCAAAAACCAAGAGAGTTCCAGAGAAGCATCTATTTCTGCTTTATTGACTATGCCAAAGCCTTTGACTGTGTGGATCACAGGAAACTATGTAAAATTCTGAAAGAGATGGGAATACCAGACCACCTGACCTGCCTCTGGAGAAATCTGTAGGCAGGTCAGGAAGCAACAGTTAGAACTGGACATGGAACAATGGATTGGTTCCAAATAGGAAAAGGGGTACGTCAAGGCTGTATATTGTCACCCTGCTTATTTAACTTCTATGCAGAGTACATCATGAGAAATGCTGGGCTGGAGGAAACACAAGCTGGAATCAAGATTTCCAGGAGAAATATCAATAACCTCAGATATGAAGATGGCATCACTCTTACGGCAGAAAGTGAAGAGAAACTAAAGAGCCTTTTGATGAAAGAGAAAGAGGAGAGTGAAAAAGTTGGCTTAAAGCTCAACATTCAGAAAACGAAGATCATGGCATCTGGTCCCATCACTTCATGGGAAATAGATGGGGAAACAGTGTCAAACTTTATTTTTGGGGGATCCAAAATCACTGCAGATGGTGACTGCAGCCATGAAATTAAAAGACTCTTACTCCTTGGAAGAAAAGTTATGACCAACCTAGATAGCATATTCAAAAGCAGAGACATTACTTTGCCAACAAAGGTCCATCTAGTCAAGGATATGGTTTTTCCAGTAGTCATATATGGATGTGAGAGTTGGACTGTGAAGAAAGCTGAGTGCCAAAGAACTGATGCTTTTGAAGTGTGGTGTTGGAGAAGACTCTTGAGAGTCCCTTGGACTGCAAGGAGGGCCAACCAGTCCATTCTAAAGGAGATCGGGCCTGGGTGTTCTTTGGAAGGACTGATGTTGAAGCTGAAACTCCAATACTTTGGCCACCTGATGCAAAGAGCTGACTCATTTTAAAAGATCCTGATTCTGGGAAAGATTGAGGGAGGGAGGAGAAGGGGATGACAGAGGATAAGATGCTTGGATGGCATCATTGCCTCAATGGACATGATTTTGGGTGGACTCCGGGAGCTGGCGATGGACAGGGAGGCCTGGTATGCTGTGGTTCATGGGGATTGCAAAGAGTCGGACACGGCTGAGCTACTGAATTGAACTGAACTGAACTGAACTGAAGGAAGGTGGATAAACTTTGGGGAGAATATAATGAGTCAGGTTTACCCAACTCTCCTGACTACAATAAAGGACAGCTTCTATTTTAGCTGATTTTAAGGAACTTATATAATATTAGGAAAAGAGATAAACATGTCTTTAATTCCATAATCATAACATGGAAAAATAATATCTACTAAATTTTAGCATATTTTCAGTGTCTTATAATGTACATGTCCATATTATATGAATGTATGTATAAAAGTACAGATACCCATTTTTAACCTATTTTGAAACATAGTATACAAAATTTGGTGGCTTCCCTGGTGGTTCAGAGGTTAAAGCATCTGCCTGCAATGCAGGAGAGCTGGGTTAGATCCCTGGGTCGAGAAGATCCCCTGGAGAAGGAAGTGGCAACCCATTCCAGTATTCTTGCCTGGAGAATCCCATGGACAGAGGAGGCTGGTGGACCACAGTCCACGGGGTCACAGAGTCAGACACGACTGAGAGACCTCACTCCCTCACACATAATTTTGGCATCCCTGGTGGCTCAGATGGTAAAGAATCTGCCTGCAACGGAGGAGACCTGGGCTTGATCCCTGGTCAAGGAAGATCCCCTGGAGGAGGAAATGGCAGTCTACTCCAGTATACTCGCCTGGGGAATCTCATGGACAGAGGAGTCTGGCAGGCTATAGTTCATAGGGTCACAAAGAGTCAGACACGACTGATCAACTAAGCACAGCACAGCATACATTATTTAATAACTTTCTTAGCTTACAACATTAAACCTCATTTCATTTTATTAAATATTATTAAAAATAAAGGTTTAATAGCTTTCTCTTATATGTGAATATACAGATTTTAATAAATTCATTTTTAAACAAAAAAATTGTTTGAAACTTAAAAATATTGAAGTAATAATTTCTTATAGTAGTATGTGAACAGTCAACATTAAAAGTTTCTGAATTTTTACCTAGAGTCTTCTTTAAGTTAAGGTCACAGGGCTGTTATCATAATGATCCAGTGTGAGGTAAGGGAAGGCTGTGCTCCCACCTTTAATGTAGTTGGCACCATTTATTTCAGAGAATATTGAGCATTCTCCAGAGCCAGAAAATTGATTTTTAAAAATTATCCTTTGGCTTCTGGATCTGCTGAAATGATCTCACCTGTTATTTCTAAGCCTTCTGGTATGATCTGGAGATTTAATTTTTTAAATGTGTATCCTTGTCCGTGAAAGATTATGCTAAGTAATCAGGGAAGAATGCTGTGTGTATCAGAGAGAAGAATTTAATATTAGTTTTGTTTTGTATATGTTGGTTCTCCTAGCTATTGGTTTTCATAGCTATTGGCTGAAATATTTTAAAGTTGTATGGTAAGAAGAAATGTTTTCTAAAACCCGGGTTATTTGTTGACTAATTTCTTACTGCCATCCTCCAGTTTAATATATAAATAAGGAGATATCCCATTCTATTTAATTTTACTGAAGGCTGAAGTAAGTATAAGAGATATGGAGTATTTGTTTCTGCTAAATTTTTGAGAATGGAAGAATCGGATTCTTACTATTAATATAATTTCTAACTATGAAAACCTTATTTTAATATTGTGACCAGTTAAGCAAAACCACTTCAAAGAAAAGGAAGATGGTAGGCCCCATCCACTCTGTCTAAACTTTTGTCAGTTAACATTTGTTGTATTAAAAATTACTCCAAAAACATAATGATTTAAATGACCAATTGTATCACTAGCTCCTGATGCTATGGGTCAACTGGGCAGTTCTTTTACTTACTGTTCAATGTGCTGTCACTGTGAAGGAGGAAAAAGATTTGCTGATCTTGGCTGAGCTGGATTTCATCTCTGGAGCCTCCACCAGGCAAATGTGATGCCACTACTTTCAACATAGCTTCTCAACCTACAACAATCTAACATGGGCTGAGTAGAGACTCCAGAGAATAGATGATTCACAAGCCTAGACAAGCTTTGAGGAATAGGAAATAGACTCTGTCTCTTCATGGGAAGAACTGCAAAGTAACATTGGAATAAGTATTGATAACTGGGTAGCATTTTTGTTTTCTTCCAGTAGCAATGAATCATGTTTATATTTTATCTTAGTATCCTAATTAATTTTTATGTCATGCCTGTGTGCTTAGTGGTGTCTGACTCTTTACCACCCTTTGGACTTTAGCCCCCCAGGCTCCTCAGTCCATGGGGTTTTCCAGGCAAGAATAATAGGGCAGGTTCCCATTTCCTTCTCCAGGGCATCTTCCCAACCCAGGGATTGAACCCACATCTCCTGTGTCTCCTGTGCTGTAGGTGGATTCTTTACCCCCTGAACCATAGGGGAAGGACAATAATTTTTTTTTTTTTTTAATATTTCTCCTTTTTCCAATTACCATGATCAATGGCTGTGGGGCCCTAAATGGGAAACCTTAAAGAGAAGGGCTAGCTTTGTGGTTGGAAACTAAGATGGAGCCTGGTGGAAGAGATAGGGGCGTGGTCTATGTTGTTTGTCAAAACTTTTGATTGGCTGTCTTGATTTCCGTGCACGTGGACAGTGCGTGATCACCATAGACTCCTGTTCTAATGATCGCACATGACGATTTGACCTTTAATGTGATTGGTGCAACTGTGGAAAGTCCCTCGCAACCCCCACCCCGCTTGCCTATATAAGTCGGAGCTTGTAGCAATAAAGCGGAACTGCTTAGACAGAACCCCTGTCGCGTCTGATTGTCTCTTGCTGGCCGAGGGGCTGGGTTGGTGGACAGCAGCTCACCTCTCCTCGGGACCCCTCAAGTGCCACTGCCTCTCTCTTTCTGCGGAGCACCCCCCACAAATGGCTATGCATACAGTGGGCATTCTTCTTAATGAAAACAATTTGATAAATTTTTACAGTTAATATATTTCCCTTTTTAAAAGATATTTTTGTAAACCATTTTTAGAGTCTTTATTGAATTTGTTACAACATTGTTTCTGTTTTACGTTTTTGGCCACAAGGCAAGTGTTGAAAGGTTGTTGAATCACGCAAAGACACCGTGATTCTTGGCCCCTGGAGGAGAAGAATTCAATCTGGGGCCAGAGACGAGGCTTGATCACTCAGAGCTTTTGTGTAACAAAGTTTTACTAAAGTATAAAGGAGATAGAGAAAGCTTCTGACATAGGCATCAGAAGGGGGCAGAAAGAGTACCCCCTTGCTAGTGTTAGCAATGAAGTTATATACTCTCCAATGAATCCAAAGAATGGAAGTTGTAAAGACCTCACCAGACCTACTCCCATAATTTACATTTTAAGGTAACAGAATTAGCCAGAAGGTTTAATCCAGAGACTGTCCTCAGGCAGGATACATTATTGTTATATAATCCTAAGGAATGTAGAGAAGGAAAAAAAGTTTGTCCTTTCTTCCTCCTTGAGAATTCCAGACTCCTCTCTCCTTAGGGACCCCTAGACTTCTTATCAACCTGCCTAGGAAATGACTCTCTCAGTGTAATCTTAGCCCCCCAAAAAGGAATTGAACCTGCACCTCCTGTACTGCAAGGCAAAGTCTTAACAACTGGACTGCCAGCAAGTAACCTCTGCCACCTTCCTTTTTTAAATGATTTTTTATAATGTAGATAATTTTTAAAGTCTTTATTGAGTTTATTACAATATTTATTTCCTTTTCAAAAGAAAGAGTGGAAACCATTTGGACCATTATTTCCTAAACAGCAGCGTATATTGTATATCTTCTTTATGCAATGTAATAGGGATGATCACACATGTAACTGACCCTTTGTTTCTACCTCTCAGGATAGAGACAATGACAGAAACATTATCTATAAGGAAGATAAGCAAGTTCCATACAACTAGAGGCCAGACTTGCACTCAGTAAGCTTCTACCAATGGTAATACTTTTACAAATGTGTCTGAAGATATTTTATTAATAGCTTCCCCCATTTCCACTGTTCTAATTCTTGCTGTAGGTAAATATATTTTTTTCTCATTAATATCATTTTGTATCTTTTTTTTTTTTTAATACTATCTTTCCTATAGGGTTTCCCTGGTGGCTCAGATAGTAAAGAATTTGTCTGCAATACAGGAGACCCAGATTCAATCCCTGGGTCAGGAAGATCCCTTGGAGAAGGGAATGACAGCCCACTCCAGTATTCTTCTCTGGAGAATTCCATGGACAGAGAAGCCTGGTGAGCTACACAGTCCATCGAGTCACAAAGAGTCAGACACAATTGAGCAACTAATTTTTCCTATATTCCCTTAATTTATTTCCTTTATTTTTACTTATTTTTTTGTATTAAGTCATGGTTAATTATTTTTCAAATAAAACATGTTTAAGAAGTAAAACAAAGAGTTATGTCTGGAAGTTAAACCATGCACACTGAAAACAAGTGACATAAACTCTAAAACTTTTGAAATATCCATAATCAGAAGCTCCAGAAAGTATCCAGTTAACTCTCTGTTCTCATGGATGAAGCCTGCTTTCTTCACAGAGAGAATCATTTGAATTGAATTAACATTTACTCTTCAGTTTCTCTTAAATGCCTACAAGTGTTGTAGCATATTTTCCCATTTTTCATAGAAATAAATATAAATTTTTGGAAAGATTGGAAATATTCATAATATTGTTTCTAAAAGATTGTGTTCATGTTTCCAATCATGATATCTACAGCTGAACATTTAATCCACAATTGGGCTTTTCATTCAGTGGCTGATATTAGCAAATACATCTATCGTTCTAAGTATTATTAAGTTTTCCTTGGTATCACAGTCTATTTCATTCAAAGGTTAAATAATCACTGGCAAAAGGACATTGGACAAATGAGATGGTGAAAATCATTTTCCTTGACATTTAGACATAACAAGCAAAATTCAGTTTCAGTAATCATGATCCATTTAATACCATATTTAGAAGACAGATACTTAATGATTTTTCAACAGGCATTTGCAAGCAGAATAAAAGTTTTCTTTCCCTTTTTTAAAGTTCAGGTTGAAGAAATAAAATTTAATTGAGATTAAAAAATAATGCAAAACAGAAAAATAATTTACTGATAATTGAAAAAAATATGTTTCCAAGGGATAATTTGGATTTTTTCCTAGGCAGCTACATTTTATAATAAATAAATCAACTGAACTTATTGCTGTTCTTAGGTACAACATATTTGTTGTTACAATTATACAGAAATTCTTGAAATTTTTACAAATATTATGGTAATTTGCTTTTGTTGTGATTCAATTCTACTGAACAGAACAAGATAATAAAAGAATAGTGAAAATTAAGTACTACTTCTAACAGTGACATTAAGTAGCCATGATTTTAGAGAAATTCTTATCACATAAAAATGTTCCAAGTTATGTGTGAAAATATCTATTATATATGATGAATTGCCAAGTATGTTGGAAACGACTTTAGGTTAGGTTCACAGTGTTCATCATCAATTAGTTTTTCCCTTTCCATGAGTTTAAGGCAACTTTTTAAGTCTGGTCAATTGTCTCACATATGTGTCATTGGAGATTAGAGGGAAAAGACAAGAAATAATAGATTTATAGAAGACTGTCAATACCACAGGAGAAATAGAAAGGGAGAAATATGAAAGGATTTATTGTTGACAAACTGATACTAGAGTTACTATATTTAAACATTTTTCCCATATAATGCTTATATTTATCATCACAAATTCCAGCAGTATATCACTCCTGAATTTATATAATTAAATCCCTCTGCTCACATATGCATTTTTAGACAACTTCCACATTTTAAGGCAATATTATCATGGACATTATTATCTCTTAGTCATTTTTTTCTGTAAAATTTCTACAAAATGATCAGAACACCACATCTGTTTTCTGCTATTACTTCCCAGTATTTCATAGTTGTTTCCTATTTCTTTACTTGTGTAATTCTCACTCTGACAAAGACTTACAGGATCATCAAGTAATACAAAGAAATTAAAATTCTCAGAAGGAAAATTTTGATTTTTGGTGGAATTTAACTGGAGATGTAGATTTGAAAAGACAAATGTATTATTAATTTTTAGGCATTGATTTGGAAACTTGAAGGTACAAAATAATTTTGCTTCTATTCTCAAAACCTCCCATCACTTTAAGGAAGACTGATCCAAGAGCAGTGATGATAAAGTAAGAGAAAGAATGAAAGTCACATTTGAATTGGATAGATGGATAATTTTATTCCAGACAGAAAGAGTAGTGTAAACTAAGGCACAGAGGTGTGAGCTTCTATGACATATTCAGAGAACAGGAATCATCAAGATGTCTATAGTGCTGCAGATAATTGACAGAAGAAAAACTATTCTAAATAGTTGTTTGGAATATAAGGTAGTATTTTGAAAGTGTACTTAAACATCAAAGTTTGGAGTTTTAGCTTATTTTATATTTAATGGAAAGTATAAAAATCTTGTAAACATGGGATTCAGTTCAGTAGCTCAGTCATGTCTGACTCTTTGTGACCCCATGAACTACAGCATGCCAGGCTTCCCCGTCCATCACCAACTTCCAGAGCTTACTCATACTCATGTCCATCCAGTTGGTGATGACATCCAACCATCTCATTCTCTGTGGGGTTAGACAAACATAATTCAGATTAGAAAAAAAAAATTAAATTTAAATCTCATACAATACAGAAAAAATAAATTGTAAAGAGATGTAAGAGGTAAGAATGTCATTCAGGCATTTTAAATAGTCAAAATGGAATATCATTAGAACAGAGTCATAAATAGGTCTCATCCAGAACAATGGTACTGAAGTCAGTGTGCTCATCAAATATCCTAAAAAGCTTTTTAAAATATGTCTAGTTCCTACTACAAACAGACTAAGTCAATGATAAGGCTCTACAGTCTGTAGTGGTAAAAGCTGCCCTTAGGGTTCTAATGCAACCATCCAGACACTAGTCTTTATCCCAGCAACTGAGACCCAATCAACTAGTAACAAAGTAATCAAATAGCAATGCTGGTCTAGGCTGATAAATTGAGAAAGATTGTGAGGCTAAATCTGGGCTTTGTTGGATAAAGAGAGTCAATCAGTGTCACCAGCTGTAAACTCAGGACCATGTACTCTCCTTCTTTTGGCCTAGATTAAGACAACAATGGGGGAATGGAGAGAGGTTGAATCTGAGAGTTCGCTTAGAGATAAAATCAGCAAGTCTTAATCAGTAATCAGAAATGGAACCTCTGAAAAAGAGAAGTCAAGGGTGACTGACTCCTTGTTTCTTGTTTACTGGCTTAGACAACTAGTTGGATGATGATAACTAAAAAACAGAAGGCATGGGGCATGCCTTGAGAATATCTGCAAGCAAAAACAGAGAGTGATGTATAAATTAAGTTTGTAGATAGAAGAAGGTGGAGGTAGGCTGGTGTGAGAAAGGATTGATGGAGGAAAGTATTGGAGGAGCTGGAAAGAAATGGGATTAAGAGATCAGTGGAAGGGTTAGTCTTGCAAAGCATACAAATATGTCATCTGACATCAAAAGGGGTGTCAGATACAAAACAATATTATGTATATACATTCAGAGATAAACAGAAAGGAAATTGGGAGATTTCTTAAGAGATTTTGGTGGTGAGGTAAACAATTACTTTACTTAGGGAGATGGTTCTCAAACTGGGGTGCTCCGGAATCACTAGGAGGACTTTTAAAACACATATACTGCCCGACCCCATCTGCAGAAATTTTGTTTCAGTATGTCTGGAGCAGAGTGTGGGAATTTTCATTTCTAAAATGTTCCTAGGTGGGCCTATTCTCTGCCACACTTGGAACCACTGGATTAGACTATGGGGCAATCAAAGCTTATGCTACTTCCCTAATATCTTTAGGTCTTTCAGGTAGAAGAAACATTTCAAAATCCACCCAAAAGATGTTCACAGACCTCCACTCTGAAGATACTGATTGCTAAAAATAATTGTTATAGTGACTTTGAGGAACACTAAAACAAAGGAGGATACGAATTTTTTTTTTTTTTTTCTCTAAAAGGCAGATAGCAAATATTTTTGACTTTATGGTCTCTGTTGCAACATTCACTTTGCCCTCAAGGAAAGTCTTAGAACAAAAAAGCAATCAAGTAGGCATGGTTAGATCCATTAAATCTTTATTTACAAAATGAAGAAAGAAGCTAGTTTGACTTGTGGGATGTTGTTTTATATCCTTGTGCTAGGGAAGAAAAGGTTAAAAGATCTTTTAGATTCAGTTCAGTTCAGTTGCTCAGTCCTGTCCGACTCTTTGTGACCCCATGGACTGCAGCATGCCAGGCTTCCCTGTCCATCACCAACTCCCGGAGTTTACTCAAACTCATGTTCATTGAGTTGATGGTGCCATCCAACCATTTCATCCTCTGTCGTCCCCTTCTCTTCCTGCCTTCAATCTTACCCAGCATCAGGGTCTTTTTAAATGAGTCAGTTCTTCGCATCAGGTTCCCAAAGTATTGGAGTTTCAGCTTCAGCATCAATCTTTCCAGTGAATATTCAGGACTGATCTCCTTCAGAATGGACTGTTTGGATCTCCTTGCATTCCAAGGGACTCTCAAGAGTCTTCTCCAACATCATTGTTCAAAAGCATCAATTCTTCAGTGCTTAGCTTTCTTTATAGTCCAACTCTCAAATCCATATATGACCAATGGAAAAATCATAGTCTTGACTAGATGGATCTTTGTTGACAAGGTAATGTCTCTGCTCTTTTATATGCTGTCTAGGTTGGTCATAACTTTTCTTCCAAGGAGAAAGCATCTTTTAATTTCATGGATGTAGTCACCATCTGTAGTGATTTTGGAGCCCCCCAAAATAAATTCTGACAGTTTCCACTGTTTCCCCATCTATTTGCCATGAATTGATGGGACCAGATACCATGATCTTCGTTTTCTGAATGTTGAGTTTTAAGCCAACTTTTTCACTCTCCTCTTTCACTTTCATCAGGAGGCTCTTTAGTTCTTCTTCCCTTTCTGCCATAAGAGTGGTGTCATTTGCATATCTGAGTTTATTGCTCTTTCTCCCAGCAATCTTGATTCCAGCTTGTACATCATCCACCCCAGTGTTTCTCCTGATGTACTCTGCATGTAAGTTAAATAAGCACGGTGACAATATACAGCCTTGACGTATTCTTTTCCCTATTTGGAATCAGCCTGTTGTTCCATGTCCAGTTCTAACTATTGCTTCCTGACCCGCATACAGATTTCTCAAGAGGCAGGTCAGGTGATCTGGTATTCCCAACTCTAAGAATTTTCCAGAGTTTTTTGTGGTCCACACAGTCAAAGGCTTTGGCATAATCAATAACGCAGAAGTAGGTGTTTTTCTTGAACCCTCTTGCTTTTTCAATGATACAGCAGATGTTGGCAATTTGATTTCTGGTTCCTTTGCCTTTTTAAAATCCAGCTTGAACATCTGGACGTTCATGGTTCATGGACTGTTGAAGCCTGGTATTCTCCAAGCCAGAATACTGGAGTGGGTAGCCTTTCTCTTCTTCAGGGGATCTTCCCAACTCAGGGGTCAAACCCAGATCTCCCACATTTCCAGCAGATTCTTTACCAGCTGAGACACAAGGGAAGCTCTTTTAGGTTAGTATGTTAGATAAATTCTCAGTATGACATTCAAGTGAACATACTACTCAAAGTAACTTATGGAAGGTGGAGATCAGATGCTAAAGTAAGCCATGAGTACAGGTTAATACAAAATGAGAATGGAAATATAATCACAATTATATTTAACAGTTTTAACAGAGAAGAAACTTTAAAGTAACAAAGTAGAACCAAAAGAATGCCAATTCTGGCAAAACATTACCCAGGAGTAGATGAGGTGTAAGAGAAAATGTATTATTTTAGGCAAATTTTTGAGAATCAAGGTAAGAATATTTAGGAATCATTCTCCTTATGTAATTCATTGTGAATTCTCATAACATAAGGAATGAGTTTAGAATGGAGATAAGCAAACATGGAAAAAGGACCAGTGAGAAACAAATGTGCCTTGGATTGAAATAAGAAAGATGAGAGAGTGAAAAGCACAGCTGAAAACAAGACTGCTTCTTTGATGAGAGATTAATAATTCTGGAGTTTGTGGAATAGAAATTGAGAAACAGGCAAGATAGAGGATATTGAGAAATAACTTTGAATAGAACTCTATGAATAGAATTCAAGAGTTCAACAAGCCTCAAATAATATCTTCATTGTTAGCACTCTTTAAGGAATTTATTAACATTAGATATGCTTAATTTTGTAAGCATTGGGTGGCTAATCTGAGCAAGATTATGGAAAGTGTAATCTACTACATTTTGGTAGAGAAAGTATAGAATCTGTAAATGAGAGACTAATCCAAGCAGAGAAAATCCAAACTTAATTTAGAAATTGAATATATCTAAAGCAGTTCAATTAAAGGTACATTAATATTTTTGAGGAGCTGACACTCAGCATCTTTAATTTACTAACAAATGTGACTATAGGACACCAACTAATAAGCATCTAGATGCTTATTAAGGGAGTATGCCTAAAATAAAATAGTTTATTATCCATTTTGAAATTTTATTTTGAATATAATAGCATTTACTTTGCATTATATAGTTTTGTAATTATGAACATGCCAGTTTTATTGTATAAGCATAACTTCAAAATTTATTATTTTAGAGATTTTGCTTCCCAGACTAGACAATTCATTGGCTGCTAATTGACTACAATGTCAGGAAGATTCCCTCGAGAAGGAAATGGCTACCCTCTCCAATATTCTTGCCGGGAGAATTCCATGGACAGAGAAGCCTGGTGGGCTACTGCCAGGGTCCAGCCTCAGTGGATCCAGGGTAATTCGAAGTGGGGATGGAATCAGCGTCCTAGGAAAAAACTTATTCATTACAGATATAGAGAGAGATTAGAAACGGATAGTGTAGTAGGAAATATTAGTGGAGAAAAAGAGGCTGAATAACTTGGTTTACATGGGATACCAATAAAATTCCAAGACAAGGAATTTGCACCATCTACGTCGGGCCACCAGCACCACTTGAATATCGGAAGGTGCCCCTCCTTGGGCTCCTTCTCGCGTGGAACTTAAAAGCCGGGGCAAGTAAGTAGTCGTGGTGAGCACCCATGCTCCAGATGTGAATTCAGCCAGAAAAATGGAGAGCAAGAAAGAACGACACGGGGGAACCGGTCTTTCCAGAAACTGATCCGATTTCTTTATTTTTTAGGTTTGCTTATATACTTTTTTTTACACATACAGACGAATGGAAATTTTAAAGTCACACGGGGGTCAGCAGTCCTGACCTTTATCAAAATCAGGTGCTTCACATAAATGTATAAAAAAAGGTCTTAGGGGTTTTACATCATCTTCTGGCCATGAGGCCTGCTGACATTTTATGACCCTTTCTTTCTGATAACAGTCAGTTAAACAGAAAACTTATTTTTTCCAAGGGTGTTTTTTCTTAAACCAGGCGCCACCCTCCAAAGGTACCAGATAAAGTTGCATTCCTATAGGGTGAGGGTGTAGTGGGTTACAACTAAGAAAGGAATTTATTTAACCTAAGGTTAACATGATTAATCTTAAAGGTTAATACTTATTTCTCCTATATGCTAGTTATATTCATTATAAGGGCAGGGAATATGGAGATTTAGCAGCAAACATCAGCCCAACAAATGAAAACCCTTCACCAATGTCCCCCTTAAGATCTATTTAGTCTTAAGATAGTGATAAAGTTACATTTTTACATAGCAAGGACACAGTGATTTATAACAAAGTACAGTGACCTATAACAAAAGAGAAAATTCATTAACTCAAAAAGTCTAGTATTGCTAACATCAAAAACTACTATATTTCCTTTTCTATATTCCAAATACATTAATATATTCCCAGGTGCCTAAGGATATGGAGGCCTGGCGGCAATCATTGACTCAACAATGAGAAAAGCCCTATGCTAATTAAGATTTTCAAAATACTCCAAACTCTCTGTGCTGTTTATGGTTGAGAAGTAGTAAACAATCATGTGCATAGTGGCAGGAGTATAGATAATCTTGTCACACAAACTAGTCTGTCAGCAGAGAGGTTTGACCTGAGACACCCTTGTCACAGCCAGGGCAGGGAATATGGAGACTTAGAGGCAATTATTGGCACCACAAATGAAAAACCCTTCACCAATATAATTCCTAACCAACCCACTATACTAATAATTTCTAACTTCCCAAAAGAATCTGCCTTTAGTAAGTCTAAAACATCTCGTGCCTCTCACGGTTGGGAGGCTGTAAACAATCACATGTGGCCAGACAAACCTGTACAGGCAGGTTAGATTACCTTCAGACGCTTTTGTAACTTGAAACACTCTTGTCATGCCCAGGGATTCTTATTGACTTGGAGCTGTAAGTTAACTCCTTCTCTGAGAGAGGTAATGGGGGTCAGCCCCCTGTAAAGTCAGAGGTATAGGTGAGAGCATAAAACAGTAAAGTAGGCAGATCCTGGTTTTGGGGGTAGATGCTCGGGAACAAGGGGTTTCCTGAGGCTCAATCCCGCCTTTGCATATGCCGAAACCTCCTACCTTATGACCTTTGCCATGGGCGGAGTTCCTCACTCTGACTCCCAGCAAGCTACAGTCCATTGGGTCACATAGAGCAGGATACCACTGAGTGACCTAACACTTTCACTTCTCTTTTCCTTTCTTTCTTCCAGTCACCTGAAAAATAGCAAAACGAAATAATAAAGTTATTAGTCTTTTCTGAGAGAATTTAAATGTCAAGTTAAAAACTACCTTAAACCTTCAAGTTGTGATAGATAACAAAACTCTATTACACCAGCTAACTTTCCTGCCTACTTTACTGTCAGATTAATCTATTGCTATGGAACAAATGTTATACCTAAAAGACTTTTTATCCATGTATTGTTATTGTATTGTTATTTTGTTTGAATAATAAAGTACACTTGAGTTGGCTGGTTAATTATGACAATTGAGGTGTATCTAAGGATGATAAATATAATAATATCAAATAAATTGCATTCAGGGTTATATGTGAGATTATGTTTATACATACTCATGATTTGTTAATTTGATTTTATTTATTTTAACCAAAAAGAAATCAATAGAGCTGATGTTTTATTTTTGCCTTAGCTTTATGGACCAATAATGATCAATTACATTTAATACATTCTTTGTAATACAAATTACATTGTTTGAAATGAACAACAATCACTCAATTCCATAATATCCCATTGGCAATCTATTACAGATAAGTTTAGGAATGAAAATAATACTATGAAAGACATATCTTTGCTTACATGTCACCATCTGGTTTCCTTCATTTTGTCTGTTTTTATTCCTTTCTTCTTTCATTGTGCCTTTTTTCTTGATTTCCCCCCCCCTTATTTTTGGTATAATAATCAGTAATAAAACCCTGACATGGTGTGACATTGCTATAATATTTTTATGGAAATCAATTATGAACTCAGACACACAGAAGTAACAGAGAAAGTAAGTTTGACAGCTCTTTTGTTTGTCAGGGTAGCTGAGTTGAGTTAAAGCAACATTTGTTTGTTTGCTAAAAATTATCATTGCTCTCAGTGGACCTAGAAATACAATTAATTTCAGATATGGAAAGCTATGTTTCCAGAGACTGTATAAGCTCTCATAATACCCTGAATATTGAAAATATACACATTCATCCATTACAGAAGATTTTTACCTCTCTGTTTATTAGTGTACTAATAAGATACTATGATATTGAGAATTTTACAGTAGCATTGCAAAGGTCATGTATGTACAATGAGTATACCACAAATTGCTATCATATCCTTTAGTCATCTAAGCAGACAGATACCACTTCTGTTCATTTTTCTAATCTTTCTTTTAACTATTCAAAATTTACTTTTGCATTAGCATTCTGGGACTTGAGGGAAAGAGAAGAGAATACAAATAATGGTTCACTAGCATTTCACAGAGAAGCCTAAATATTTAGAGACAGAAAAACATTTCTTTGAGAGTAATTCATGATTTTATAAGAAAAAGATGCAGCTCCATTGTCAACATTTTTATCTTCTTTTTAGAACAGTAATAAATATTTAAGCAACATATTTAAATATTTTATGTTGTGTTATTGGTAGATTGTGTCAAGTATTATATAACAAACAGCATATACATCCAAGATGCCTGAATGGCATAAGAAAGGAACCTACCAATTGTTTCACTGCTTGGTTGAAATAACAGAACAAGAGGCATGCACAAAGCAAGAGGTGGTGGGTGGGGGGTGGATCTGGACAATCTAAAATGAGAAATAATATATTTGCTCCATGATTTCCTCACTACTTCTCTCCTCCTTCCTTGTGGTCCTCCTTCATCCCTCTAAATGATTAAGTCCATGTCTTTGGTGATGGAAATAGAGGGCACAGTTAAGAATATCAGGTTAAGCTGAGTTGGAAAACATCCAAGACAGCTAGAGATAACAGATCAGGAGCATAAATTCTAGACAGTCAGAAGACACAGCATAGCAAGGTATGACAGAACCGGCACCAATAACAATGCTCCATGCCAGTTGAAGCTTAAGGAAGTCTTCTAGCTTTTTCCAATAACTCCCTTTCATCCTCAGTCTTCCCAGACCAGGTGAAGTTTGACCATCCCCTGAGGCCTCTAATTCCTGAGGTTCCTTTGTGGCTTAAATGGTGAAGAGACTGACACAATGCAGAAAACCTGGGTTCCATCCCTGGGTTGGGAAGATCACCTTGAGAAGGAAATGGCAACCCACTCCAATACACTTGCCTGGAAAATCCCATGGATGGAGGAACCCAGCTGGCTACAGTCCATGGGGTTTCAAAGAGTCAGACACAACTGAGTGATTTCACTTTCACTCTGAGGACATTAGGTTTGTGGTTCAGTCTTCTCCAAGAGAAAGATTCTCAAATACTCATGATGTATCAAGATTGGGCAGTAAGTTGATAATAGTCCCTGTACACTAATCAGTGTAACTTACATTCTAAAGTTCAGTTCAGTTCAGTCATTCAGTTGTGTCTGACTTCTTGCGACCCCATGAATCACAGCACGCCAGGCCTCCCTGTAAATCACCATCTCCTGGAGTTCACTCAAACTCACATCCATCGAGTCAGTGACGCCATCCAGCCATCTCATCCTCTGTCATCCCCTTCTCCTCCTGCCCCCAATCCCTCCCAGCATCAGAGTCTTTTCCAGTGAGTCAATTCATCACATGACGTGGCCAAAGTATTGGAGTCTCAGCTTCAGCATCAGTCCTTCGACTGATCTGCTTTATGACGGACTGGTTGGATCTCCCTGCAGTCCAACTTACAATGTATTCATTCAGTTCGGTTCAGTTCATTTCAGTGGCTCAGCCGTGTCCGACTCTTTGTGACCCCATGAATTGCAGCACATCAGGCCTCCCTGTCCATCACCAACTTCCAGAGTTCACTCAGACTCATGTCCATCGAGTTGGTGATGCCATCCAGCCATCTCATCCTCTGTGATCCCCTTTTCCTCCTGCCCCCAATCCCTCCCAGCATCAGTCTTTTCCAATGAGTCAGCTCTTCACATGAGGTGGCCAAAGTACTGGAGTTTCAGCTTTAGCATCGTTCCTTCCAAAGAACACCCAGGGCTGATCTCCTTTAGAATGGACTGGTTGGATCTCCTTGCAGTCCAGAGGACTCTCAAGAGTCTTCTCCAGCACCACACTTCAAAAGCATCAATTCTTCAGCGCTCAGCTTTCTTCACAGTCCAACTCTAGCATCCATACATGACCACTGGAAAAACTATAGCCTTGATTAAACGGACCTTTGTTGGCAAAGTAATGTCTCTGCTTTGCAATATGCTATCTAGGTTGGTCATAACTTTCCTTCCAAGGAGTAAGCGTCTTTTAATTTCATGGCTGCAGTCATCATCTGCAGTGATTTTGGAGCCCAAAGAGATAAAGTTACACTTTTCTTATTTTTATACATAAGGTGAAAAATTAATTTTATTTTGAGGCTTATGGAATCTGACTCCATTACCCTCTCCCATTCCATTTCCATAAGGGATCTATTCTTGATCACTACCAACCTTTTAGACAGATCCCTCATATATTAATAACTTTAGAAAATGGATTTTGTTTTTCCACTCCTCTGAATCTATTGTGTCATTCACATTATGCCTACCATCACCACACACAATCCATCCCTCTTCATGAATGAGCAGTTGCTTCAGCTTATTTTCAATTACTTTTCTTAAATGTACTACTCTACAGCCAAACCTAGAATTTGTCACTAGTGAAAACTATACCACCTATGAAATTATAGTTTTAAAACCCACCTGACTATGATTAACTTTTCTAGTTCATTGACCTAATTGGTTCCACTGATGGATTTCTTCTCCCATTCATGTCCCTGACTTTACCACTTTTATATACCACCCATCAGTCTCTCCTTGGATTTACTTTCCTCTTAAAATAGCCTTGATTTTGTGTTATATCATACCCACTTTTGCAAATTCTTTTAATTCCTTGACTCTCTCTCTTTCCATTTTAACTGTACTAAACACATATCATTGTATACTTCTATACTCACGTAAACATCACTGAACTTCCCTGAAGAAAATTATAGAATAACTATGTCTAATTTTATTTTCCTAAGTTACTTATTGAGCTGACTTAGATTTATATAAAATATATAATTACATAAAGTAAAATTCAGGAGTATTATTCTATGATTTTAACAAGCGCATATGTATGTGGGCAAATACCCCACAACTGAGATATGGAAAATTCCTTTTTGTTCCTTTGTTGTCAGTCATCTTCTCTCACCACCATCTCTTGGCAAACAACTGAGAGACAGAGTATACCAACTGACAATAGTCTAAATACATACATACATACATACATATATATATATATATATATATATATATATATATATATATATATATACAACTCTGACTCATGAACTGCAGAAAACAGCCCAGGAAGCCAAATCCTTGTGGCTTCAAGTCCAGAACAGCCAAGACTCATCAGTAATTACTAGACTCCCCAATTTTTGCCTTTTCGTTCAACTTAGGGCTAAGCAGAGAAGGTCAAACTTGTTCCTATAATGAATCACATAGGATTCCAACTACTAGTGAGCCCTCCCCTGGCTCCTGAATGCCAAAACCTCCAATCAGGGCATACCTGAATCCACCTCTTCCCACTACACATATGTCCAACTTCTCCTCTTGGAATGCGGGAGACTGGAATTCGATCCCTGGATTGGGAAGATCCCCTGGAGGAGGAAATGGCAACCAACTCCAGCATTCTTCCCTAGAGAATTCCATGGACAGAGCATCCTGGTGGGCTATGGTCCATGGGACCACAAAGTTGGACACAATTGAGAGGCTAACACACACACAAGCATATGTCCTCAGTTTGTCTGACTTTTTGTGGCCCCATGGACCGTAGCCCATCAGGGTACTTACCCTAGAGATATAGAAAATTAGTTCCCATAAAATTTTGAAGACATATGTTCATGTGGGTTTAATTCACGGTGGCTGAAAACAGAAAACAAGCTAAATGCCCTTTATCTGTGATAACTCTGTATGATGTATTTAGTTCAGTTCAGTTCAGTCACTCAGTTCTGTCTGACTCTTTGTGACCCCATGAATCACAGCATGCCAGGCATCCCTGTCCATCACCATCTCCTGGAGTTCACTCAAACTCACGTCCATTGAGTCGGTGATGCATCCAGCTCTCTCATCCTCTGTCATCCCCTTGTCCTCCTGTCCCCAATCCCTCCCAGCATCAGGGTCTTTTCCAATGAGTCAACTCTTCACAAGAGGTGGCCAAAGTATTGGAGTTTCAGCTTCAGCATCAGTCCTTCCAAAGAAATCCCAGGGCTGATCTTCAGAATGGACTGGTTGGATCTCCTTGCAGTCCAAGGAACTCTCAAGAGTCTTCTCCAACACCACACTTCAAAAGCATCAATTCTTTGGCACTCAACTTTCTTCACAGTCCAACTCTCACATCCATACATGACCACTGGAAAAACCATAGCCTTGACTAGATGGACCTTTGTTGGCAAAGTAATGTCTCTGCTTTTCAATATACTATCTAGGTTGGTCATAACTTTCCTTCCAAGGAGTAAGTGTCTTTTAATTTCATGGCTGCAATCACCATCTACAGTGATTTTGGAGCCCCCAAAAAATAAAGTCTGACAGTTTCCACTGTTTCCCCATCTATTTGACATGAAGTGATGGGACCAGATGCTAGGATCTTCATTTTCTGAATGTTGAGCTTTAAGCCAACTTTTTCACTCTCCTCTGTCACTTTCATCAAGAGGCTTTTTAGCTCCTCTTCACTTTTTGCCATAAGGGTGGTGTCATCTGCATAGCTGAGGTTATTGATATTTCTCCCGGCAATCTTGATTCCAGCTTGTGCTTCTTCCAGCCCAGCATTTCTCATGATGTACTTTTCATATAAGTTAAATAAGCAGGGTGATAATATACAGCCTTGACATACTCCTTTTCCTATTTTGAACCAGTCTGTTGTTCCATGTTCAGTTCTAACTGAAATTAAAAGACGCTTACTCCTTGGAAGAAAAGTTATGACCAACCTAGATGGCATATTGAAAAGCAGAGACATTACTTTGCCAACAAAGGTCCGTCTTGTCAAGGCTATGGTTTTTCCAATGGTCATGTATGGATGTGAGAGTTGGACTGTGAAGATAGCTGAGAAGAATTGATGCTTTTGAACTGTGGTGTTGGAGAAGACTCTTGACAGTCCCTTGGAGTAGAAGAAGATCCAACCAGTCCATTCTAAAGGAGATCAGCCCTGGGTGTTCTTTGGAAGAAATGATGTTAAAGCTGAAACTCCAATACTTTGGCCACCACATGAGAAGAGCTGACTCATTGGAAAAGACTCTGATGCTGGGAGGGATTGGGGGCAGGAGTAAAAGGGGACCATAGAGGATGAGATGGCTGGATGGCATCACCGACTCGATGGACGTTAGACTGAGCGAACTCCGGGAGATGGTAATAGACAGGGAGGCCTGGCGAGCTGTGATTCATGGGGTCGCAAAGAGTTGGACAAAACAGAGTGACTGGACTGAACTTAACTGAACTGAACTGAATGGTCTAGTGGTTTCCCTACTGTCTTCAATTTCAGTCTGAATTTGGCAGTAAGCCATGATCTGAGCCACAGTTAGCTCCTGGTCTTGTTTTTGCTGACTGTATAGAGCTACTCCATCTTTGGCTGCAAATAATATAATCAATCTGATTTTGGTGTTGACCATCTTGTGATGTCTATGTGTAGCTTCTTCTCTTGCATTGTTGGAAGATGTTTGCTATGACCAGTGTTTTCTCTTGGCATAACTCTATTAGCCTTTGCCCTGCTTCATTCTATACTCCAAGGCAAAATTTGCATTATTCCAGGTATCTCTTGACTTCCTCCTTTTGCATTCCAGTCCCCTATAATGAAATAGACTTTTTTTTTTTTTTTGTATGTTCATTGTAGAATGTCTTGTAGGTCCTCATAGAACTGTTAAAGTTAGTTCATCTCTTCAGCATTACTGGTTGGGGCATACACTTAGATTACCGTGATACTGAACAGTTTGCCTTGGAAACAGATCGTTTTGTCATTTTTGAGATTGCATCCAAGTACTGCATTCTGGAGTCTTTTGTTGACTATGATGTCTACTCCATTTCCTCTATGGAGTCTTGCCCACAGTAGTGGATATAATGGTCATCTGAATTCACTGATTCCAGTTCATTTTAGTTCAATTATTCCTAAAATGTTGACGTTCACTCTTGGCATCTCTGGTTTGACCACTTCCAATTTGCCTTGATTCATGGACCTAACATTCCAGGTTCCTATGCAATATTGCTCTTTACAGCATCGGACCTTGCTTCCATCACCAGTCACCTCACCAACTGGGTGTTGTTTTTGCTTTGTCCCTGTCTCTTCATTCTTTCTGGAGTTATTTCTCCACTGATCTCCAGTAGCATGTTAGGCACCTACTGACCTGGGGAGTTCATCTTTCAGTGTCCTATCTTTTTGCCTTTTCATACTGTGCATGGGGTTCTCAAGGCAAGAATACTGAAGTGGTTTGCCATTCCCTTCTCCAATGGCTAGCGGTGGCTCTGCAGCTCTGGATCTGCCAAGAAGAAATACCCCATGTCCAAGGTCAGCAGCAGTGGCTGTGCTTTGTTGGAGTAGCCAATAAGAGATACTCTATATCCAAGGTCAGAGAAACCCCAGTAAGACCCCATTCCCACCAGAGATGTTCAGAGGGCTCAAACAAACCTTTTGTGTACCAGGACCCAGGGACCCCACAGAGACTGAGACAAAACTGTGTTTGAGCATCTCCTGTGGAGGTATAGGTCAGCAGTGGGTTGCCACAGGGAAAGAGGCTCTGGATGCAGTAGATGGGTATGGCATAAGCCCTCTTGGAGGATGTTGCGATTAACCCCACTGTAGAGCTGCCAGAACTTACACAAGACAGGGAAATAGACTCTTGGAGGGCACAAACAGAACCTTGTGCACCAAGACCCAGGAGAAAGGAGAAGTGACCCCACAAGAGACTGACCCTACTTGCCCGTGAGTGTCCAGGAGTCTCCAGTGGAAGCATGGGTCGGTGGTGGCCTGCTGCAGGGTTGGGGGCACTGAGTGTAGCAGTATGTGCATGGGATCTTTTGAAGGAGGTCACCATTATCTTCATTACCTTCACCATAGTTTGGCCTCAGGTAAATAACAAGGAGGGAACACAGCTCCACCCATCAACAGAAAATTGGATTAAAGATTTACTGAGCATGGCCCCATCCATCAGAACAAGACCCATTTTCCCCCTCAATCAGTCTCTCCCATCAGGAAGCTTCCATAAGCCTCTTATCCTTCTCCATCAGAGGGCCAACTGAATGAAAACCATAACCACAGAAAACTAACCAATCTAATCAAATGGACCACAGACTTGTCTAACCCAATGAAACTATGAGCCATGCTGTGTAGGGCCACCCAAGATGGGTCATGGTGGAGAGTTCTGACCCAGCCATCTTGGGTGGCCCCACATGGCATGGCTAAGTTTCATTGAGTTAGACAAGTTATCTAAGTAAGGATTCATAAATGTTTGCTTTCTCAAGTTTCTCCATGTTTGAAAAGGTCTGTCACCTTACTTTATATCAGATAGCAAATTTGGCTAAGCATAATATTTTGTTCTTGTTTAGTCACTAAGCCATGTCTTACTCTTTTGTAGTCCACCAGGCCTCTCTGTCCATAGGACTTCTCAGGCAAGAATACTGGAGGGGATTGTCATTTCCTTCTCCAGGGGATCTTCCTGACCCAAGGATTGAACCCTTGTCTCCTGCATTGGCAGGCAGATTCTTTATCACTAGGGAAGCCCTAGGTCATAGTATATTTTCCATAGAGAACAATTAATATTTAGTTGTCTTCTATTATTGAGCATGGCCTCAGAAAGATTTGAGAATGTGATGGGATGGATTTTCCCCCTTAGAACCATTTACTTTTCTTCACCAGGATTTTAAAAATTAATGTTATTAAATGTAGTACTGCTTCTTTTATTTTGTATTCTAACTGTCAAAATGCCAAATTTCCTTTTACTTTATTTCCTATATCTTTAAGGTTTCTCCAATTATTTTAGTTTCTCTGGTATCTTTGTTTATCAAAAATCAATTTTCTGTAATAATTGCTTCTATTCTGTAACTCATTGTTTTTAATTTATTTATTGATTCTAAAATGGAATGATCTTGGTTCTCAATATGTTTCAATAAGTTTGAAAGCTCTCATGGAGTCTCATTTTGAGTACCTCCTTAACTGGATTTTTGTTCTTTTAATTTAGCATGAAGGAACCTAGAAGAATGTGTTTTTGTGTGTTTAGTTTATTTCCAACTTGTGTGGAATCGTTCTTGGTTTCATTTTAGTCAGTGATCTTTTCATAGAACTAAGACATCTATTGCTGTCTTTGGTAGACAAGGTCCAGGCCTTTCTCTAAGCTGCTGCTCAGCTGTGGGAGCACTGTTACCAGAGAATTTTCGCTTGTCAGTGGCTTCAGGATGTGACTCAGTTACAGAGAGCTGTCTCATTAGAGAACACTCTCTCCCCATGGAGGCCACCATCAGTAGCTGAGAGGAGTAGGAGAGTAATGGATGGCTATTTGTGTACCATATGGGGTACAGGTCTAATGGACATAATGTACTTCAGATATCCACACTGAAGGGATTATTTGCGAGATGCATCAGGGTTCAATTTCTCTGTTTTCCCAGTCCTAATTCCTCTTCCTTCCTTTCATATCTTACACCTCAAACACCATCTTGGCATCTGCTTCCATGTACTCAACTTGTGACAGTAATTTTGGTTGATTTTTAAAATTTATCTCCACTACCAACATAATTATATAATTTTATTAGTTCAATATTTATTGCTTATATAATATCAGTAATGAAAATAAACACTAAGCTATGTAAGATGGTAAAGTCATCATTTTTTTAGCTGCATCAGGTGTGTGTTACTTTCATTTTACCTGCTTAGTTTCCTATGTGCTAACCACTAATTCAGCTCGGAAACTAAAGTATAATTATCCATCTCCATTTTAAATATGTTCAAATAAAAGAAATAATTATGAGTTTTCTAAAATATGATCTACCCTTATGTCTGAGTGATAATTTCAGTATAAAATGTTAGGTTGGAAACTGCATATTTCAGAACTTAGAAGGAATTTCTTCTTTTCTTCTAACCCCTGGAGGGACAGCTGAGAAATGAATTCCATTCAGATCTATAACCCTATACATATTCCAATTTGTTTTTTCTTTCAGGAAGATTTAAGCATCTTTCTCTCTATTTTTTGAAGAAATTTCACAGTAATGTACTTTTGCATGAACGGGCCTTTTTAACTTATTATGTAGGGCCTGCAGTAGATACTTTCACTTTTTAAACAATTAGCTCATTAATGCTTTCCTTCTAGTATTCCTTTGGTACACTCCTTTTATTCATCTCCATGACCCATCCTTTAATTCCTTTTTTTCTTCTACTTTTGGACATTTTATAACCTTGGTTTTCTGATAATTTTTCCCAAATATACTGTTTGATCTGCTCAAGTACTTTTTATTTCTACTGTCATGTTTTAGATTTCCAGGAGTATTTTTATATCTGAATGTTATTTTTATAGTACTATAAATCTATGATACATTGCCTTCTATCTCCTAAGAGATATTGATTACAGTTGCTTTGAGGTTTTTCTCCTGATCTCGGCCTTAATTTTATTGTCTCTGAAATAATTTTTATTTCATTGCTGTAATTTCTATATTTAATAAATGCTTTCCTTAATTGTGTTTTAATCCTATTTTTTTCAATTGAAATACAGTGAACATACAATATTACATAAATTTCAGTGCACAACATAGTGGTTTGACAATTTAAATACATTAAAAACTCATCACCCCAATAGGTCTAGTAACCATCTGTAACAATACAAAGTCGTTACCATATTACAGACATATTTCTTATGCTATATATTATATCTCTGTGATTTATTTATTATATAGCTGGAAGTTTAAACCTCTCGATACTCTTCATTCCAATGAAGGGTCCCCAGGCTGAGGAGCCCAGTGTGAGGCTTGGACTTCTAGCTTCTTAGGGGAAGACCTCTGCAATTGTGGTCCTTTCCAGATGGTGTTAGTGGTAAAGAACCTGCTTGCCAATGCAGGAGGTATAAGAGATGTGGGTTTGACCTCTGGGCAGGAAGATCCCCTGGAGGAGGGCATGACAACCCACTGCAGTATTCTTGCCTGGTGAATCCCATGGACAGAGGAGCCTGGGAGGTTACAATCCATAGTGTCACAAAGAGTTGGACACAACTAAGACAATCTAGCATGCACACAGCATATCTGCAATTGTGGTATCCCTTCAGTTTGTAGATTGTCACCTTGAGGGTGTGGGTCCTTACGAGATTGCCTCTCTGCTTTTCTGCCTATCTTGTGTGGTTCCTTCTTTATATATTTAGTTATGGCAAATCTTTTCTGCTAGTCTTCAGGTTGCTCTCATGGACAGTTGGTCCGTAAGTACTTGTAATTTTGATGTGCTTTTGGAAGGAGGAGCATTCAGGGTCTTCTAACCCTGCCATCTTGACCCTGCCTCTTGATCACTATATTTTTCTCTCAATCTCATTTTTGCATTTGTAATTAAGAAGAAGGAACTAAGAAGCTAATTGAAAGTTTTCAGTTCTTAGATAGAGTTTACTAAGGGCTAGGCTTTAAAACAAATTGATAAGATGGTGAAACATATTTTTCACTGAGTAATGACTAATTTCCCACACAGAGAAACTATAAACACTTGCATAATGAGAGGGATGAGGATGTATCTCCATGCCAGCCTTATGGGATCTATCAAGATGCAGGGTAGTCTTACTGGTGAATATGTAAACTTTAGTATCCTGAACCTGTGCTTACAATGGCATCTCAAGCATTCTCAGGGAGGCAAACCTCTTCTAGTTTCTATCAGGGGGTCAGTAGTCTTTTGCTGTGAAATTTGGGAGGAGATTTATTCATTTAATACTTTTTTAAAAATTCTGATTATATGTCAAACATTTTTATAGGGAACTGAGAAATAATAATGAGAGTAACAGACAAGACGCCCACCCTAAAGGTGTCTACATTCTAGAGATTAAGAGTTCCAAAATTTGTCAATCAATTTTGAGCTATTCTCCATATTTTGGGCCCTACCGTAAACCCTCACCTCTGGATATTTCTTTCCAAGTCATGAGTCTTTTTGGAGTTTCCACATTGTAAATCCATTTGCTTTTCATCAGCTTCTCTTCCTGCAGGCTTAAATATTCTCTTATCAGCTAAGACAAAATGTCATCTTCATGATTCTGCTGAAAATCTTGCTGTTATAATATATATATATGCTTCTGTTGTTTGATTTTTAAATTAAAATGTCTTAAAATATTATTTGAACTAGCAACGGATATACAGTCATGATTTTAACATATATATTGGATTGTTCAAAGGTTCATTCAGATTTTTCCATACTATCTTACAAAAAAACTTGAATGAACCTTTTGGCCAACCCAGTATCTAGTGAATGCTTGTTTTAGTATAATTTAAACAGCATATGTAGTTTCAGTGTTTACATGGATGACACATAATTTTTCTGTAATTGAGTGATGACTTTTTCAAAGGGCTGGTTATAAATTTTCTAGGTCTTCAATGTTGATAATTTTAAAAAACAAGTTTTAATTTCAGTATATGATTGTATTAGTAGAATTTCTCAGTAGAGAGATAAATACTAAGCTAGAAAAATTAGAATTAGTTTTCAAAAGAAGAGGGTGGAGACAATTTTACACTCTGATCTCATTTAGAATACAATTACAGAATTCATTTTTAGAATGATGATACCAGTTGCAACATTAATAACTTCACAATCAGCTAATGTAGATTTTTCTATCCATGAATTTTCTTTTTCTAAAATGCATTTTCACTGTAATTTATTATTCAGAATGGACAATTTTAACTTAATGCAAAGAACAGTGGCATCTGCCCTCTCAGAACTAGAGTAAACCATCTTAGCTAAAGGAAAATATTTTTTACTACTATCACCAGATGCTTGAATTAGTAACATAGCAATTGGATAGTTATTATCATAATGGATTCTTTGCTTTTGGCATCAATTTATGAACAATAATTTTTTAATACAACTATATTTTGATCAATTTCTAAGATTAACTAAATTATAAAGAAAAATCTTCTTCTATAAGTATTATATTAGGCAATTGTTCAAAATTTCTTCCCTCCCCCCTTTCTAGAGAATGTAACAGTATCCCACACTTCAATATTAATATTTCCACCTTCAACTATTTACTAGACAGGAAGCAGAAGTAACAATAGCAATATGAAAAGACAAGGTAGAAGCAGACATGTATCAACATGTAGAAATGAGTGGACAGATTTATAATTCATCAAGATGTATTTACTATCTCCTCTTGTACAAGATGGGTTTCCCTGGTGGTTCAGATGGTATAGAATCCACCTGCAATGTCGGAGATCTGGGTTTAATCCCTGGGTTGGGGATCCCCTGGAGGAGGACATGGCAACACAGTCTAGTATTCCTCCCTGGAGAATCCCCATGGACAGAGGTGTCTGGCAGGCTACAGTCCATGAGGTTGCAAAGAGTTGGACATGACTGAGGGACTGGCTAAGTACTTGTCCAAAATATTCCCAGACTACCTATCTAAACTGCAAGTTAACAACTTTCCATGAGTAGAGTTTTATAGTACTTTTATAATGCTTACATAATACTTTTATAATATCCATTTTTATAGTATATAACATATACTTTTATATAATACTTATATAATGCTTTTATAATACTTATAACACTTTCCATGAGTTTTATACATGCTGTATAACATTTTCCTAGCTCTTTCATACAAATGAATTGGAAATCTAAGAGTTTTTCCTATATTAAGTGGCAGACTTTTTGGGTAAATTTGTTAATTGGAAGGATTTTGCTAAATTCCAACACACTAAGAAAGAAGATACATTACAGATATCAAGGAATTCACAGCTGATGTTAGAAACAGACGTGAAAATAAATACAAGTAATATATTTAAGTGCTAGTATAGAAATGAGACCCTAGGAAGAAATGCATTCTAACAGAGCTAGAAATTTTATAAATAATAAGGTGTTGAAGGTTAGGTCAAGTTTCTTAAAGGAAGTACAAATCCAACTTCCGGGACTAGTCATCATGTTCAAAATCTTGAATTTCTCTGAGAGCTTAGAGTTAATTCCTGAACTATTTCTTTTCACACGTGTTCTATGTATCTCACTTCAACTTAGGTACCAAAGAACCTAATAAACCCAACATACTTGAAGATTTTGAATGTATATTCAATTTCTGAAACTCAAGGGAAAGAGAAATGGCTCTATTCAGTCAGGATTCAAATCATCATTCCCTAAGTTCAATTACTCTTTGCTACATCTCCCAAAGACAAAGTTGAATGACTTAATAATATGAGATGTATATAGCATAAAAATGGTCATTATCAAATTGTTTTACATATCTATTTTGAAATCTCAATCAGAATGTTCAGAAGGAGACTATAATTTATCTTATAAACATTAAGAAGATTTGGTTTTTAATTATTCTAAACTGTTTTTCAGTTTATTAGGAATGCTTCAATAGATGATAAAATTGAAAGAAATATTCTTAGGGAATATAACTAAACTATAATATTAAATCTTATTTTCTCACCTTCAGTTCAGTTCACTCGCTCAGTTGTGTCTGACTCTTTGCGACCCCATGAATCGCAGCACGCCAGGCCTCCCTGTCCATCACCAACTCCCGGAATTCACTCAGACTCACATCCATCGAGTCAGTGATGCCATCCAGCTACCTCATCCTCTGTCATCCCCTTCTCTTCCTGCCCCCAATCCCTCCCAGCATCAGAGTCTTTTCCAATGAGTCAACTCTTTGAATGAGGTGGCCAAAGTACTGGAGTTTCAGCTTTAGCATCATTCCTTCCAAAGAAATCCCAGGACTGATCTCCTTTAGAGTGGACTGGTTGGATCTCTTTGCAGTCCAATGGACTCTCAAGAGTCTTCTCCAACACCACACTTCAAAAGCATCAATTCTTCAGTGCTCAGCTTTCTTCACAGTCCAACCCTCACATCCATACATGACCACTGGAAAAACCATAGCCTTGACTAGACAGACTTTTGTTGGCAAAGTAATGTCTCTGGTTTTGAATATGCTATCTAGGTTGGTCATAACTTTTCTTCCAAGGAGTAAGCGTCTTTTAATTTCATGGCTGCAATCACCATCTGCAGTGATTTTGGAGCCCCAAAATTTAGAGATAGACAAAAATAGTTTAATCAATATGCAACTTCAAACAATATGAACTTATTTCAAATCCACTGAATCACCTCAAATCGAATAGTTTGGAAGATATTCAGAAACTCTGGAGACCTTGTCTAACAATTTTATTGGAAAACATAAGCTAGTTTAATTTATGTTTTAAATATATTGACTGTTAATAAGACATTGATGCCTCCCTCCAACGGAAAATTTTCATTCAAAAGACAAATACAACTTGGAAATATTGTTTGTACTATTTCTTCATGCAAAATTTATGAAATTATTGGATTCAAATAAGTGACAAATATATTTTTTAAATATACATAATTTTAAGTATACTTAATAACATGACAGAATTATCAAGTATGATGTTTTAAAGTATAAAATTTATTCTCCTTTAAGTGAAGTTATAGAAAATATGAAGTTCAGATAGAGCTAAAGTTTATTTCATATTGAAATAAGTAATGAACCAAAAATAATTTTAAATATTTGTGCTATCTTATTGTGAGGGGGAGAAATGAAAGCACATTTAAGAGAAGTGAGAGCTGAAGATGAGGGTGGCAAAACTAAGGTAATGTCTTCTATTAAATTGAGTAAAACAAAAAAAAATGTGTCTTTTTGCAAGTGTATCTATAGTTTATATACATCATTTACACTAGGAGTTAGCTTTCTGGCTTATTCACGTATAAATTAGAACCTAAGTGATTAAATCAACTGGGCACATGGACAAATAGATTAGAAAAATGCAGGTAATATTTTATAGTTTCAGTTGGAAATATCAAGAAGCAATTATTTTTTCCAAGTAAATTTGAACATATAAGAAGAAGCCCAGAGCTAGAGACATGTGCTATATAGTTTAAATAACATCTTTAAGATAATAAATTATTTGCCGCTCAGTGTTTCTCCAAAAATACACATGATATCTTCTAGAAATAGTTCAAAGGCTAAGATGAAGCTATGTAATTGGAAGTTAAAATATTGCTGGTTTCAATTTTTCACCTCTAATCTAAAAAGTTTTACATGACAATTAGTGTTTCCCACAAGTACATTAGAAGAGAAAACCACTTATATTTTTCCAAGCTGACAAAAAGATGCAAATTTTCAGATTCATAAAACTTAACAAAACCCTTCTTAACTAGATATATTACAGTTGCCCCCTTTATCATCTGGGGATACGTTCTCAAATTCTGACTGGATGCCTAAGACAGTGGATGATACTAAACTCTATATGTTCTATGTTTTCCCTATACATATATATATATATATATATATATATGAGATAAATTTTAATTTAAAAATTAAGCATAGTACCATAAGGAAAGCTGAGCACCGAAGAACTGATGCTTTTGAACTGTGGTGTTGGAGAAGACTCTTGAGAGTCCCTTGGACTGCAAGGAGATCCAACCAGTCCATCCTAAAGGAAATCAGTCCTGAATATTCATTGCAACGACTGATGCTGAAGCTGAAACTCCAATACTTTGGCCACCTGATAGGAAGAACTGACTCATTTGAAAAGACCCCCTGGGAGAGATTGAAGGCAGAAGGAGAAGGGGATGACAGAGGATGAGATGGTTGGATGGCATCACCAACTAGAGGGACATGAGTTTAGGTAAGCTCCGGGAGTTGGTGATGGACAGGGAAGCCTGGCGTTAAGCAGTCCTTGGGGTCGCAAAAAGTCAGACAAGACTGAACTGAACTGAACTGAAGAGATTAATAGCAGCAATAATAAAATATAACAACTATAACAGTATATTTTGATAAAAGTTATGTGAATGTGGTCTCTCTCAAAATAACTTGCACATATTTAATTTCTTTTCCATATTGACTAAGAACTTACCATGCATAGTGGCCATAACTTTATAGTCTGAGGTCTGATAGCAAAATTAGATTAATTTTTAAAAATCTTTTTCATAATTTCGTGGATAGAAAATCTGTTTTTTACTGTAGACCTTAGCAACCTCAGCCTACAATTTTTTTCTTTCCTTATTAAATTAAGAACTTTCACATTTTCACTTAAAGGAAACATTTTAAAGCTTGTCTTTGGCATGTCCAAATTGCCAGAATTACTACTCTTGTGCTTTGGGGCAAAATGATTAAGCAGATTAAGTCTTACCTGGGCACAAGCTCTGTAATAAGACAGTCCACCTGATAATCTCCATGGCTACTTCGTGACTAATGGGTGGGGTAGATAACAGATGACTTACATCCTAGGTGGAATGGAGCAGAATGGAGGTGAAATTTTATCATGCTATTCAGAACACCACACAATGTAAAATTATAAATTGCTTATTTCTAGAATATCTTACTTAATATTTTCAGATGGAGGTTGGCCACAGATAACTGAAAATCCTGATAAAGGAGGACTGTGTGGTTCATATGTGTGTACCAAGTCGCTTCAGTTGCGTCTGACTCTGCGAAGCTATGAGCTATTGCTTGCCAAGTTCCTCTGTCCATGGAATTCTCTAGGCATGAATATGGGAGTGGGTTGCCAGGTCCTCCTCCAGGGTATCTTCCCGACCCCAAGGATCAAACCAGCACCTCTTGTGTCTCCTGCATTGGCAGGCGAGTTCTTTACCACTAGCAGCCACCAAACAGAAAAATTTAAAAAAAGATGTCTTTTTAACTAGAGCCAAAGAGGACTTGGCTATTGGCTCAGAGGGTAAAGAATCTGCCTGCAGTGCAGGGGGCACAACAGATCTGGGTTCAATTCCTGGGTTTGGAAGATCTAGAGAAGTGAATGGCTACCCACTCCAGTATTCTTGCCTAAAGAATTCCATGGACAGAGGAGCCTGGTTCATGAGGTTGCCAAGAGTTGGACACGAATGAGCAACTGAGGATACATGCATGCATCCATGATGTCTACAGTTTATTTTGAAATGGCCCCATCAAAATAATAAGAGTATGAATATGCATAGATGATATATACACAGACACACATATAGCAAATTGGCAAATGTCAATAATAGTTGAATCTAGGTGGTGGATAGATAATGCTTATTTTCTTATTTCTTCAACTTTTTTGAATTCTAGAAATTTTCAATAACAAAAAATTTGGGGAACACCCTGCATGAAATTGAACTCACCTTTTGAATCCTTTTGTGGAACAGCTGAGGATGTATTACTTTTTTCCCTTCTTCTTTTCATCTTTCACGAGAAAGATTTTACTACATATTGGGTATAGCTTATTACATAAAATATTTGCTAGATAATTATTTTGTGTGACATCAAAGTGTCATGATAAATAATGACTACCAAGTAGTTTTCAATCTCCAGATAAGTTTTGTAGAATTAATTCTTCAAAGTCAAACTGCTTTACTAAGTTTAAAGTTTTCTTTATATTTTAAATTTCAGTTCTAAGAAGTTTCAGGCATCTTTTCCCGTCTTCTTCCTTTACAGTACACTTGAAAGAGTTATCAACTATTGATTTTCATTCTCTTTCAAATATAGCCATCAGGCTTCTGAAGTTGAATATATACATATTTTACTCAACTTCAGGATTTAGATGCAAAAATAGTGCCTTTGCTCAATTATATATTATAAGATTTATTCATACACAATTTAACTTTATAAATGATATAATACAAAAAAAGACTTTTAGCACTGATGATTTGTGATAATGGATTATCATTTTCATTTCTCTTTCTCATAAATTTTATATTGAAAATATTTATTTGCAGTTACATATATCAATCTCAATGACTTCTAATAAAAATGTTCTTATAAAACTGTTTTTATGGAATTCTTCATCCTTCTAGATGAGAGATAGAAATTTATTCAAACATAAATTTCCATCTGATTAGATCTATCATGCATCAATTCATCAAACTCAAAATTATGTTTTCAATATGAAATGAATGCTTTTTATTGAATATGCCCCATGTTATCAAGATTCCATTTATTTTATACACTTTACAGATGATATAATTAGGTTCAAATAAAGTTATTTGGATTTTAGCTCTCAATTTAAAAAAGTAAAACTCTCCAGCAAAGGGGTGAGTTGCTTCATGAAATAAGTGGAAGTTCCTACACCAAAAGTATTCAGAGGCCAAATAAGCTTGTGCAGTAGGTTTTGTTAAAAAAAAAAAAAACTTCACTGAATATGTGGCTTTCAGAGTAAGCATCATGACATATATACTCTTCCCTACCGCTATCTGTACCCCCGACTCCCCTTCACTGCCACCACCTTGGCAAAAACCCACAATAACTTTCTATTACATAATACAACAAATTAGTTCAGTAAGTGAACAAAACTAATACTTGGTTGGAAGCCAGGAGTTCTGTTTCTAGTACTGACTCACTGTATGCTTTTTATAAAGTTAATCACTATTAATTGAGAAATGAAAGGATCCCAAAGGTCACTTGTATCTTATTGTCTAACAATGTCTTGAAAGCCTGATCTCTTCCAATACTGGGCTCAGCCCAATATAAAAAGCATTGAACAAAACAAATATGTCTTTTACCCTCACTAGGATTAAAATACATTGGGAAAAAGGAAATTAATCAGATGAAGCATGCAAAAAATGTATGTGCTTTAAACTTCACACTGAAATAAAGCATATGGAGTAGAATAAAAAGATGTATAGAAATAATTTTTAGCATGTGTACAGTGACTGTGTTTCTGAAGAAGTGAATTTTGAGATGTAAGAATGAAAAGAAATCAATCAAGCTAAGATGAGATGGGTGATGCCAAGCAGAGAAAACTGCATGTTTAAAGGAGCTGAGATAAAAATCAACCTGATTTTTCCAAATAACGGAAAGAAGTGTGAGAAGAAGTGTAACATTGGTAATATCGGAGGCAATGGCAGGACAAAGTTACTCAGGACATTATAGGCCTCAGTAAGGATTAAGGATTTTATTCTAAGAGGATGAGAGCCCATTGAAGGCCTTACATTAATAATGTAAGGATTGATATGTTTATATATATATATATATATATATATACACACATATGTATACATATATATTTTATTTCCCCTTCTCTGCATAGAGAATGGATAGGAGAATTGGCAAGATATGAAACGGGGAGATTAATTGGGAGGCTAAGGTAATGACCACAGAAGAAATTATTCTGCCTTGAACTGAAGTCTTAGCAGTAGCAAAGGAGAGAAATGGAAAGATATAGTTTAGAAGTTTCATTAACAGGATTATTAGAATAAGTATTTTGTGGGTGTGGAGGCAAGGTATGTTTCAGGAATGACTTCCAAGTCTCTGAGCCAGGATTCTTTCTACTAACTGGGGAAAAGATTGAAAAGTTCAGTTTTAGGCAAGTTAAATTTGAAATATCTGCATATCTCGCCAAGATCTGTAATTAAAGTTTAACACCTAGGTTTAAATTAAAAGATGCTTGCCCCTTGGAAGAAAAGTAGTGACAAACCTAGCAAAGTTGCTCAGTCGTGTCTTACTCTTTGTGACTCCATGGACTGTAGCCTACTGGGCTCCTCCATCCATGAAATTTTCCAAGCAAGAGTACTGGAGTGGGTTGCCATTTCCTTCTCCAGAGGATCTTCCCAACCCAGGGATCAAACCCGGGTCTCCCAAATTGCAGGCAGATGTTTTACCATCTGAGCCACCAGGGAAGCCAGAAGTGACAAACCTAGACAGCATATTATTTTTTTTTTTAATATTTATTTTTTTATTTTTTTATTTTACTTTACAATTCTGCATTGGTTTTAGCAGAGACGTTACTTTGCCTACAAAGGTCTGCCTAGTCAAAGCTATGGTTTTTCCAGTAGTCATGTGTGGATGTAAGAGTTGGACGATAAAAGGCTGAGCACTGAAAAATTGATGCTTTTGAACTGTGGTGTTGGAGAAGACTCTTGAGAATCCCTTGGACTGCAAGGAGATCAAACCAGTCAATCCTAAAGGAAATCAGTCATAAATATTCATTGGAAGGACCAATGCTGAAGCTGAAGCTCCAGCACTTTGGTCATCTGATGTGAAGAGCTGACACATTTGAAAAGACCCTGATGCTGGGAAAGATTGAAGGCAGGAGGAGAAGGAGGCAACAGAGGATGAGATGGTTGGATGGCCTCCTCAACTCAATGGACATGAGTTTGAAGCAACTCTAAGAGATGGTGAAGGACAGGAAAGCTTGGAGTGCTGCAGTCCATGGGGTTGCAAAGAGTTGTACATGATGGAGCGACTGAACAACAAACTCTTCTTAGCTTTTGATAATCATATCTTACTTCACATACATAAGCTTACTTCTTTTTAGTCTTCAAACATACTCTCAGATCATTCTTTTAACTGTTCCTTGTAAATGTCAAGCATATATGTTCCTCTTAGTGTTTTCACTTCTCTGTCATATTGATGTGAAATACTCCATATACTCCTCTTCCTCATCCAGCTCCTCACATGAATATTTGATAAGGTGTTAAACATTGTGAGCTGTGTGCTCCGTTTTGTCCGACACTTTTGCAACTCCATGGACTGTAGCCCACCAGGCTCCACTGACCTTGGATCTCTTTAGGCAAGAATACTGGAGTGAATCACCATTTCTCCTCCGGGGATCTCCCTGACCCAGGGATCAAACCCACATCTCCTGTATCTCCTACATTGCAGGCAGATTCTTTACCACTGAGCCACCAGGGAAGCTCATGTTAAAAATTCCTTGACTCAAAAAGATGTATGTTTTCAGACTGCTGCACAATGAGGGCTCAACTCTACTAATGCTTTCCAGCAATCAAACACTGCATTGTATATTTTGAGATGGGTACCTCTTACGCTACCAGGGTGATCCTTGCGTACTTCAGGTTGGCAGTTCACTAGAGAGCAGATGACTTGTGGTGAGCATTGTTTTAATGGCCATTCTCCAGACCTTCCTAATTGGTTTCTATCTGATCGTCAGCATAGCTCAGAGGTGACACTAATTCAGATAGCCTACTTCTAGCTAGGAGCAGCTTTCCTGTGGAATCATTTTGTGCAATAATTTGCCAAGGGTTAAATACCTGAAGACTCTTCACAAATGCTTTTGATGATAAAAGGATCTAAATTTTGTTTCAGGCAATGCCAAATGTGTGGCCATTTTCACAGTAAGCTTTGCATTCAGCATTGGAAATAATGTTCAAATTTCTTGTTTTACAGTAGTTTTCAAAAGGCCATATTTGAGCTCCTGGGAATAAACCTCTTGATAAGATTGTATATATTTATCATAGTTTTTCAAGCAATGCAATGAATTAAAGCCTGGACAAACTTGACAACTACAGGCCTATAATGAAGTTGGTTTGAGGTATTCTACACATATATTAAAGGGAAGGAGAAATTTTTCTAATGAATAACTATGAATCACATCATTTGCTTAGTATCTGATAGTCATTAGAAGAAATAACTTGCAATTTTCTTTTCAGATACTTTCCACGTTCACCTCTATAGAAGTCAGCATCTGTTTATTGAGAAGTGAATATCAGTAAATCTTTCTGTTATTATGGTAATGTCAGCTCAAGTTAATTCCCTGCTGAGATGGAAAAATATGATTCAGACAATGAAAAACATATGTTTTGGATAGACAGTTTGCCATCAAGCTACATCAACAATTTAAATGATTAAAATGTTTCTATAAAGATCCATTTCCTTGTCAGTAATAGATGAAACATGCTTGCTCCCCATTGTTTTATTTATTTTTTTATGAACAACTGTTAATGGTATGAACAAAACTTATTTTTACAGTGTTATAATTAAAATCATATACTGTTACCTATTGTCATATATATTGACATATATATTGAAAGAAACTCAAAATTATTTTAATAGCTAAGCTTGTGAATGAAATTCTCTCTTAGTAGATCAGATATTTGCATACTTACTTATTTTGACTAAATAGTCTAGGAAAATCTTAATTTTAATCCTGATGGAATTTTAAAAAATTTAGAATCCTTTCCTTCTGACAAGTGCATTATAAAAATTAAAGTATAAGTAGCCGATAAGGTCCTTTCTGGTTACCCTGCTTAATGTTTTGTTCATATAAATTCCTCTTAAAGAAGAAAAAAGTTAGTTGTGTGTAATGCCTCTCTGATTTCATATCTCCATCAATAGCTTTATTGTGGTGTTCCCTTCGAATTGTTCTTACAAAATGAATTATTGATAGTTTAAATGTTAGATTACATTTATTGTTCTCTGATATAACATGGAAAACTGCTGAAGTTTAAAGTGTAGTGTTTGAAACTAGTCTTTGGAAAGGAAGTTTGAACTATGAAAGGAGTTTCTTGAAATCTAGAAAAGACATAAAATAGGTAAGATTCATCTGTTACAGGTTATATATTCTATGATCTAGAAGATATCATAAAGTTCTTTTAAACTATATTTTCCCATGCTGAGTATAGTCCATTTCTTGGTTAAAAGGACTAAAAGAATATGCTTATACTTCATTCCAATGAGAAAATACCATGCATCAAGAAAAAAATGTCTTGGTAGTCATTTTTTCTGAGTTCTCCAGTCTTCTCTTTCCTCTGTTTCTCAATCTCTGGCACAACCAAAGATATCCTAACAATTTTTTTTTTCACTTGATCAAGAACAGAATTTTCCTACTTAAAATGTCTACATTTTTGTGGTACCTCCATTTCCCAAGATTTTGGTGCATTTGTATGCATTAATTCAGGGAAACTCAGATTCAGTTTCAGCAGTCTTGTTATGAGGACTTATTCACAAGGACTAAATTAAAATCAATGAAAAAAATCATAAGTTAGAGCAAGGTCAACTTTGATATATGACATTTGCATTGCAAGAAAATGGATTTAATCAAAGAAATAAGTACAATAAACTCAACATAAAATACCTTCAGAGATTAATATTGAACTTATAGTCATGAAAAATGCAGTAGTTTCTGATGTTGGGTGACCAAAGAAAACATCCCATTTGTTCTGCTTCTTTATTGTTCCATTTATAATGAAATAGATTTGATCTTTATTATGATCCATCAATGACAGAGAAAGCTGAGTGTTGATTAGTAGGTTAATATTTCCCATCATATCAAGAACACTCTGAATTGCATAGTTTCCAAAATTATAGTATGAAGTCAAACATTGTTGCTTAGAAAATCATGTGCTTTGTGTCTTGCTGCTGCTAAAACTTTTGTAAAACCTGATTCCTAAAAATCCAGAATCTCAATATTTCTCTAAAGAAACAATGGTACCTAGCAGAGAAATACAGATATGCCCATATGCTATGTGCATGACATTGACTAAAGATTTTACTTTATTCAGTTTTGGTTTCTCATTCACAAAATGAGAATAACAGGACAGATATATCAGTTTTGTTTGAAGGCTAAGTGTTTTAGTGAATGTAAATTTCCTAACATACTTCATGTCAAAATTAACATTTATAAATGATAGATTTTTTTATATCAGGCTAAACGGATTACAAAGAGATCCAACCAGTTCATCCTAAAGATCGGTCCTGAGTGTTCATTGGAAGGACTGATGTTGAAGCCGAAACTCCAATACTTTGGCCACCTGATGCAAAGAGCTAACTCATTTGAAAAGACCCTGATGCTGGGAAAGATTGAAGGCAGGAGGAGAATGGGACAACAGAGGATGAGATGGTAGAATGGCATTACCAACTCAATGAACGTGAATTTGAGTAAACTCTGGGAGCTGATGATGGACAGGGAGGCCTGGCGTGTTGCAGTCCATGGGGTCACAAGGAGTCAGAGGTGAATGAGTGACTGAACTGAACTGAACTGAACTGAAATCTTGAATAAATCACATAAAATTCAATGAGTCACTTGCTTCACCTGAGGAATGATTTTCAGTGTGAGTCAATAAATAAGAATTTAACACATACTATGAATGCAGCTTTTCAGGTGGTACCAGTGGTCAAGAATCTGCCTGCCAATGCAGGAGACATAAGAGATGCAGCTTTCAATATATGGGGTGGGAAGATCACCTGGAGTAGGAGATGGCAACCCACTCCAGTATTATTGCCTGGGAAATCCCATGGACAGAGGAGCCTGGCAGGCTACAGTCCATGGAGTAGCAAAGAGTCAGACATAACTGAGAGCACATGCACACACACAGAAATGAATGCAGCAATTTTAATGTATTGTGTTTGTGATTTAGAGAATTAGTAAAATATGATTCATATCCTTATAAAATTTACAGAGTCTGGTAAATTTTGTGATTGCCTGCTCAGAATCCCTTCCACTTGAGAAAGATAAAGGCAGCTGCATGCACTACCATGAAAGTGAAAAAAAGTGAAAGTTAGTCACTCAGTCGTGTCTGACTCTGTGACCCCATGGACTGTAGCCTATCAGGCTCCTCTGTCCATGGAATTCTCCACCCAAGAATTATGGAGTGGGTTGCCGTTTCCTTCTCCAACAGTTCTTCCCAACACAGAGATTAAACCCATGTCACCCACATGGCAGGCAGACTCTTTACCGACTGAGTCACCAGGGAAGCACTACCATGACTAGATATCAAATTTGAAGATGCCAGTCACTGAAATGTCCCAGTTTTATGACAATTGTCAATCCAGAATTGTCTACTTCATCAAATTCACTAAACACAAGCCCATCTCCTATAACCTTACCCTCCCAATACTCTGTTTACCAAGATATCTCAAAGTCTTCATGGTAAGCAATTTTTGTTGTTGCAGCAAAAAATGCACATAACTTTGACTACTGTCCCCCAAGGTTAAGTCTGGTGGGCATCAATACACCTCTAGTTATTTATATAGCATCTGTAGAGATGGAACTTTACCATGTTCAGATGAAGAAGATTCTAAGACAGGTCAAGCACTGATAGATTAAAAGTTGAGCAAGAAGGACACAAAACCCAATTTTTAGTCACTCAGTGCATCACATTTACCTAACCACAGAGACTTGTTACAAGATGAGCATATGACTAGACTAATCAGAGTGCAGAACAATACACTGATATGATCTTTGTGAAAACTTAAATCCTCTCACCTGGGTATTGTGGTTTGTGTCCAATTGACATTGAAACTGCTATAGCAATTTTCCTGCTATGGGAGTAGCCACCTTAAATAAAAATAAAGAACAAAATCAAAAATAAACCGAAACAATATAGAACCTGCAATAGAAAAAAAGAATAACCAAGAGAATCATAGAGATGGAGCAGAAACCTAGATCAAACTACCCTGATATTTTCTCTACCTTTGGAAGCTGGAAATACATATGTCAATAAATCATCTTTATTGAATTTTAAGCCAGATTGGGCAGCTTTTCTATTATTTGAAATTGATTATTCTGACTGAAACACATAACTTATAATCCATAGACTGTCGACAGGCACTACTGGGATAGGATCTATTGGGCTTAGCCATTGCTTTGAAGTGATAGCAATGAGTCAGCAGTAAATGATGATTATAACCCCAAGATTTTATGCCTGAAAAATTAAGAGGTTTGTGATTCCTTTATTTAAAATAGAAGGCCAACTTTCTATATTAGTATAGAAATAAAGAGAAGAAAACATGGATGATTAAGAGATACCCAAATATTAATGCTGCCTCTTTAACTCAGAAGTGTGAGAAAGGCTATGAACATTTGTAAAAATACAAAATGTCCATACCTACACCAAGATAATCTGTTTTAATATCTTGTGAATAAATCTCATATTTCAAAATTTATTTAAAATAAAAAAATAGAAAACTTAGAAACAAAGAACCTGAAAAACTATTGCAATGTGGATAAAAACCTTTCAGAATACTGAAAAGATGGGCAGTTCAAAGATAACATTTACTTAGCAATTTTTATTTTCAAGGACTAGTCTAAAGGCTTCTGGAATGTGTTATTTTAATACATCACACTCTAATGTAATTAGGAGTAGCCCCATTTTTCAGAGGGACATAAAAATGCCTGCCTTTTACATATCCTAATTTGTTCTAAACAAATAATCAAACATATTCATTGATGATATTAGTATGTATATGTATATACATATATAATAATGTTCAAATAAACTTATTTATTATGAGTCATTTCTTCAGATTAAGGGCCATATTAAGACTGGAGAAGTAAAAGAATAACAAATTTGCATCAGAATGAAGTTGCTGAAGTACATCGCCAATGATCAGGTCTTACTGTGGAAGGGGAGTTTCTCAAGCTTCGCCACATCTGATAACAAAAGTGGATATAATCCAGAAACATGCTTGCTTCAGTATCTTAAACACTTGTATGCTCTCTTTCATTTTTTACCTAGCAGCTTTGAGCTGTCCCTGGATGAAATCTCTTGTTGATCTGTATATTCTTCCAGATGTAGCCCCCTGACAGGTCGACATGAGCTGCAATGGCAACCCCAGTCCCAGATGTAAGAAGACTGTTTTCATCCTTCAAGAGTAAAGTGAGGGAGGTTGATGCGTGCGGACGTAACATCTGCCAGCTGTTCCCCTTTCCTGCCTCCTGGTACTTAGTGTTACTGGGCTGAAAGCCCAATCCTCATGTTGGCCTGGCAACATTTTGTGATGCCAGCACTTTCTGCATGAATCCCCCCCTGGGCAGGCACCAGACACTGTGAGGAATGGTCTGTGAATTACTTGACTGCTCTATTTAGGGATTTTTAAATTCAGACCATAAGGAAGGCTGTGTCCCTAAGCAGGTGTGACACCACGAATGAGGATTCAGTTTTCTCCAGTCAGAATCTGCTCCCATTATACAACTCATCAGTCTACTGGCCAAGTCAGATGTTTACAGAACAAAGATAATTACAGGATTTTTTTTTTTGCTTGTTTTATTTACCAATACCTTGTCTCATTCTGTTGGACAGTATATATACTTATTAATTGGTACCCAGCAAGCATATTTTAATCAGTTTTCTAATTCTATAAGTCGACCCTGGGATCGTTTACTATATGTAGTTCATGGTAGAAACTCAATCAGTTCAGTTCAGTTCAGTTCAGTCGCTCAGTCGTGTCGAACTCTTTGCGATCCCATGAATCGCAGCACTCCAGGCCTCTCTGTCCTTTACCCACTCCCGGAGTTCACTCAGACTCACGTCCATCGAGTCAGTGGTGCCATCCAGCCATTTCATCCTCTGTCGTTCCCTTCTTCTGCCCCCAACCCCTCCCAGAATCAGTCTTTACCAATGAGTCAACACTTCACATGAGGTGGCCAAAGTACTGGAGTTTCAGCTTTACCATTAAATCCCAGGGCTGATCTTGTTCAGAATGGACTAATTGGATCTCCTTGCAGTCCAAGGGACTCTCAAGAGTCTTCTCCAACACCACACTTCAAAAGCATCAGTTCTTCAGTGCTCAGCTTTTTTCATAGTCCAACTCTCACATCCGTACATGACCACTGGAAAAACCATAGCCTTGACTAGACGGACCTTCGCTGGCAAAGTAATGTCTCTGCTTTTCAATATGCTATCTAGGTTGGTCATAACTTTTCTTCCAAAAAGTAAGCGTCTTTTAATTTCATGGCTGCAGTCACCATCTGCAGTGATTTTGGAGCCCCCCAAAATAAAGTCTGACACTGTTTCCACTGTTTCCCCATCTATTTCCCATGAAGTGATGGGACCAGATGCCATGATCTTCATTTTCTGAATATTGAGCTTTAAGCCAACTTTTTCATTCTCCACTTTCACTTTCATCAAGAGGCTTTTTAGTTCCTCTTCACCTTCTGCCATAAGGGTGGTGTCATCTGCATATCTGAGGTTATTGATATTTCTCCCAGCAATCTTGATTCCAGCTTGTGCTTCTTCCAGCCCAGCGTTTCTCATGATATACTCTGCATAGAAGTAAAATAAGCAAGGTGACAATATACAGCCCTGACATATTCCTTTTCTTATTTGGAACCAGTCTGTTGTTCCATGTCCAGTTCTAACTGTTGCTTCCTGACCTGCATATAGGTTTCTCAAGAGGCAGGTCAGGTGGTCTGGTATTTCCATCTCTTTCAGAATTCTCCACAGTTTATTGTGATCCACACAGTCAAAGGCTTTGGCATAGTCAATAAAGCAGAAGTAGATGTTTTTCTGGAACTCTCTTCCTTTTTCCATGATCCAGCGGATGTTGGCAACTTGATCCCTGGTTCCTCTGCCTTTTCTAAAACCAGCTTGAACATCTGGAATTTCACAGTTCACGTATTGCTGAAGCCTGGCTTGAAGAATTTTGAGTACTATTTTACTAGCATGTGAGATGAGTGTAATTGTGCAGTAGTTTGAGCATTCTTTGGCTTTGCCTTTCTTTGGGATTGGAATGAAAACTGACCTTTTCCAGTCCCATGGCCACTGCTGAGTTTTCCAAATTTGCTGGCATATTGAGTGCAGCACTTTCACAGCATCATCTTTTAGGATTTGAAATAGCTCAATTGGAATTCCATCACTTCCACTAGCTTTGTTCGTAGTGATGCTTTCTAAGGCCCACTTGACTTCACATTCCAGGATGTCTGGCTCTAGATGAATGATCACACCTTCATGATTATCTTGCCTGTGAAGATATTTTTTGTACAGTTCTTCTGTGTATTCTTGACACCTCTTCTTAATATCTTCTGCTTCTGTTAGGTCCATACCATTTCTGTCCTTTATCAAGCCCATCTTTGCATGAAATGTTCCCTGCTGGTTCAGTGGGTCAAGAATCTACCTTCAATGCAGGAGACAGAAAATGTGGGTTCAATCCCTGGGTCAGGAACCTCCCCTGGAGGAGGGAATGGCCACCCACTCCAGTATTCTTGCCTAGAAAATTCAATGGACAGGGACTAGTTAATATTATTACTATTATGAAAAAGTGCAAGTGGGAGAAGAGTGTAGGCCATACTCAAGCCAAAATGATAATGTCCCCTCAGTCTTTTTTTCAAGATGTATTCATCATTTCAATCTCTATCTCTTCCAGACACAAATGTACATAGCCTGGAGTCAAACTCTGAGGCTGATCCTTAGAATATAAAGACTCGAATTATGAATATGTCTTGAGATATAACTTTAAATCTGCTGTCTAGTATGCATTCAAAATGGTATTTATATAAAAGAAATTGCATTTTCTGATTCATATTTTCATGTGCGGTGAACATAGAATTACACTGTTCACCTCAAGCCAGTTCCCCAAATTCAGTAGCCTTCTTCCTAAAGTAGATAGATGCCATGATCCTAGTACATTCAATGGACTCTTGGGCTCCTACTATGACGTCACATTGTCAAGGGCCTTCTGGGCTTCCATGTGTTATGAGACAGATCCTGGGGTCCTTGTCCTTAATCAAACATTTCTTGTGTGCTCAGTCATGTCCTACTCTTTGTGATCACAAGGACTATAGCCCACCAGGTTTCCCTGTCCATGGAATTTTCTAGGCAAGATTACTGGAGTGGCTTGCCATTCCCTCCTCCAGGGGAGCTTCCTGACCCAGGGATTGAACCCACATTTTCTGTCTCCTGCATTGCAGGTAGATTCTTGACCTACTGAGCTAGCAGGGAAGCCCCAGACATTTCTTATCCACCCTCTAATCTCTAACAGTTAACTAACTTCCATTGCCAAACCTAATAACCCTACAGATATTACATGTTGGACTGTCAGTGAAAGAACCAAGTCATTTGTTTTGCTTTATTTTGTTGTAAGTCAGTGTGTCTGAGAACTTAGAAATTCCAAAGGACAGCATAAAGAAGAGAAGGTAGAGACTGCATGAACATTGTGGCAATTGTCACAAAGAGACTGGAGGAGGAAAATTAAGAATGAACTAGTGACCTTAAAGAAAATACCACCAACGAAGTGAGATATAAAACAGTGACAAAAAGAATGAAACATTTTATTTCATATCTTCTCTCTTCTTAAATATTCTACCTAAATATTAATTTGTATTTTCAGATCAGCACTGTGCTTCAGATGCCTAATTTAGCTACTCAAAGTGGTTTAAACAAATTCTCAAATATCTGTAGATTATCAAAGTAAATGATTATTTTTTATCCACACCCTTCTGTGGGCTTATTTGCAAGCCCAGAATCCTTCTATGTTCTTTCAGATCTTTGAAGCCACCTTCTATTCAGCTCGGAGGTCAAGAGGTCTGACTTGGAGCATGGGAGATACACAAGGCCAATTCTGGTAGTAGAATATATACATTACTCTTACTTATAATTCATTCATTAGAATTTAGCACAAGGTCATTATCTGATTACAAGGAATGCCAGAACCTGTAGCTTAATTGTACAACCAGGGAAAAGAATCAATAAGATATATGTGAAAGAAAATAAATCAGATATATGGCCTTCCCTGGTGGCTCAGACAGAAATTGCCTACAGTGCAAGACACTTGGGTTTAATCCCTAGGTCAGGAAGATCCCCTGGAGGAGGCAATGGCAACACACTCCAATATTCTTGCCTGGAGAATTCCATGGACAGAGAAGCCTGGTGGGCCACACTCCATGGAGTTGCAAAGAGTTGGCCACAATTGAGCGACTAACACTTTCACTTTCACCAGTAGTCTTTGACACAAATCTGTTATAATGTCTCTCTTTCTGGCTATTCTATTTTGTCTCTCTTTCTGAAATATTCAGGCATTAGGGATTAAATTCAGTGGTGGAGTTTACACAGGCACTGTTAAGAATGGCTTTCTTTCCATTTTTTAGTTATTAGTGTTGTAGCCAGCAAAAGAGTTACTTGCCAATTGAGATGGAAAGTTGTGTGTATATAGACATGTATGCACATGTTTGGCTCAAATGTATGACTGTACTTGTATACTAAAGTTCTAAGATGGTAAGAGAGTTTCAGGATATGATTATTTAAAATAATTTTCTCCTTATTTAAAAAATATTTTTGTAACTTACAGTGGCCAAAATCTATGTGATAAAGAGAGAAAAGTAATAGGATTGAAATAAAAGTGCAGAATAGCAATAATCTCACACACCTCTCACCTCACCTTAGCTAGTAATTCACTTTCTCTGATATTCAGGTTCCAAAACTGAAAAATAAGAATTACATTTCTACAGGATGAGTGGCCCTGATTTTTCACTCTATCAATACTTCACAAAATTTCTCTTCACCAACTCAAACTCTCTGTTTCCCCTCTGTCTTAACCCAACTGGGATTCCTCAGTTTTCACTGCAAAGAAATAGAGGAAAATAATAGAAAGGGAAAGACAAGAGATGTTTTCAAGAAAATTAGAGATACCAAGGGAATATTTCATGTAAAGATCAGCACAGTAAAGGATAGAAAAAAGATGGACCTTACAGAAGCAGAAGATATTAAGAAGAGGTGGCAAGAATACACAGAAGAACTATACAAAAAAAACATCTTCACGACACAGATAACCACGATGGTGTGATCACTCACCTAGAGCCAGACATCTTGGAATGCAAAGTCAAGTGGGCTTTACGAAGCATCACTATGAAAAAAGCTAGTGGAGGTGATGGAATTCCACTTGAGCTATTTCATATCCTAAAAGATGATGCTGTGAAAGTGCTATACTCAGTATGCCAGTAAATATGGAAAACACAGCAGTCCACAGGACTGGAAAATGTCAGTTTTTGTTGCAATCCCAAAGAAAGGCAAAGCCAAAGAATGCTCAAACTACGATGTAATTATACTCATCTCACATGCTAGCAAAGTAATGCTCAAAATCCTCTAAGCAGGCTTCAGCAGTACGTGAACTGTGAACTTCCAGATGTTTAAACTGGTTTTAGAAAAGGTAGAGGAACCAGAGATCAAATTGCCAGCATCCGCTGGATCATAGAAAAAGCAAGAGAGGTCCAGAAAAACATCTTCTTTATTGACTACACCTAAGCCTCTGACTGTGTGGATCACAACAAACTGTGGAAAATTCTTCAAGAGATGGGAATACTAGGCCACTTGGTCTCCCTCCTGAGAAATCTGTATGCAAGTCAAGAAGTAACAGTTAGAACTGGACATGGAACAACAGACTGGTTCCAAATCAGGAAAGGAGTTTGTCAAGGTTGCATATTATCACTCTGCTTATTTAACTTAAAAGCAGAGTACATCATGCAAAATGCCTGGCCAGATGAAGTACAAGCTGGAATCAAGATTGCCAGGAGAAATATTAATAACCTCAGATATAGAGAAGACATGATCCTTATGGCAGAAAGTGAAGAAGAACTAAAGAGTCTCTTGATGAAAGTGAAAGAGGAGAATGAAAACGTAGGCTTAAAACTCAACATTCAGAAAACTAAGATCAAGGCATCTGGCCCTATCACTTCATAGCAAATAGATGGGGAAACAATGAGAGAATTTATTTTGGGGGGCTTCAAAATTACTGCAGATGATGACTGCAGCCATGAAATCAAAGGATGCTTGCTACTTGGAAGGAAAAATATGACCAACCTAGACAGCATATTAAAAAGCAGAGAGAGACATTACTTTACCAACAAAGGTCCATCTAGTGAAAGCTATGTTTTTTCCCATAGTTATGTATGAATGTGAGACTTGGACTATAAAGAAAACTGAGAGCTGAAGAACTGACAATTTTGAACTGTGGTGTTGGAGAAGACTCCTGAGAGTCCCTTGGACTGCAAGGAGATCCGGTCAATCCTAAAGGAAATCCAACCAGTCCTGAATACTCATTGAAAGGATGATGCTGAAGCTGAAACTCCAAATCTTTGGCCACATGATTCGAAGAACTGACTCTTTGGAAAAGACCCTGATGCTGGGAAAGATTGAAGGAGGGAGGAGAAGAGGATGACAGAGGATGAAATAAACTCTGTTCATCTGACTCGATGAACACAAGTTTGAGCAAGCTCTGGTAGTTGGTGATGAACAGGAAAGCCTGGTGTGCTGCAGTCCATGGGATCCCAAAGAGTTGGACATGACTGAGTGACTGAACTGAACTAACCCAACTGCAAGAAATTTCACCAGTCACCAGTGCATATCTTATGACCGCAAAGCAAAAGACTGAGTAGAGAGCAAGTGCCCAAGAGACAAAGAATAAATGGGGAAGCAAACTTTCACACTAAGGCATAGGAAATAAAGGCAGAGGCTCCAGAAGTGGGAAAGGAATGACAGATAAGACAGAAGCAATATTTTTATTAAGTTATATCATGGCTATGAAGTTAATTTTCTAAGTTCTTAGAGATAAAATAAAACTTTTAAAACAGTTTTACATTGCTTTCAGTTCTGCACTGTGATTCATTATATATGATTCTGTGTAGAGATGACCATTAGAGTTCCCACGTTTTTAACTTGGTTTAAGTCTCTTTGTAGAAGGCAATGGCACTCCACTCCAGTACCCTTGCCTGGAAAATCCCATGGATGGAGGAGCCTGGTAGGCTGCAGTCCATGGGGTCGCTCAGAATTGGACACAACTGAGTGACTTCACTTTCATTTTTCACTTTCATGCACTGGAGAAGGAAATGGCAACCCACTCCAGTGTTCTTGCCAGGAGAATCCCAGGGACTGTGGAACCTGATTGGCTGCTGTCTATGGGGTCGCACAGAGTCGGACACGACTGAAGCGACTTAGCAGCAGCAGCAGCAGCAGCAGCAATAGCAAGTCTCTTCAAGAGTTGTCACATAAGAATTAAATGCTATTTTAAGTTATAAAGATTTATCCAATTCCTATTATATCTAATAGCTCAGCTATATGCAGTCTTTAAGATTAAGAAAGTAAAATGAAATGAAATTTGTTTTGACTACCATGCATAGGTGCTAAGTTTAAACAGTCGTGTCCAGCTCTTTGCAAGCCTGTGGGTTATACAGCCCACTAATTTCCTCTGTGCATTGGATTCTCCAAGACTACTGAAGCGGATTGCCATGCCCTCCTCCAGGGGATCTTCCCTACCGAGGGATCAAACCCATGTCTCTTACATCTCCTGCACTGGCAGATGGGTTCTTCACCAGTAGCGCCATCTGGGAAGCCCTTGGATAACAATAGTAGCAGCTAAAGTCCATAATATTTAGGAAATATTGGTTTGAAGATCACAATAAATAATATTTAAATAAATATCAATGAAATGTACATAGAAGAAATGCACAGTTACATAAACACATGTATATTCACACTAGCCTAAGAAAGCAATTTAAATTTCTCATAATAAGTGTGCTTACCTTGCTTATGAATTAATTTGAATTGTTTCAATATTCCTATGCCAAGAGTGGGCTTCCAAGGTGGCCCTGGTTTTAAAGAACCTGCGTGCCAATGTAGGAAATATAAGAGATGCAGGTTTGATCCCGGGGTCAAAAAGATCCTCTGGAGAGGGAAATGGCAACCCATCCCAGTATTCTTGTCTGCATTATCCCACAGACAGAGAAGCTTGGTGGGCCATAGACCATGCAGCAGCAAAAAGTCAGACACAATTGAAATGACTTAGGACATTGCACATGCTAACAGTAATGATTTGGGTTAACTGAGATCTTTCCAGTAGTCATGTATGGATCTGAGAGTTGGACTGTGAAGAAAGCTGAGCACCAAAGAATTGATGCTTTTGAACTGTGGTGCTGGAGAAGAGTCTTGAGAGTCCCTTGGACTGCAAGGAGATCCAACCAGTCCATTCTAAAGGAGATCAGTCCTGGGTGTTCTTTGGAAGGAATGATGCTAAAGCTGATTGGCCACCTCATGAGAAGAGTTGGCTCATTGGAAAAGACTCTGATGCTTGGAGGGATTGGGGGCAGGAGGAGAAGGGGATGACAGAGGATGAGATGGCGGGATGGCATCACCAACTCGATGGACGTGAGTTCGAGTGAACTCCAAGAGTTGGTGATGAACAGGGAGGCTTGGCGTGCTGTGATTCATGGGGTCACAAAGAGTTGGATACAACTAAGCAACTAAACTGAACTGAGATCTCTCTCTCTCTCTTTTTTAAATTATTCACTAGTATCAGTATTAGAATGAAGTACAATAATATGTTAGAATTTTACTAGTATCATAATAGCAAAGTATAAATTACTTAGACAAGGTCCAGGTTAGGAAATGTTTTCTCAGTGCATTCTGCAAGGCTGAAGTTTTGTTTTAGTAACTCCTTGATTGTTGAAATAGAATCTCAAACAGTATCTTAATTAGTACATTGGTGAATACTCTTTCACATAGATCTAAATTTGTCATCTAAATCTAAATGTGGCCTTAGTCATGATGAATTATATCTTTATTAGATATTTTGAAACCATTCACAGACCCAGAGACTACCTAATTAAAGAGATACTAAAGAAGTTATGAAGATCTGTGAATGGAATTTTTACCTTTATTGTTCTTGTTCAGTTGCTCAGCCACGTCCCACTCTTTGCGACCCCATGAACTGCAGCATGCCAGGCTTCCCCATCATTCACCATCTCCAGGAGTTTGCTCAAATTCATGTCCATTGAGGCGGTGATGACATCCAACCATCTCATCTTCCATCATCCCCTTTTCTCCTCTCACTTGCAATCCTTCTGAGCATCAAGGTCTTTTCCGATGAGTCAGCTCTTTGCATCAGGTGGCCAAAGTACTGGAGCTTCACCTTCAGCATCAGTCCTTCCAATGAATACTCAGGACTGATTTCCTTTAGGGTTGACTGGTTGGATCTCCTTGCAGTCCAAGGGGCTCTCAAGAGTCTTCAACACCACAGTTTAAAAGCATCAGTTCTTTGGTGCTCAGCTTTCTGTATAATTCAACTCTCACATCCATACATGACTACTGGAAAAACCATACTTTTGACTAGACAGAACATTGTTGGCAAATGATGTCTCTGCTTTTTAGTAGGCTGTCTAGGTTGGTCTTAGCTTTTCTTCCAAGGAGCAAGCATTTTTTAATTTCATGGCTGCAGTCACCATCTGCAGCGATTTTGGAGCCCAAACAAATAAAGTCTCTCACTGTTTCCATTGTTTCCCCTCTATTTGCCATGAAGTGATGGGACCAGATGCCATGAACTCTGTTTTTGAATGTTGAGTTTTAAGTCAGTTTTTTCACTATCCTCTTTCAGTTTCATCAAGAGGCTCTTTAACTCTTCTTTGCTTTCTGCCTTGAGGGTGGTGTCATCTGCATATCTGAGGTTATTGATATTTCTCCCAGCAATCTTGATTTCAGCTTGTGCTTCATCCAGCCTGACATTTTGCATGATGTAATCTGCATATAAGTTAAATAAACAAGATGACAATATACAGCTTTGATGTACCCCTTTCCTGATTTGGAACCAGTTCATTGTTCCCCGTAGGTTCTAACTGTTACTTGACCTGCATACAGGCTTCATAGGAGGCAGGTAAGATGGTCTGGTATTCCCATCTCTTGAAGAATTTTCCACAGTTTGTTGTGATCCACACAGTGAAAGATTTTAGAGTAGTCAGTGAAGCACAAGTTGATGCTTCTCTGGAAATTCTCTTGCTTTTTCTGTGATAACAGATGTTGGCAATATGATCTCTTGTTCCTCTGCCTTTTCTAAATCCAGCTTGTACATCTGGAAATTCTCAGTTCACGTACTATTAAAGCCTAGCTTGGAGGACTTTGAGCATTACTTTCCTAGCGTGTGAAATGATACAATTGTGCAATAGCTTGAACATTCTTTGCCATTGGCCTTCTTTGGGATTGGCATAAAAATGGACCTTTTCTAGTCCTATGGGCACTGCTGAGTTTTCCATATTTGCTGGCATACTGAGTGTAGCACTTTAACAGCATCATCTTTTAGGATTTGAAATAGCTCAAGTGGAATTCCATCACCTCCAGTAGTTTTGTTTGTAGTGATGTTTCCTAGATCCATTTAACTTCACACTCCAAACTGTCTGTGTCTAGGTGAGTGATCACATGGTTGTGGTTATCCGGGTCATTAAGATCTTTTTAATATAGTTCTTCTGTGTATTCTTGCCACCTCTTCTTAATATCTTCTGTTTCTGTTAGGTCCATACTGTTCTGTTCTTTATTTTGCCCATCTTTGAATGCATTTTGACCTTTAAAATATATATTAATATATGTGATTTTCAAAAATCACTAGTTCTGCAAAACTTGATGTATTAATCTCATCTCCCTTCATCTAGTCTCTTAAATTTCACTCCCATTTTATTTAATTTTTAAAAAATAAATTGCTACATGTGACAGAATGATTGCACCTGATTCAGGAGAATTGAAGTAGAGAAGAGTTTTATAATAAATGGCTTAGCAATAAATGCAATAAATTGGTTTTCTATTTAATAATTCTTCCCAGTTGGGAGATGCTTTCCTATAATTTAATATGCAGAGACATTAAGGGGCACCGAGGTTATTATATACACCATTGTAAACAGAGTCTGTTCCCCTAAAGAAGTAATTCTCCCATTTTCTAATAATTGGAGATTTTTAAAAATTTCTAATAATTGTATAAATTTAAAGAATTGCATTATTTAAGAAAAATAATTACTGAAAACCAGATCTAAACAATTAAAAAACACAAATGTTTTCCCTAGTATAAAGAAAAAGAATTGTAGAAATGGGGAGAGTTTCAAAAATTTTAAATATATAATTTATAAATTCTTATATATATTCTTAAATATATAAATATCTAGGGGTTTTTAGTCATTACTCAGAAATTATATATATATATATATATTTATATATATATATATATATATATATCAGATTTAGGGATATGTACAGATGTCAAAGAAACAGTGGTTTTGTTTCCTTAGGCAACAAATGGCAAAGAAAGAACTGCCTCCTATCTCACTCTCACACTCACAGTTTACTTCATTTGTCTCTTGGCACACCAACTTTGACTGCCTTCTCTAATATCCAGTCTACTGAATTCCTTCTAGATGTACTTCCCTATTTACCAAGACTTACCTCAAATGTGTATTTTAAGTACATTTTCACTGACTCCCCCAAATTTATCTTCCCTTAAAATTTTAATACAATCACTGAAAATTCTCCAACCCTAAAAACACCATCTTCAAGCATTTTAGCCATTGTTACAATCAGTTGGTGTTGAAGGAAAAATTGCCTTCAGAATCACATGGTCACCCTTTCATGAGCCAGTGGGGAAGACCTCATTGCAATCCCAGTGGCAGCTGTTCATACCGTAGACCTTCCATTGACACTCACCCCATCCCATCCTTCTCACTGTCTGATGATAACCTGAAATAATAATGTCAAGGCTTTGTGATGAGGTAGAAGGCATTCTTTACACAGTTTATCCTTACTCTTCAATTATAACTTTATTACTATTTCACTCATTCTCATCTTTTGCCCTTTTCTTTAAAAGGAAAAAAAACCCTAATGCTTGGTGCAATCATGTTTCATTGTCTTGTTTATTGCTAAGGATGAAGGAGGGATTCTCATTCTAGGGTTATGTGATTCCCTGAACACAGGACACCCAGCATGGGACAGATTAGATTGACTACAGCAGTTTTTTAGTCACATAAACTCACATGCCAGGGAAAGAGGACATCTCATGCCATACAGAACCGCATGGAGTTTGCACTGGGAAACAGAGTGAAAAGCCAGAGGATATGTAGAATCAAAAGCATGGATTGTTCTCAGTTCCTGTGGGAGATTGTGATTGGCTTGTTTGCATAATTCTGCTGGTTGTCTGTTGGTTGTTTTGGCTTGTCTCAGGTCAGATTTGGAGAAAGAAAATGGTAACCATCTCCAGTATTCTTGCCTGGAGAATCCCATGGACAGAGGAGCCTGGCAGGCTATGGTCCATAGGGTCGCAGAGAGTCGGACACGACTGAAGTGACTGAGCATGCTGATTGTCAGGGAACTGAAATTTGCTCCTCACAGTTAGTAAGATCAAGTGGGAACTGCACTTGATTCATTTGATAGCGAGTGGGGTAATTTGGGTAGAGATTGTTTCCATGGGAGCAGAGTGGAGAGGAGAACTTGAAGTTCAGCTATTTGAGGCCCTGCCGATACCACCTTGTGTGTGCTCAGTCGCTCAGTCATGTCTGACTCTTTGCTACCCCATGGACTGTAGCCTGCCAGGCTCCTCTGCTAGTGGAATTTTCCAGGCAAGAATCCTGGAGTGGGTTGCCATTTCCTACATCAAGCAATATCACCTTATGTCAAGGTAACACATAAAACTGGAATGAGTTTATAAGTACCCACTTCAAAATTCTCATTTAAATTTCTCCGTCTGTCTCTGTATCTGTCTCATCTCTCTCTCTGTTATATATATGACAATTTAAATACTTATAAAAAGAAGTTATGTTGAAGGAATAAAGTTGAAGCTGTTTTCAATTAGCAATTTAAGTGAAACTCTAGGTTAGGTATTTTCAGGAGAAAATATGTGTGTGTTGTTGAGAGGAGGAAAACAAGAGTTAATGAGCCATTTATAGTCAAACAAACAGAGATTGCATGAAAGGTAGCACACCTTGAGGTCTGCTATGAGGGTGATATGGCAGGAATCACTAGAGGAATCCCTAGAGAAATCCCATGTTGCTACTGCAACATGAATATTCCCTACTTTAGAAATATTGCTTTGAAAATTTTCTTATTTTTGGCAAACTACTCTTTATCACTCATTATCTCTAAGCTTATATGTTAAAACCCAACTTGCAATAAAAGACCCTGGTTTTAAATCAATATGCACTATTTAGTTATTCTGTTCAAAATTCCAAAGTAGTGATTTCTGAAGCTAAGAACAGCTTGTATGAATTCCTAACATCTTAACTTACATTGTTTAATTTATAACAGTAGGATTTTATATTTGTTACCATTTTCTATTCAAAACATAACTATACTGATGTATATTATGTTAGAATGTAATATGTTTATTCCTATGTGTTTAACCAAGGTGCCATGTTGATGATGTTTGCTTTCTAACACATTTTATACAATTTGTTAATTCAGTCACATATATTTAAAATAAGTTATGTATCACTTGTTCTTTTAAAACGTGAAATATATCATTTTCACATTAGTGTCAATATATAGTTGATGCAAAACTATTTAATATTATGAGAATGCAATCCAATAAATGCATTCTAGTTCAGTAATTCCTTCTTTCTGAGTGCTTTTCTTTTCTTGCTTTCCTTTTGCTTGTCTTGTTATTGTTTATCACTATTGTATTTCTAGAGCCTAGAAGAATGCCAAACATATAGTAAGAATTCAAGAAACGTATTTTTTCTGAGTGAACAAACAAATGTTAACCATTGAAATCTTTATTAACAAGATAACCTAAGATAACTCAAAGAGCTATGTAAATTTAAGGTACTTTGCTACCAACAATTGTAAGAGTAATCATGTTCAACATATTATCAGTATTAAATACTTTCAGGAATAATTAACCTGTTGCTTACATTAATTGGCTCATAACTACACATATTTATGCATCAGACAGTGTGTTTACAAATCTTTAGTTATGATTGTCTAGTAGTTAAATTCTAGTTATTTGTGAGTAAAGAGGAAAAGAGAACAAAAGAATTTTCAAGAAAAGTTATTTGTAGCATTTTGCCTCAGTTGATTCTACCAACACATTTAATTAATGTGGGCAAAGATAAAAGCATATTTATGGTGTCCCTTAACATTAACGTGATACGTTTCTCCTGCTTTCTTGTGTACTTTCTTCACACCTACCACAATCAGGACAACAATAATTAAGCAGTAAGTGAGAATTTTTTTCCAAGAGATTTCAATAAAATGAAGGGCTTATTGACTAAAGACCTTGTATGTAAAACAGCAAAGTCAAGGGAAGAATAGCGGATAATACACCCCTCATACTAGGACTTAAGTAATTTTTATAAGTAATTATTTAAATATTGTTTGTGTTGATACAAATATTGGGTTATATATGTAATTCTTCACTTTTTTCAAGTAATTTATAACCCTAAAGTTAAATCCCAGTTTATTTAAACATGTCCTATTAGTGTATTTAATTTTGAAAGTAGTTACCTCTCCATGCTGTGAACTGAAATGTACAAAATTACTCCCTTGTCTAAAGTTATTGCTTTAAGAAACCTACAAGATGTCTGGAATATTCACCAAAGCTCTTCATTTCTGGTTAGACAGGACAAGCTTCTACTAAAAACAAAAAAAAAAAAAAAATGTTTTCTGAGAAAGTTGATACACCACTGTTACTATTCATGGATAACAACAAAAACTAATTTTTCAAAAGCCTTACCTTGTGGCTGAGCTGGTAAGGAATCTGTCTGCTATGCAGGAGACCTGGGTTCAATCCCTGAGTTGGGAAGATCTCCTGGAGAAGGGAGAGGCTACTCACTCCTGTATTCCAGCCTGGGGAATCCCATGGATTGTATAGTCCATGGGGTCGCAGAGAGTTGGACATGACTGAGCAACTTTCACTACATGAAAACCACAGAAGCAAGTGTTACCCTAAAACAGAGCCAGTCTTTATACACAGCAATATTTTTTTGGCAAGAAAATATATAAAATTTCATAATGTCCAAATGTGAAAAGGGAAGAATGCTAGGAATTTAAGTTTCAAACTAAAACATTGATATTAAAATAGGGACTTCTTTTATTCCTGCTCCAGAAGTTTCATGCTCTACCTAGGATTTGAAAAAAAGTAGAGAGATTCAGGGCTTCTTATTTTATATTAGCACCATATATGTTAGTTTCTGGAAATAGGTCTTCAAATAGATCTATGTGGGGATGTAACTAACGGTGTTCTAAGAGTGGCAGTGCAACCTGCCTTGGCTGTGCCAAGACTCTGTGTCAAGAAAAAGTTCATTTCTACCTAGAGAACAGCTTAAGAGTATCATGGGTTGGACTTAGACATTATGATGAGAGTAAACCAGAAAAGGAAATGAAAAGAGAAGTAAAAACCATATTGAATTTCATTCACCAGAAGACTTGGGGCCAATCTTCAATTAGGTGGGCCAAACTATTCATTCAGGTTTTTCCATAAGATGTTACTGGAAAACCTGAACTAACCTTTTGGCCAACCAATAGAATTATATCAGTTTTCTAAACAAATAACACCAATTTAATATCCATTTTGAAGGGCAACCCAAAGATTAATTTGCATCTAACATTTACTTTAATCTGCTAAGTTGCAATAAGGTTAATTTGTGTGAAAGCCAGACAAAGAATCCTAAAACTTTCAGGCTGAATCAACTAAGTATGTATACTTTGATTCTTGACTTGAGTCATTTGAGAGAAGGGAGAGAGAAAAAACACATTTTGAAGAATCCTATATATCTGATAATTGACGGTCACAAATCTTTAAGATTAACTAGACAAAACTTTTCTAAAATGACCTTATAGTTTTCATAGTCTACATTTTTAATGAAGATCTTTACTTGTATAAATAATCCTGTTTGAGTTCTTATTAATACTCTATGAATAAAATGTATGCTTAGTAAACATGAATATTGTACTTCACAAATGCATATGATCCAACTTAAATCCCACAAGCAAATTCATAACTATTGTCACAAACTTATAAAAGCTGATTTTATGATGTTAGATGACATTTTTAGACTCCAAAATTAGAACAGTCCTCTCACTCAACTTCAAAACACACCCATTTCTATTGTATCCTTAAGAAATCATCTGGGTTCCTTTGTTGAGAAGGAAGATAGAAAGACAGGAGAAGGGAGAATGAACAGGGCTAAGCAAGACCTAAATGTGTAGTTAGCTGAAACAATATGGAAACTTTACATCCTGGGGATGTTTCTGCCTAAGGGAAAGAGCATAGACCTACAGCTTGTTGGACTGAAGAAGTGGAAGCAATAACAGTAGGGCAAACCTCAGAGACAAACACAGACAAGCAATGAGCCAAAGGTCATAGAAGGGAACTCTCATAGAGGAGAGTTTCAAGTAATTAGACTAAAGAAAGCATAAATCTAGAAGCCAACAAAGATAACTATCTTATTAAAAGAAAATTGCTGAACTGTGTTATTTAACAACACACTAAAATTTATTCAATGATCACAGTTCTTTGAGCAGGAAATTTAAAAAGCCTATTCCATTTTATCTCTACAAAATTATCAACAAGTAATTTTCAAAATCTAACTACACAACATATAAAGAAGCTGCCATGTAAAGCAAACTAAGTAGACAATCTTGGCCTCCAGGATTTTACATTTTAATGAACAGTAAATTAATGAAGAAGCATAGTGTAAAAGTAACTAAGCATATGCATCTATAAGGTGAATCCCACTTCAACAGCAGAAAGCAGAGGAACAAAAGAGCCTCTTGAAGAGTGTGAAAGAGGAGAGTGAAAAAGCTGGCTTGAAACACAACATTCAAAAAAACTCAGATCATGGCATCTGGTCTCATTCAGTTCAGTTCAGTTCAGTTCAGTCGCTCAGTCGTGTCCAACTCTTTGCGTTACTTCATGGCAAATAGATGGGAGAAAAATGGAAACAGTGTCAGATTTTATTTGGGGGGGCTCTAAAATCACTGTGGATGGTGACAGCAATCACAAAATTAAAAAATGCTTGCTCCTTGGAAGAAAAGTTATGACAAACCTAGATAGCATATTAAAAAGCTAAGATACCATTTTGCTGATAAAGGTCCATATAGTCAAATATATGGTTTTTCCAGTAGCCATGTACAGATATGAGAGTTGGACCATAAAGAAGGCATTTCTTGTTTGTTGTTCTGTTGCTAAGTCATGTACAACTTTTTGTGACCCCATGGACTACAGCACACCATGCTTCCCTGTCCTTCACTACCTCCTGAGGTTTGCTCAAACTCACGTCCATTGAGTCGATGATGCTATCTAACCATCTCATCTTTTGTGGCTCCCTTCTTCTCCTGTGCTCAATTTTTCCCAGCATCAGGGTCTTTTTCAATGTGTATCAGATAGCCAAAGAAGGCTGAGCACCAAAGAATTGATGCTTTTGAATTATGGTGCTGGAGAAGATTCTTCAGAGTCCCTTGGACAGCAAGGAGATCAAACCAGTCCATCCTAAAGGAAATCAACCCTGAATATTTATTGGAAGAACTGATGCTGAAGCTTAAACTCCAATAATTTGGCCACCTGATGTGAAGAGTCAAGACACTGGAAAATATTCTGATGCTAGTAAAGATTGAGGGCAAAAAGAGAAGGGGGTGACAGAGGATGAGATGGTTGAATGGCATCACTGACTCAATAGACATGACTTTTAAGCAAACTCTGGGAGATAGTGAAGGACAGGGAAGCTTGGCATGCTGTAGTCCTTGGGTCCATGTAGTCCAAAGAATCAGACACAACTTAGTGACTGAAAAACAACAAGGTGGATCCAAGTCCCATGTTGGCTAGAACCAAAACATGGGGTTCAGGAGAGGCTGAAATAAGTCCATATCATTCCAGTTACCTCTAAAAGGAAAGCAAGTGTGAAAATCTTAATTTTCATGTCTGGCTAGCCAAGTGGTTGCCCAAGGAAGCCTATGTTGTAAATTCTTATGAATAATGCATTTCAATAATTGTGATACCCTAATGGAAGTAAGTTATTAGTTAGCTTGAAGCTTTTTTTTTTTCCGTTTTAGTTTTTAAACAGATCTCCTCCTCAAGAGATTCTGCACATCTGGTCTGTGATATAGTTCAGCTGGTTGAAGCTAAGGTCATCAGACATCTTCTTCTTTAATAAGATCTCAAACTTCAAAAGAATACTCCCATGAGAGAACATTTTCAAATATATTCTCAGATAATATTAGATAACCAGAGTGTATTCAGGTGGAGGGAATATCCCAGAAGGGAAAAAGCAGGTTTAATTGTCACTTTGTCGCAAAACATTTTTTTTGGCTGGAAAGAGGATTGAGGGAGCCTATAGAGATTTCTCTCTCTCTTTCTCTTTTAGTTTCGCAGTTACTATGGATTGCAGCGTTGACTAAAGCTTCAAAGATTAACAACGCACACTCTGTTTGACCCCACCCAACAGTAAAAAAGGATAAACTGTGATACCAAGACAAAATTTAACTGATATAGGAAGGAAGCTTATTGCTCCAAATGAAAAGACACAGGCATTTTATTTGCTAGAAGGAAATTGCAGTAATCTGAAAGACATAAATACAATTTGTTTAAACAACAGAAAGAGTTAAATTAATTAGTTTGGAAACAGGAAATTTTGATGATTCTAATAAAATGTACTCTTTCCTGTTCTCCAGTGCATAATTCAGCCTGGAGTGCTTTCCCTTATTACCCGTATCAGCTGCAATCCCTTTATGCAGCTGACCCTCATTAATTAATAATTGTATGTCATGAGTAAGATGAGTCTCTAAGTCAGCCTCTTTGTCAGGCAGATTTAAGATCCATTAAGGTATATTTAACCCTGAGTGGAGAAGAGAAATAATTAGGATCGATGAGCTAGAAATCAAGCACCTTGAAACAGTCAGGTTGCAGTTGTCTGGGAGAGTAAGTTGGGCTGCATTTGATATGTGCAGGCATTCTTGTTATAAGGGGAAAAAGTTAACCTTTATATATACCAGAAGCATCAATTTTTAACTCTGATTTATATTCAGTATTTTCACAGTATCTTGCATGTAACTATATCAGTCTTTTGGGGAAAAAGCAGTTTGGTAGATAAAACTACATATTCAATTATGTATAACTCAGTTTCTTTTGTATTTGCTCTTGTAAGCCCACTTGTTACTAAATGATATATTTTTAATTAGCTTTGTCTGCTTGGTACTGAGAAGGTTGACTTGGACTTTCTCCAGAGTCCTATTAGCCAAATGACCTGTTTCAGGTTATGGGCCTTTTCCTCCCCTAGGCAGGACAAATGACAGGTATTTTTATTCACACACTGGTCTTCAAGGATCCACATCAATATAATTTATTGCCCCCACTCCCAACTCCTCCTAGTCAGGTCCTTTGCCATTGATCTACCTGCTCTTCTACTGCTGCTGCTGCTAAGTCACTTTAGTCATGTCTGACTCTGTGTGACCCCATAGACAGCAGCCCACCAGGCTCCCCTCTCCCTGGGATTTTCCAGGCAAGAACACTGGAGTGGGTTGCCATTTCCTGCTCCAATCCATGAAAGTGAAAAGTGAAAGTGAAGTCGCTCAGTCGTGTCCTACTCTTAACGACCCCATGGACTGCAGCCTACCAGGCTCCTCTGCCCATGGGATTTTCCAGGCAAGAGTACTGGAGTGGGGTGCTGTTGCCTTCTTTGGCTCTTCTACTATTTCAGACTAATTTGCTTGTTCATTTCTATGCTCAATATGCCCTTTGTTTTGGCTAGATTTGCTACCAAGCTGCCTCAGGACTCTCAAAGATTGTTTTCAGTCCTGTCATCAAAATCTTCTCACATTTAAGAGCCTGTAGGGAGCAGAAATACTTTGACTAGTCCTTTATGTTTCTACTTATACATATGTATAATCAATACACAACCAATTAGCATGTAGTATATATTGCTAAAAAATGATCTAGAAATTTTCTTAATGATTAAATAGAAATTTCAATCAGCATTCGACTCCATATATGTTAATTGACTCACCAATTCCCTAGTGTAATACTGCAAAAACAGGTCATATGCAGTATGTTCAAGATTCCCAGTGTTTTCAATGAAATCAGATCATACCAAAAGTATTGATCTATTAGGGGAAATAGATTGTAGCCAACACTCTTTGAGAATCTGGAAGAACTTGACGAAAGTGAAAGTCGCTCAGTTGGGTCCAACTCTTCGTGACCCCGTGGACTGTAGCCTACCAGGTTCACCTGTCCATGGAATTCTCCAGGACAGAATTCTGGATTGGGTGGCCTATCCCTTCTTCAGGGGATCCTCCCAACCTAGGGATCGAAACCAGGTCTCCCACCTTGCAGGTGGATTCTTTACCAGCTGAGCTATCAGATAAGCCCTGAAGAACTTGATATTTTTACTAAAATTGCATAATAATTGAGATAATGTTTCTTGTTCAGACTCACCCATTTGAAAATGTGTAACAGTGACTTAAGATAACTAAGTGGCAACTGAATTGTGATTAATGGAAAACCAAGTATAAGTGAGAAAAGAATTAAGAAATGTTCTAAGCATTTCTAATGTTTATAGGTTTGTATAGTTTTGTCCCTAAGGTAAAGGGCGATTTTGCTCAGGTTTAGGGACTTCATCTTTCTCTTCACAGCACATAGACTAGGAAGATTAGTCATAGTAAATTATTGGATAAATGAATAAATGAACAGCTTATAGCAGAGCACTTTAAAGGAAAACCATTAAGTCCCATGAAATTCTGTATACCCTAATTACCAGTTCTATGAAGATAAAATAAAGAACAATTTTCCCTATGGCTTTCTTTGTATTCCCACCATTAGAGACATTCATCTATTTATCATCTGAAGCAGTGCATGGCCTGCTGAATGTCGCTTTTTGAAATGTGAACCCAAGTGGAAGGATCCCGAATCAAAATGCTTTGCCTTCAGTATCTTTTATTAGCAAATTAGTATGGATTTGTTCATCAAGTTAACCAATTTTTGTCTTAAAAGGCCTTAAGTTTCCACTGGGAAGAAGAAGAAGGAAAGCCCTTTGATTCTGAAATGGCATGGTGGAACACTGGCCTACTGATCCACTTGTCAAGCCTTGGAAAAGTACCAACTTGAAAATGTGACATTGAGGGTGAAAATGGCATTTGGGAAATACACCAGCAGTTGAAATAAAAGTTCGTTGGCTAAGATATGCAGAACAACTTTCTTATTACCGTGTGTGTGCTGTGTGAAAAGTCACTTCAGTTGTGTTTGACTCTTTGTGACCCCATGGATTGTAGCCTACCAGGCTCCTCTGCATGGGATTCTCCAGGCAAGAATAATGGAGTGGGTTGCCAGGCCCTTCTTCAGGGCATCTTCCCAATCCAGGGATTGAACCCACATCCCTTACATTTCCTGTATTGGCAGTCAGTTTCTTTCCCCCTAGTGCCACATGGGAAGCCTCCTCTTCTCTCTTAGATTATGTTTCCATTATTGCTATAATATCAAATTTTTCTTTTATAAATCTTATTAATATATACACAACAGAACATTGAAAAGTGGCAACATAATGCTACTCAATAAATTGAGTATTAATAAGATAATAATATAGTTTCTTCCATTTTTATCAAATTTTTGATACAGTGGACAAATCATTTCAGGAAGAAACAGATTATTAAAGTAAGCCCATATATATATGAAAGAATAGTAGGTAGTAGGTAACTTATGAGAAATTTCATTTATTTAAAAATGTCCTTTACAAATAGTGTATTTTTAAAATAGCATCTTTGTAGGTATCTATTAAATCATACATGTAAATGTATTTATCGGATACCCGGTAGAACTCATCCAGTTGTTGTGACTAAAGAGAAGAAAACAAACAGATATTGGCCTTGGGGAAAGTTAGTGGAAAGGTGACAGGAAATATCCAATTACATGTGGGTGGGGGCATCTTGCAGTTCATAGAGAGGAGTTTGAATTGAATCCTAAATTTAATAAGATATTGGAACTTTTACACAGTTTATATACAGTTTTTACATCAGTAAGTGGCATGATTCCTACCCCATCTTTATATGCCATAAAAACCAGAACAATAAACTAAGAACAACATACAATATTGCTATAGTGATTTATCAGAAGTTTGAATTAGGTAGCTTTGTCCTTTCTTCTTGAGTTTCTAGTTCTGTGCATTTTGTTTTGTTTTCTGAGTAAAGTGCATCAGTGAGACATTTGGAGCAAGAGACTTTTTTGGTGAAGCAGAAAAGTTGGAAATAAATTATTGGCATTGGGATAAAGGTTCTGATTTGGATTTCTTCCCTGACTTTTTATTTTCAATGGGAAAAAGGAAGAGTGTGAGCTCATCTGTAGAAAGGACAAGTTTGATTCATTTCTCCTATAAATTTCACATAACTGCAATCAGAACTTAAGTCATTCTTATATAGTTTTCTCTGTGCATATCTGCATAGAGAAAGAGAAGGAATTTGGGGATAAAAGGCAAATTTTAGAGGGAAAAAGAAAAATAGGTAGTGAGAACGAGTGTAAGAAAAGAGAAAATTTAAGAATAAAAACTAAATGGCAAACATGTTTTTAATCTTATTTAGGATTTTGTATGCCAGTAATAACCAGTTCAATAATAATAAATATTTAGTGTAATAAAAGAACCTGCAGACTGGGAGTGACTAGAAAATGTGTTTGCAGTTTTGGTGTAATACTAATCTTGTTTTCCTAAAAGAAATAGATTTAGAAATAGAGAGTGTGAGAAAAAGAGTAAAGAATGTGGCAAAAGTGAAAAGTGTGAGGCAATTAAAGCAGATAAATTACCAAAGGTTTGTAATACTCATTATGGTGTTTTTTAAAACTTCTTGCTTATTTTTTTATTTTTGTGAATATATTGCTAGAGAGTGATTCTGAATATAGAACTCTGGCAAGAGCACTGTAAGAATGGTGTGATATAGATCTCTTAGAAATAAGTCTCCTGAACCCTCAAAAAGCATGCTTATGCAACAGTTTGAACTAATCTAGTCTTGAGCTTTCAGAACCATAATATTTTAGTGTAAAATTAGAGATTTGATTTGGCTAGTCTATCATATAAGCTTAAGGTTATCAATAATGATTTTGTGACAATTATTATTTTATAACGAGTGATTTAGTCCCTGATGTGCTTTCTGTGCTGTGCTCAGTCATTTCTGACTCTTTGCGACCCTATGGACTGAGGTTTGCCAGGCTTTCTGTCTATGGGATTTCTCAGGCAAGAATACTGAAGTGGGTTTCCATTTCCTACACCAGGGATCTTCCTAACCTAAGGACTGAACCTATGTCTCCTGGATATCTTGCAGGGCAGGCAGATTCTTTACCACGAGTGCCACCTTGGAAGCCCCGAAGATGCTGCAAATTATTACAGAGATAGAAAAAGCAACTAAAGGTGTTGTGTGTCAGAAAAACACACCGTGTGTTAGGAGATGTTTAGTTAATCCTTCCAAGCTTATTTTGAAAAGATTGAAATCAAAAGGAGAAGGGAGCAGCAAAGGATGATATGGTTAAATAGCATCACCAACTCAATGGGCATGAATCTGAGCAAACTCTGGGACATAGTAAAGGACAGGGGAGCCTGGCATGATGCAGTCCATGAGGTCTCAAAGAGTCGTACACAACTTAGCAGCTGAACAATAACAACATGACCAATGCCAATTTAGAGATAATAAAAGGAACTCAGGAATATGGAACAATTTTCCTAGTTTCATAGCCAGAAGTAATATTCAAACATTAGTCTTCATAGCTTGTTTTACTACATAGAACTTTTGAATTATATGGGATTTTGAAGGTTATGCAGTCCAACTTTCCATCCAATGCTGGATTGCCTTTCATGATATCCATCACTGATGTTCATGCAGATTTATCAAACCCTTAACCCCAATTAAATGAAATAAAGTCTTCTCCCAACCTTGATTTTGAAATATTCCTGTTCTGAATATCCACATAAACAAAAAATCTTTATTGATTACAAAACACATTTCATGTAATTCATCTCTGTCATTATAATTATAGTGAAATTATGATAAAAATTTGGACAAGTTTTTTTTCACATATCTTAACTAACTGTCCAATTTCATAGCACAAGAGAAAAATATATAGAAAAGAAAAAATATATATATAGAAAGATTACTAATAGAACTAAGAACTGAGAAGGTAATTACCAAATATAAAGAGTCTATTAGCAGAATACTAAAGATATTTATAATAATTTAGTTTTGACAACCAATAAAATAAAAATAAGTCTTCCTTGGTGGCTCAGTGGTAAAGAACCAGCCTGCCAATGAAGGAGATGCAGGTTCAATACCTGGGTCAGGAAGACTCCCTGGGGAAGGAAAGATCAACCCACTCCAATATTCTTGTCTGGGAAATCCCATAGACAGAGGAGCCTGTCGAGTTACAGTCCATAGGATCGCAAAAGAGTTGGACACCACTTACCAACTAAACAACAACAAAATAAAATAAGGAACCCAGAAATAGTTCATAGTAGAAATGTAGATTAATCAATGAAGAGTCTGGGAAAATTAGTTCTCTACCTGAGAAAAGATGAACTTAGACCCCTCTGTCACATTATACACAAAAATAATTTTCATAGGTTTTAATTACTATGAGTAAAAATGAAATAATAAAACTGCAAATTTTATGAGAGAATATAGGCAAACATCTATTTTATAGTATAAGAAAAAATTATTTCAAAAAAAAACATACAGGTGAAACCCATAGAGAAAAATAATCAGATTCCTTGAAAAAGACAAAACTTAATTTGAAAAAGATATATAAAAATTTGTGCTTTAACAGGCATGCTTCAAGAGACTAAAGTGAAAGCTGAAAAAACTTGTGACCTACCCTCAGAATAGAACCAACCCTGTATTTATATATGCTTCTGGGTCTGGGTCTGGGTCTGGGTGTGTGTGTGTGTGTGTGTGTGTGTGCACGGGTGCACACACATGTGCTAAGTTGCTTCGGTCCTGTTTGACTCTTGGCAGCCCTATGGGCTGTAGCCCTCAGACTTCTCTGTCCATAGGATTCTCCAGGCAAGAGTACTGAAGTGGGTTGCCATGCCCTCCTCCAAGGGATCCTCCCAACCCAGGAACCAAACTCATGTCTCCTGCAGCTATTGAATTGCAGGCAGATTCTTTACCAACTGAGCCATCACAGAATCCCATATTTACATATATATTTTTTCAATTCTAAAAGGCCAGAGCCTGATTTAATAAAAGAGCAAATAATATGGACAGAAAACCTGGAAAAGAAAACTGAATGGCCAGTGAATATTAGGGTACTTTGCTATCTCTACTAACTAAATAAGATGTTTGAAATTCGAAGAGTGTGTATAGTTTAACATTTTAAAAATGGGAGTCTAAATTATTAAGGTAACTTTAAAAAACAATTCAGCAATACAGAGGAATTTGGAGACTCCCATCCAGATCCTTGGTGAAGCAGTTCCACCCCTCTGTATCCACCTTGAAGAAACTCTGACACTGGGTATAAAGAAATATGTACATCATATATGAAAGCATTGCTTTTAGTAGTGAAAAAAATGACTTAACTTTTCTAATAGGGAAATTGACAAAAATAATGATGTCTTATTAAGAGCTTGTAAATAGCAGTTAAAATGAGCAAACTACATATATAATATCTAAACATTGAGGAATGTATGAAAAAACAGTATTTACTAAAACAAGGTAGTTGTTAAAGGTTTAGTAAAATGTTAGTACATTATTTAAACTTTCAAACACAAAATAATGCTGTATAGTTGAAGAATCAAATATATATATCACAAAAGTTCAAAAATTATGAAAATATTGCAAGCTAATCTAGACTGCCTCCAAGAATATTAAAAAAAAAAAAAAAGAAAGGACAAGGAAAAGTCTCAAACCAGAAGGACGGAAGGAAGAAAGGGAGTGTGGACAGGAGGAAAAGAAAGAGGAAAAATGAACTCTAAAGAATGCTTCATGATGTTCTCAGTCGCTCAAACTTGTCTATTTGAGATGGCATAAACTGTAGACCTCTAAGCACCTCTGTCCATGGAATTTTCCAGGCAAAACTGTGAGAGTGGGTTGCCATTTCCTGCTCCAGGAGATCTGCATGACCCAGAGATCAAACTCATTTATTCTGCAGCTCCTGCCTTGGCAGGTGGATCCTTTATCACTGAGCCATCCGGGAAGCCCCAAAGAATGCTTCAGTTTAGTTCAGTTGCTCAGTCATGTCCGACTCTTTGTGACCCTATGAACTGCAGCACGCTACGCCTCCCTGTCCATCACCAACTCCCGGAGTCCACCCAAACCCATGTCCATTGAGTCGGTGGTGCCATCCAAACATCTCATCCTCTGTCATCCCCTTCTCTTCCTGCCCTCAATTTTTCCCAGCATCAGGGTCTTTTCCAATGAGTCAGCTCTTCACATCAGGTGGCCAAAGTATTGGAGTTTTAGCTTCAACATCAGTCCTTCCAGTGAACACCCAACACTGATATCCTTTAGGATGGACTGGTTGGATCTCCTTGCAGTCCAAGGGACTCTCAAGAGTCTTCAACACCACAGTTCAAAAGCATCAATTCTTCGGCACTCAGCTTTCTTTATAATCCAACTCTCACATCCATACCTGACCACTGGAAAAACCATAGCCTTGACTAGATGGACATTTGTTGGCAAAATAATGTCTCTGCTTTTTAATATGCTGTCTAGGTTGGTCATAACTTTCCTTCCAATGAGTAAGCGTCTTTTAATTTCATGGCTGCAATCACCATCTGCAGTGATTTTGGAGCCCAGAAATATAAAGTCAGCCACTGTTTCCACTGTTTCCCCATCTATTTGCCATGAAGTGATGGGACCGGATGCCAAGATCTTAGTTTTCTGAATGTTGAGCTTTATACACATATCCAAAGGGCATTCTTGGTTATTCTGCCTAGGCAGTGAAAGTTGGAGAAGGCTTTCACCTCTGACTCAGCTGCAAACTCTTCCTAAAGCTGAGGCTATACTACTCCTTCTACTAGCAGAGAAGAGGCTAAACTACCACTTCTACTACTAGAAGACTAGAGTCACAAAATCAAAATAAACACAAGCGAAAAACTTTGATCTTTTCTAAGAGCTGGTCTGGTCCTTGGCTACCAGGTGGATCATAGCTCACTCATACTACTGGTGACACTTGATGATCAAACTTCTGTGACTCTGTGCCTCTCTTTTTTGCTATCACCATCACTACTGGGACTGATGCTTTAATGGATATATAGAAGTTCTTCCTGAACAAGAAATGGTACTTCTCTCCATGGCTTATTTATAAAATTGATGTCAGTATTACAACACAGTTATTACCCAAAGGCCTACTTCTGCAAGGTCAGAAAGCTTGAGTCATGAAGAGTTTGAGTCTCAAGGGTACTGCAGACCAAGAACTTCAGTTCCTCTCTGACCCACATTTTTGTGGAGAAGGCATTCCCCTCCTGCTCTCTTGAATTCTGTTTCAGCAGTTTCTTGACCTTTTCTCAGCCCCTGGCTCTGTTAGAGGATATTCCAGCCATCTGACATTCTTTAATAAATAACTTCAAAACTCTAACTTAACTGGCCAACATTTCCATTGATTCCCATTATGAGAACCTTTGCTTATGTGTGTAAATGTACATTAACTCTCCTTCCTAATAATATGTCGATCTCCATAACAATTTAACATGCATATATTAGGCAAATGGAGAGGTGATTCTTTTTAGGCTTTGATTCAAAGTCTCCGATTTTATAAACAAAAAGTACAATTAAGAACAAGTATATTCATAAAGTCAAATATAAGCCAAATAAGAAGACAATACTTAAGTGTCCTTAACACTGTAAGTTCTTAAAATTACTGTTTTGCGTGTGTGTGTCTGTGTGCGTCTGTGAGAGAGAGAGGACTTAGTTAAAATACCATGTTTTACATAGAAAATTATTGTTTGATTATACTAGCTTTTGGGTGTGAAAACATAAAATTTCAAATAATCCAACAACAAAAGCAAACCAGAAAGGACACAGAAATATCAGAAATTTGGAATTATATTTTAAAAAAGAATTCAGGAGTAATTGAAAATGACTCATCACAATAAATTTTCAGAAAAATAAGAAAACATGAAAAAAGCTTGTCATACAGTTATAGACTCATAGTAATAAAAGAAAAAATCTTTTTAAGAAAATGCAATAGAAAAGTAAGTCAATACATGTGGTGAAAATAGTAATTGGAAGGGAATTTGGCACTGACTTTTAAAATTAATAGTTTCTGAAATAGATAAAAATAATAATAAATGATATATCTTCTCTTTTTTAAATTTTAATAATCATTTTCAAAATACTGCAGTATATTTTTAGGGTTATTGAGAAAACTGAAATAAGTTACAAAATATGCTAAAAAAGATTTTTATATTTGTTAATTAATATTACTTTTGCTAAGTTTTTATGTGAGCAGGCTCAAGGATCTGGGTTTTATTAAATATATTTCAAACAGACTATTTCAACTGAACACACTTTGCTGAAATTAGGTTATTTTCAAGCTCACCCAGCAAATTTGTGTGTAATCGATTTGCACACTTGAGGTCTTTTAGCTAAGCCTACTTCTATTAGGTCCATTCATGGAGTGAGGTGTGTAGGCTGAGATACTTCCTTGTAAGTGACTTTGTTTTTTACAGAACTGATAAGCCCTTTGCCACTCTGCCAGGTCTGGCTGAAATTAGCCTCTGGGATCAAAAGTTATTAGTGGAAAAGGATAGGGCAGACTGACATAGCGATTTTATAATTCTATTGTCCTAGGAAAGTAGGGTAATGAGGGTTGACTGGTGCAAATAAAAATCATCATGAAATGCTCCAGGCACCACACCTCTATAAATAGTGAAGAGAAACAGCCTATTAAAACTTCTGCTGCCACTGACTCTGGGTTGATAAGGTGAAGCCAGCCCAGTTAGAAAAGAGAATGAGATAATCCTTACCCCCTGTTATCTGTCCTCTTAATATCTTTGACACTGATATGATCCTCACCACTTATTTCCAAACAAAGGATAGTGACATATGCCTAAATTATATTCTTTCTCTGTTGTTCTCTTGAATAATTCAATAAATTCACCTCCCTTATATATGAACATAAGTGACTTAAAAAAAAAAAAACTCATCAATGAAGTTCCTTGAGTGACTCTTATGTAATGGAGACAATGTTTTTAAGGTGCCTAGAGCAAACACAGTATCCTCTGAAAACATGTAATTTTAAATTTATGTGAATGATACCACACTTAGGAGTTGCGGCTGAGTGCCGAAGAACTGCTGCTTTTGAACTGTGGTGTTGGAGAAGACTCTTGAGAGTCCTTTGGACTGAAAGGAGATCCAACCAGTCCATTCTGAAGGAGATCAGCCCTGGGATTTCTTTGGAAGGAATGATGCTAAAGCTGAAACTCCAGTACTTTGGCCACCTCATGCGAAGAGTTGACTCATTGGAAAAGACTCTGATGCTGGGAGGGATTGGGGGCAGGAGGAGAAGGGGATGACAGAGGATGAGATGGCTGGATGGCATCACGGACTCGATGGATGTGAGTCTGGGTGAACTCCGGGAGATGGTGATGGACAGGGGGGCCTGGCGTGCTGCGATTCATGGGGTCTCAAAGAGTCGGACACAACTAAGCAACTGAACTGAAGACCCAACTAGACAAATTGAGAATTTATAGCATGTAACTACTCAAAGGTGTTTTTGTTCAAGTGCCCTGAATTTTTATTAGCAAATTGAGTATACTTTTCAGGAACATATTTGGAGCACACTGATTAATCCCAAAGAAGACAAAGATATAGAATTTCACTGGAAGAAACCAAAACATTCATTTTTCATTTTTGAAAACAGAAAGAAAAGAAAAGAACAATCTCATTTTTGAAAAGAAAATAAAAAGTTCATTTCCATGGCCTTACAGGAGTTTCAAATATGCTAGTGGGGGTAACACAAGTCAATGGAAAATCATGGGTAGTGTTGTGAAGATGGGTTTACTATTTAGAGAAAAATGAAAGTTGATTCCTATTTATATTTGATTTTACATGGATTACAGACAATATATTACAGAAGATATCAATTTATTTACATACATAATTATAAAGTTACAATATAAAAATGCATAAAAGACAAAAATTTTATATATAACATAAAAATTAAAGGAAAGTATCTTATAATTAGTCACAAGTATAAACTTATTCAAATTAATTATACTCAAAATTAAGGACATTATCACTAGCTCTTCTTGACAGCAGGGGTCATTTGGACTCCTCTGTCTACCTGACATATTTTAGTAGCTTTGGGTCTAACACAACTGATCAGCTTCTCTGTTGAATTCCCCCCAGAAAGACACGTTGTTCATATTTAAACTATCCCAATTTCTTTCTAAAAAAGGTAGCCATTGTATATGAACTGATATATTAGGGGATTAAGTACATAATGACCAAATTTTAAAAACTAATATATTAGGAAAGATATTTGAAATATCTAAAACCAGAAAGAGAATAGTGATTAGTGAAGACATAGTGTATTTGCAAAATCAGTAAGATTTTTTAAATTTGTAAAAGCTAATTTTTAGCTAAAAATTAGCTAATTTAGCTAATTTTTTAAAGCTAAATTTTTAAAAATAAAATTTAAAAGGCAAACAAGCACACAGATATTGAAATTTGTTCAAAGAATTCAAATAAAGATAAGGATAAGGACAGATTAAGCCTTCTGGACTGGCTATAATTTGAAAGCTGGATAATGACAAATGTGTCTGGAAACATGGGCTGAAGTATCTTCACACCCTGTTGGTGGGATCAGTATACCCTAAGTAAAGAGACAAAGACCCCATCAGGCAGCAATTCTGCTCTGGTTTAATGTCCCAAAGAAATCACCCCACGGTCTATAAGGGACAAGTACAATTATGTTCATTGCAATGTTGTTAATGATGATCCAGAGACAGAGACAATCCGGTATCCATCCCTGGAAAAATGGCTGGACAATAAGTGGCAGAGGCACGCCATGCCACAGACAAAGGAAGATAGGCCTGATAAACACATAACTATATATAGATAAAAAAAATACAGTTTTTCATAAAACAGTAGTAATGGTGAATGCTAATAAATAGAATGATATCTAGGATAATACCACTGAAGTATATTAACTATATATTCAAACAAAGGAATACACATTTTCACAAGATCACAAACCAACATTAGATATCAATATTTATATTGGTATGATCACCTATGAGGTGAGAAGGAAAAGGGAATAAAGAGAAACAAAATCCAGTATCAGTATGTTAAATATTTGGTACAAGATCTTTGTCTGAAAAGATGAAAATAATGAACCACGATATGAACAATATGTTTAACTAAGCCAGGTGCTTCCAGTCTCAACAACAAAGCCAAAGAAGTATGGTCTCCATTATTATGACCTTTTTCATGAATCTTACTTCACAGTTCTTCACAGAATTGGTGAAGAAGCAGGTTCCTGTTTGGACAAATGTAAGGAATAATTCTGTGATATTGCTATCCATTTCAACTGTGAGATGATCAGGTTCAATTTGGTGTTCTAATTATTCTTTATTCCTTTATGAAGCTCATTTCTCCCCATACTATTTCTTATCCCCCTGTAGGCAGTGCCATGCCTCTCTCTCTCTCTGTCTCCCTTCTTCCCTCCTTCTCCCTTCCATCTTCCTTCTAATCTTGGTCTCAACCATTGTAAACAGAAGAGAAGTGATAAGCAGGTTATGTTCTGTGGGCACAAGATTCTTTGTAATTAGTGCAGGCAAATACTGAATCTGTTAGGTATAGCCTGTATGCCAGGGCATGCTGGTAAGAGCAGCCACAGTGCACTCCACAAGCCTTTTGGCCAACTGCTTACAGTATAGTAAGTACTACTAAATGTTCTTTATAGTGGAAAGACTTGGCACTAACAAATCATTAAGCAGGCACATGTGTTAATTCTTGCAGAGAATGAGAAATCATCTCTGGAAATCTGCCCCAGATTTCATTTTAACCTTGGTTGGATTAGGAATCAAAAAACTCAAGTTCTATTCCCCATTCAAAATTTACTAGCTATGCAAGCTTGAAGGACATTCAAGCGTTTCCATACATTTTTTGTTTGTTTGTTTCATTTAAACACGAGTTTCATAATACTCTGCCCAAAGAATAGGATTTGAGCATGTGATAACTTGAATCTTGAATTAAACTAAATGGACTGAAATGATTATATGGACTACATTCAGTTGCCTTCTGGTGATGGAGTGTTATTATACAATTACAGTCTTATAAAAAAAAACCATACACATCAGAACTGCTACTAAAGGATGTACTTAAAAAAATCACCAGGTCCAAATTTCTCAGTAGATTAGAAATGAGAAGAGAGAACATCAGAGAAGTTGAGTGTCTTTCCAAGATCTGACAGGTGCATAATACTGGAACTGCGACTACAAGCCAAGCTTTTTGACTCCCAGATGAGCGTTTCACTTCTAAAATCAACTCTAATTATGTAGTTGGTCAATTATGCTTTGTGATCTTAGAATATAAAAATATTTCTTCCTCACACAGAAAAATCCCAACATAGAGTAATTAATTATTTAGTAGAAGGGAAAAAAAGGAGGGGGGCTTCTTCCCTGTTGGCTCAGTTGGTAGAGAATCTGCCTGCAATGTAGGAGATCTGCCTTAGTGAAGGGGACCTGGATTCAATCCCTGGGTCAGGAAGATCCCCTGGAGAAGGAAACAGCAACCCACTCCAGTATTCTTGCCTGGGAAACTCCATAGACAGACAAGTCTGGTGGGTAACAGTCCATGGGGTCACAAGAGTCAGACACGACTTAGTGACTAAACCACGAAAAGAAAAATATTGTTTATATATAAGCAACTGTAAATACATATTGTTATGGGCACATTTTGCTGAGCATTCTCCAGGTAAGAATACTGGGTGGGTTGCCATTTCTTTCTTCAGGGGATCTTCCTGACCCAAGGATTGAACCTGCATCTCTTATGTCTTCTGCATTGGCAGGCAGGTTCTTTACCTCTAGCATCATCTGGGAAGCCCTTATGGGCACTAATAGGGATTCATATTTCAGATTAGCGAAGGGATATCTTCGGTCTTAGATGAATGGTCATGAAGACACCTATCTGTGCTGAGCAGCACAGCATTAGCAGGCCTAGGTGAGAAGATTTGGAGGGCTGAAGTAAAGTGAAGTGGAAGTTGCTCAGTCATGTCCAGCTCTTTGTGACCGTGGATTATACAGTGCATGGAATTCTCCAAGCCAGAATACTGGAGTGGATAGTCATTCCCTACTCCAGGGGATCTTCCCAACCCAGGAATCAAACCCAGGTCTCCCACATTGCAGGCAGATTCTTTACCAGCTGAGCCACCGGGAAAGCCCAAGAATACTGGAATGATTAGCGTATCCCTTCTCCAGCGGATCTTCCTGACCCAGGAATCGAACCGGGGTCTCCTGAATTGTAGGCGGATTCTTTACCAGCTGAGCTACCAGGAAAGCCCAAGAATAGTATAATTTTGTTACAGAGGCCTGAGATGATAATCAACTGGCCATGAGGGCTGGCTTAGGGGTAGAGAAGGAAGAAAGGACAGAAACTGAAACAGATGAATGTCAAGGTGAAAACAAGGTTCACCTATATTTGCAATTTTGCCAACAGTCAGTCATGTGTTGCAGTTTCCCTTGCTGCAGGTCACTTGTATAAGGCCAGCCCAATAATTAGGTTAAATAATACTCTTCTGCAACATGAATAATGCCTACTGTATGACATCTGTGTAGCAAGGCATTCTTGGTCGCAAGAAAGCATATTCAGAAATAAAAATGAAAGCTGGTCCTACTGAATCTGCTTGCTTTAACTGACTGTAGGCTCCAAGAGAGAAAAACATTAAAATATGTCCCCCAACCCACCTCTAATTCTAAATGTGTACACAAACCATGTTTTTAATTAATCAAAGAACAAGCACATGTGTGCACATACACACACACACAAATGTTTGTGAAATGCATAATATTTTTCTGTTTCAGTTTCCCTTACATTGTCGAAAAACAACATATTTTCATTCTGTTGTAAGGCTTTACATTTTTTATATTTTGGGGCAACAGAAATAATTATTAGAGCTTATAATATTTTATGTGTTATTGATATTGCTACCATAGCATAGATTTCGATTTTCCACATCAGTAAACAAAGAGGCAGCTACTGTAACCAAGCAGGTAACCAAGCAGTATGCTACCGGACATTCTGGAGACAGGCTTTCCCCCAGATCCTCTGCTTTATCTCCTTTCTGAAGAATCTAGATAATCATCACTGATGCAGTTTTCTTGAGTTGTTTTGCAGATGTGAAAAAACCCCATCAAATGGAAGAACTATTTGATGACCTTGAGCGCATAGCCCCAGGCCTCCTGGAGCCTAAGGACTGATAGTGTTAACCCCTGTGACACCTCCTTACTACCTCACCATTAGCCAATCAGATAATCACACACATGCTGCTCACATATACCATGATACCCGCTCCTTGCCTGCCCTTTGAAAATGTTTTGCTAAGACTCTTTGGTGACCTTGAGGCTTTTCAGGGCATGAGTCATCTTGCCTTCTTACAGGACCTTGCAATAAACATTTCTTTGCTCCAAGCTCTGAAGTTTCTGTTTGTTTGGCCTCATTGCCCACTGTGCACACAAGCTTGCATCAACACCACCTCATTTTTGATACATTAGATTAAATGTCAGAATTGTCATATGCAATGTAAACTAGAAGAGTGCAACTATGTACACAGTACTCCACATAATTTTGACTGAAATTAAAACTTGATTACTTAATGATTTATTAGTGTACAAATAATGAAATAATACTGAAAGCAGGATTTAAAGAAACACAAATCCTTTAGAAAGTTAAAAATCTGTGCCATGTTAAATTTAAATAGCTTGATTGAATTGAAACATTACTGAAAACAATCTGGCACTAAAGGAGCATAAGCTCATCGTGAGTTTTTTCTCAGAGTCAAGTCTTCAGAGGGAATATTCATTAAACTGGATCTATTTTCCAGGATGTCAGAATTGCTCCTGAGAGCATAGCTCGAAGCTTTAAACGGGGACACTGGTAGACTTTACACAAATTAAAGAAAACAATATCCATTGCCTTAGGGGACATATTCATTCACCAGGATTCATGATTTAGCAAGCACAACATGGAATGGATTTTAGTTGCCACCCCTCCCTTGCCTGGAAACCCCTGTGGAGGGAAAGACTAGTACAACCAGAAGTGAAAGATCTGCTTTAAAATACTTACTGACAGTAACACAGTCAAAAGCTGTTCTTTTGCTACCTTGCCACTCTGAATCAGCCAAAAAGTTATAACTATAATTATGCAATTCCTCTCCACTTGATGCTTTTGTTAGCAAATTTTTCATTTTCACATTCATAATATGTGTTGCTTTCTTATTCAAAATCTGAAACGAAAGATGAAGAATGATTGGGAAAAGTCATTTGCACATAATCATGGACTACCTCTTCCACGAATGTGCAAATGACAGTGCATGCCTATTTAAAGGAAAATGTTTTCAAAACATTCAACTTTCTTTAAGCTACTGGATTGGTAGCTCCCTTCAGATAACACTCATTATTGAGGAAGAGTATTCACAAATTTAGCCATCTAAAAAAAAAAAAAAAAAAAAAAAAACCTCTCAGTTTTTTCTAAACCTAAGTAAGGGCTGATTTGTCTTCTGTTTCCTTCTTTCAAAAAACAAAACAAAAACAAAACACATTTTTAAAAGCTATTTTAAAAGAATACCAGGGACTTCATGTTGAGGTTTGTGAACCAAAAGGGACTGTCATATGTCTAAGATATCAATGAATTACAATCTCAGCATCCCCTCTTTCATTCTTTCTTGTTTCCTCTCCTTTTTCGTGAGATAAAAAATATAAGCTTGGAAGTTTTGATGCATTTGCTGTTGAAAAGTCTGACACTTTAGCAGCAGTGAACTAGTGGCAATTATTTTTGAATAATATGCTTAGTAACTAAAATGTGGGTTCACAGTAGGAGCAACTTAATTCAATCTTTTAAAAATAATTTTCCCATTTCAAAAAGGTCCACAATAAAGTTTTATGTGTGTTTGAAGCAATGCTGTAATTAAAGGTCTTTATTTGTGCTTCTCAGGAGATAATGTACTCAGTTACTCTCAGAATACATCTAAATGTAGAAAGCAATCCTGTTTTCTAAGTATTGGTTGAGCTGGCTTCTGTCAGAGTAATCAAATAAAGGATATTTGTGTCAGTATACAGTGATACAGAGTACACTTAGCCACCTGGCTTTTGTTCTGATATCCATGAGCTCCATAAACTGATGGATTAGTAAATCGTTCTCTTCCAGCAAGTGCTAAATGATTTACTGATTCTCTTTTTACCTGCCTTACAATGACTTCTGCACAAACACATGACATTCTAATAGAAAGTACAGACAAAAGCCTTTCCACACACATGCACTTATATCACAATAATCCATACCACACCAGCCCATGCCCATCTTTTCTAAACTTGAAAATAATTTGTTGTTAACTGACCAACCTCCTTCCAGAGTTGTTCAAGAGAACTTTTTATCCATAGTGTAGCTAGAGTAATGGTGGAAAAGGAGCAAAGTAGATTATTTGAAGAAATGTTTGGAAAGTAGAATATATGGGACATGGAAATGGAATGTAAGGCTGTCTTTGTGAAATATTGCTCACTGAAAAAAATTTTTAATTGTACACAGAAAGTAAAAATTATATAATGTGGTATGGATTGTCATGACATAAACGCACACACCTTGCCAAATCCTGGCTACAATGTCCATTAGGATCTGATGTATTTGAACAGGAGCACCTGTAAACAAAAAGACTTGAAAATAGATTTGATATGAAGTAGGAAGAATGGATGGAGAAGGCAATGGCAACCCACTCCAGTATTCTTGCTTGGAGAATCCCAGGAAAGGGGAAGCCTGGTGGGCTGCCGTCTCTGGGGTTGCACAGAGTCGGACACGACTGAAGCGACTTAGCAGCAGCAGCAGCAGCAGGAAGAATGGAGGGAAAAAAAAAAAATCTAAAGGGCTTCCTGGATGACTCAGTGGATGAAGAAAGTGAAAGGGAAGTCACTCAGTCCTGTCCGACTCTTTGCGACCCCTTGGACTGTAGCCTACCGAGCTCCTCCGTCCATGGGATTTTCCCGGCAAAGGGACTGGAGTGGGTTGCCATTTCCTTCTCCAGAAGATGAATTCTCCAGTGGACAAAGAATCCACCTGCAATTCAAGAGACTTAAGAGACGTGGATCCCATATCTGGGTTGTAAAAATCCCCTGAAATAGGAAATAACAACCCACTCCAGTAATCTTGCCTGGAAAATACCGTGGACTGAGGAACTTGGCGGGCTACAGTCCATGAAGTTGCAGAGTCAGACACGACTAACTACCTGAGCACAAACAAACACACTGGAAGAACAGAGAATGGAAAGAAGATGCTGAAGAAGACCCTAAAATTCCTGACTACATATATTAATGAAACAATAGATGATGCTTCTGATATAGGGAACAGTGGAAGAAGACCGGGAACAGAGCTGATCCAAATATGAGGTGTTAAAAAGTATTTGTTTAAAAAAGGTAAAATCTTCACTCATACAAGTATGAAATGGACATGTGTAAGTTATTTAAGTCACTAGTTAATGAGTGAACCACTAAGATATGACAACCAGTCCAAAGGGGAATCCAACAGTGAAGACACATATAGATGCATGAGAAGTACTGAAATGAACTTCTTAGCAGATGGCAAAGCCTGCTTCTTTCATAGAGAAGAGAAATCAGTTGAACTTGATGAAGAAATTCATTTGCCTGTCTAGGGACAAGAATAATTTGCACTTCTATCAGTTTTTCCACATTTTACATAGCGGTAAAGCTCAGAGACAGTGAAAGGTATAGATACACCAAAGAATCAGAAAAATGCTTTACACAATACCTAATTTTCTATTGAGGATACCCAATAGTCTCTTACATTTATTCTAAAGGATCCCATATCTTCCCATACAAAGATGATTTAAAAGCATCTATGTGGAGATATCAAGTAAGCACCTAAATACACATTTACTTCCTTCATATCCAGTATCTCCTGATAGGAAGGACTGAATCAAGTTTGCTTTAAAGGAATATAAACTGGAGACTCCTGTTTTATTCTAACTTAAACAACTGGTGAGCCACTTCTACCCTACATTTTCACAAAAAGGGGACAACTTTTATGATCTCCCTCTTTTTCAAAATAAAAAATAGATTATTCTTGATAAAAACAAATGAACAGGAAAATATTACACCAGCCTACACATTCTTTTTGCCTTTCCAGATTCAACTGAAACTTGTATCTGATCCAAATATCTTTTAAAAGATGGAGAATGCATCTTTCTGAATAGTTTACTCTCAATAGAAACAAAGTAAAAAGTTCTGGTAAGAAATATCCATCAGTTAGCAAGAAATTGAGTTTCTGTAAGAATAACACTGGATGGAAAAATTTGAAGGAGGGATGGTTTTTAGTATTTGTCTTGTGTTAGAGGTCCCATCACTTCATGGGAAATAGATGGGGAAACAGTGGAAACAGCGTGAGACTTTATTTTGGGGGGCTCCAAAATCACTGCAGATATGATTGCAGCCATGAAATTAAAAGACGCTTACTCCTTGGAAGAAAAGTTACGACCAACCTAGACAGCATATTCAAAACCAGAGACATTACTTTGCCAACAAAGGTCCATCTAGTCAAGGCTATGGTTTTTCCTGTGGTCATGTATGGATGTGAGACTTGGATTGTGAAGAAGGTTGAGTGCCAAAGAATTGATGCTTTTGAACTGTGGTGTTAGAGAAGACTCTTGAGAGTCCCTTGGACTGCAAGGAGATCCAACCAGTCCATTCTGAAGGAGATCAGCCCTGGGATTTCTTTGGAAGGAATGATGCTGAAGCTGAAGCTCCAGTCCTTTGGCCACCTGATGCGAAGAGTTGACTCATTGGAAAAGACTCTGATGCTGGGAGGGATTGGGGGCAGGAGGAGAAGGGGACGACCGAGGATGAGATGGCTGGATGGCATCACGGACTCGATGGACATGAGGCTGAGTGAACTCCGGGAGTTGGTGATGGACAGGGAGGCCTGGCGTGCTGTGATTCATGGGGTCGCAAAGAGTCGGACATGACTGAGCGACTGAACTGAACTGAACTGAACTGAGAGGCAGTTATTTAGATTGCCTCAGATACTAAACAGATTAAATTTTTCTTATTTTAAAAGCTATCATCTGTTGTTTTTTGTTTTTGTTTTTTTCTCTTTTGTGGTCATAAGGGAATTTATCAAGTAGGTTAACTTTGGGATAAGGATGCTTACTTCCCAACACAAAGGTTTTCTTGGAATAAAAGCAATGTTGGAAACCACTCAGAGGGGTCATTATCATGTCCAAACACACCACTCTCAGACATCCTTATAACTACCAATCACACTATTCTAAAGGGAAAAAATTGAACAGAGCACTGGCAGCAGAAATGAGGAAGCATTCTGTTCAAGTGTTTGGAACTGGAGAGAATTTCTGAAATACTCAAGAGGACTGTCTTCACCTTCCCATTTTCAAATAGTCTTACTAATGATTGTAACATGCCTGATATATGTAACAATAGTTATAAATAACCTTATATATAGTCCATAGGTTTAGTCAAGAGTATATTAGATTTTCTTCAATTTAGTGGTATTCAGTTTTAAAATATAATAATCAAACATAGTATTAAAACATATTTCTAACAAATCATCTAAGAGAACATATTGGTAAAGCCAGGAGAAAACTGGCCTCAGAAAAATGTATTTCCCTAACTTTGAATACTCACACAATTTAATTGTGATTTTTAAACTTGAATCTAGCAGCTGACATTTAGAGTTTCATTTTCACATTAGAACTATAAAAAAGTAGGCATTCCAAGACTTAAGATTTTTTTTTTGTTCCAGATTTTTCTATTCTCTCCCTTCTTATAACACCAATAAGTGAAGTAGCTCAACTGTGTCCAATTCTGTGACCCCATGGACTGTAGCCTATGAATCTCCTCCATCCACAGGATTTTCCAGCCAAGAGTACTGGAGTGTGTTGGCATTTCCTTCTCCAATATACTCAGAGAAAAAATTCCTACCTCAGACTAACACATATGTTATCATTTGAAGTGTATCATCACTCTTTCTGTATTGGGATGGACTATGATTGAATGAATTAAAAACAGGTTGGGTGCACCAGCCTGCATTGATCAGTTGATTTATGGCAGCTCTCATTTTACTTCCTTTACTTCTTTTCCCTTTTGTTCCATTTTCACGTGTGTGTGTGTGTGTGTGTGTGTGTGTCTTCTCTTGTGTGCTCGATTGTGTCTGACTCTTTTTGACCCCATGGGCTATAACCTGCCCGTGTCCATGTCCATGGGATTTTCCAGGCAAGAATTCTGGAGTGGCTTGCCATATCTTTCTCCAGGTTATCTTCCTGATCCAGGGATCAAACTTGCTTCTCTTGCCTCTCCTTCTCTGGCAGGCAGATTCTTTACCACTGTGCCACCTGGGAAGCCCAATGTGTGTGTGTACGCATACATATATACCAGACTTAATATTAGGAGACTACACTTGAGCTTTGGAACTATTTTGATTTCTCAAGAAATAACAGGACTTTATTTCATTGTTCTGAGGGTACAAATTTCCAAGTCTTGGTCTAAGTTGATAGTTCTTGACAACAACCTAATGACTGTGACTGCAACATTCTCCAGTTCAAACAGCAAGCTATTCTATTGTACATCTCATGTCTCTAAACTGATTCTTAATATTCAATTTTTCCATACTGAGTTCCAAAAAGATTTATTTTACTTTTCTTTTTTATTGTTTTTGAAATGCAGATATCCTACTAAATTATCATTTTGCATAAATCTGGATGTAAAGGGCAATGTATATACAACATATTCTCCTACTCATCTGAGGAAAGCTTAATGGCAACTCCACTCCAGAATTCTGGGAAATGCTATGAACAGAGGAGCCATGTGGGCTACAGTCCATGGGATAACAAAATAGTCAGACACAATTTAGCATCTAAACAATGACAACCTGTCTTGCTAATCATACTTGAATTCATACATGGATATCTCAATGAATTCTAGTCATGTTGGACCTACCTATAAATTCACAGTAGTTGTAAGGAATAGGTTTTGTGTGGGGGGGGCAGGGGGCGGGTATTTTTATCTGGTGGACATAAAACCAATTAAAGGTGCATTTTCTTAATATCCTAATTTAAACTTTTGTCTTATGGGGGCTGTAAAACATAATAGGGGTTGGCTTATTTTTTTTTTTAAGATCAAAACATTGATACATGAATTAGGTTATGGTGTCGTCCATTGACAGTTTTCACTTTCTTCATATAAATGCCTTTTCATCTCTGTATAAATATCTTTCCATCTCTAACCAACATCTCCACTTTTTCCCTTACACAAAAGTACAGTATATGACATTCAAGTCATGTTTCTGTGCCTTGCACTAAGTTGGTTTTGAGAAATATTCCAAAAAGTGTCATGGTGGTATAACCTTAGAGAGGTGTGGAGACCCTGCCACACCAAATTGGCTTGGATGTTGACACTGTTGATGCCACAACACACCAAGATGGTATGAAGAGATTTATTACTCACATGGGGAATCTTTCTAAGGAGACAAGGACAGACTCTCAAGCAAGACAGAAAATGACATATAGGAGCCAGGAAGAGAGAGGCGTTAGCTTTTTTTGTGGTTAGGGGTTGTTTTAAGGGGTGAGGTTTCCCATGCATGGACTGGGACTTCTGTAGTTTTAACTATTACCAAAGCAGGAGCACTTAGGCTTTCTGAATGGCTTGCCCAGAAGTGGGGCAGAGGATAGAAAGCATAAGTGGAGATAGAAAACTATTAGGTCAAACATCCAAAAATATTCTTTATTGTATATGCGAGCTTCTCAAGACACCAGCCAAATATTTGATAACTGATTTCTAAAACCAGTGATCATCTCTACTAAAACAAAACAAAAATAGAAACAAAATTGACAATTTAATTCAAATTGGCATTTTGAGTTATTCTCAAAAACAAATACTAGCAAAAGAAAATTAAAATATGTTTTACACATACAAGTGTTTAGTTTTAGGATAAAAACATATTATACTTCTAGAATTAAACAAGATATGAATTCTAACTTATTGACAAGATAAACAGGTATTAGAGAATGCTATAAATGTAGCTTTAAAAAAAGCAACTCTGATCTGAATATGTCAATTCAGCTATAGATAAAAATTTATCCTCAGATGGATAAAAATAACATCCAGATGTAGTAAAATAATTCTGCATTTGGAATTAGAAGACCCAAATTTAAAACCTTGTTCCATGCTTAACATGTAAGTGAAATTGAGGGAAGGACCTTTCCATTCCCCTAACTATGAAGTAGGATGCTGTCAGTTTTGTCACAATGGGTCGTATGTTCCTAAAAATCTCTGCACTGAACAAGATCAGGAATAAAATTTACCAGTTTTATGAGGAAAATAGAATTAACACATACTCAAAATTTTCATCAGTTCACTTCAGTCTCTCAGTTGTGTCCAACTCTTTGTGACCCCATGAACCACAGCACACCAGGCCTCCCTGTCCATCACCAACTCCCAGAGTTCACCCAAACCCATGTCCACTAAGTCGGTGATGCCATCCAACCATCTCATCTTCCATCGTCCCCTTCTCCTCGTGCCCTCAACCTTTCCCAGAATCAAGGTCTTTTCCAATGAGTCAGCTCTTTGCATCAGGTGGCCAAAGTATTGGAGTTTCAGCTTCAGCATCAGTCCTTCCAATGAACACTCAGGACTGATCTTCTATAGGATGCACTGGTTGGATCTCCTTGCAGTCCAAGGGACTCTCATGAGTCTTCTCCAACACCACAGTTCAAAAGCATCAATTCTTTGGCACTCAGCTTTCTTTATAGTCCGACTCTCACATCCATACATGACTACTGGAAAAACCATGGCCTTTGTTAGACGGACCTTTGTTGGCAAAGTAATGTCTCTGCTTTTTAATATGCTGTCTAGGTTGGTCATAACTTTCCTTCCAAAGAGTAAGCGTCTTTTAATTTCCTAGCTGTAGTCACCAACTACAGTGATTTTGGAGCCCAAAAGAATAAAGCCAGCCACTAATTACACTGTTTCCCCATCTATCTTCCATGAAGTGATGGGACTGGATGGCATGATCTTCATTTTCTGAATGTTGACCTTTAAGTAAACTTTTTCACGTTCTTCTTTCACTTTCATCAAGAGCCTTTTTAGTTCTTCTTTGCTTCCTGCCATAAGGGTGGAATCATCTGCATGTCTTGAGTTACTGATATTTTTCACGCCAGTCTTGAGTCCAGCTTGTGCTTCATCCAGCCCAGCATTTCTCACAATGTACTCTGCATATAAGTTAAATAAGCAGGGTGACAATATACAGCCTTGATGTACTCCTTTCCCTATTTGGAATCAGTCTATTGTTCCATGTCCAGTTATGTATGGCAAAACCAATACAGAATTGTAAAGTAAAATAAAAAATAAATAAATAAATCAGAAAAAAAAAGAACATTGCTGAACAAAGGAAATCTAAAAATAAATAAATAAATAAATAAATAAATAAACTGTTGCTTCCTGATCTGCATACAGATTTCTCAACAGGCATGCCAGGTAGTCTGGTATTCCAACACTTTCAGAATTTTCCACAGTTTATTGTGATCTGCACAGTCATAGGCTTTGGTATAGTCAATAAAGCAGAAATAGACATTTTTCTGGAACTCCCCTGCTTTTTCTATGATCCAGTGAATGTTGGCAATTTGATCTCTGGTTCCTCTGCCTTTTCTAAAATCAGCTTGAACATCTGGAAGTTCATGGTTCATGTACTGTGAAAACCTATCTTGGAAAATTTGAGCATTACTTTACTATGGTGTGAGAAGAGTGCAATTGTGTGATGGTTTGAGCATTCTTTGGCATTGCATTTTTTTGGGATTGGAATGAAAACTGACATTTTCCAGTCCTGTGGACACTGCTGAGTTTTTTCAAATTTGCTGGTATATTGAGTGCAACACTTTCAGAGCATCATCTTTTAGGATTTTAAATAGCTCAACTGGAATCCCATCACCTCCACTAGCTTTGTTCATAGCGATGCTTCGTAAGGCCCACTTGACTTCACATTCCAGGATGTCTGGCTCTAGGTGAGTGATCACAGCATCGTGGTTATCTGGGTCATGAAGATCTTTTTGTACAGTTCTTCTGTGTATTCTTGCCACCTCTTCTTAATATTTTCTGCTTCTATTAGGTCCATACAATTTCTGTCCTTTATTGAGCCCATTTTTGAATGAAATATTCCATTGATATCTCTAATTTCCTTGAAGAGATCTCTAGTCTGTCCCATTCTATTGTCTTCCTCTATTTCTTTGCACTGATCACTGAAGAAGGCTTTCTTATCTCTCCTTGCTATTCTTTGGAACTCTGTATGCAAATGGATAGATCTTTCCTTTTCTTCTTTGCTTTTCACTTCTCTTCTTTCACAGCTATTTGTAAGGTCTCCTCAGGCAGCCATTTTGCTTTTTTGCATTTCTTTTAATTGGGAATGGTCTTAATTTCTGTCTCCTGTACAATATCATGAACCTCCATCCCTAGTTTATCAGCATTCTGTCTATCAGGTCTAGTCCCTTAAATCTATTTCCCACTGCCACTGTATAATCATAAGTGATTTGATTTAGGTCACACCTGAATGATCTAGTGGTTTTCCCTACTTTCTTCAATTTAAGTCTGAATTTGGCAATAAAGAGTTCATGATCTGAGCCACTGTCAGCTCCTGGTCTTGTTTTTGCTGACTGTACAGAGCCTCTTCATCACTGGCTGCAAAGAACATAATCAATCTGATTTTGGTGTTGACCATCCTGTGATGTCCATGTGTAGAGTCTTCTCTGTGTTGTTGGAAGAGGGTGTTTGCTATGACCATTGCGTTCTCTTCAGTTCAGTTCAGTTCAGTTCAGTCCCTCAGTCATGTCCGATTCTTTGCAACCCCATGAATCGCAGCACACCAGGCCTCCCTGTCCATCACCAAGTCAAGGAGTTCACTCAAACTCATGTCCATCGAGTTGGTGACGCCATCCAGCCATCTCATCCTCTGTCATCCTCTTTTCCTCCTGCCCCGAATCCCTCCCAGCATCAGAGTATTTTCCAATGAGTCAACTGTTCTCATGAGGTGGCCAAAGTACTATTAACCTTTACCCTGCTTCATTCTGTACTCCAAGGCCAAATTTGCCTGTTACTCCAGGTGTTTCTTGACTTCCTATTTTTGCATTCCAGTTCCCTATAATGAAAAGACATCTTTTCTGGGTGTTAGTTCTAAAAGGTCTTGTCAGTCTTCATGGAACCATTTAACTTCAGCTCTTCAGCATTGTTGGTCTGGGCATAGACTTGGGTTACCATGATATTCAATGGTTTGCCTTGGAAATGAACAGAGATCATTCTGTTGTTATGGAGATTACATCCAAGTACTGCATTTTGGACTCTTTTGTTGACTATGATGGCTACTCCATTTCTTCTAAGGGATTCTTGCCTACAGTTGTAGATATATGGTCATCTGATTTAAATTCACCCATTCCAGTCCATTTTAGTTCACTGATTCCTAAAATGCTGCCATTCACTCTTGCCATCTCCTGTTTGACCACTTCTAATTTGCCTTGATTCATGGACCTAACATTCCAGGTTCTTATGCCATATTTCTCTTTACAGCATCAGACCTTTCTTCTCTCACCAGTCACATCCACAGTTGGGTGTTGTTTTTGCTTTGGTTCCATCTCTTCATTCTTTCTGGAGTTATTTGTCCACTCATCTCCAGTACCATTTTGGACACCTACTGACCTGGGGAGTTCATCTGTCCTATCTTTTTGGCTTTTCATCTTGTTCATGTGGTTCTAAAGGTGAGAATACTGAAGTGGTTCACCATTCCCTTTTCCAGGGGACCATGTTTTGTGAGAACTCTCCACCATGACCCACCCATCTTGGGTGGCCCTACACAGACAGCATGGCTTAGTTTCGTTGAGTTAGACAAGCCTGTGGTCCATGTGATTTGATTGGTTAGTTTTCTGTGATTGTTGTTTCAGTCTGTCTGCCATCTGATGCCCTCTTTCAGTGCCTACTGTCTTATTGGGTTTTCTCTCACCATGGTCGTGGGTTATCTCTTCATGACTGCTAAAGCAAAGCAGAGCGGCAAGTGTCCACTGTGCAGAGCTGGAGCAGCAAGTGGTGGCTGAAAAACAATACTTATATGTAAGCTGAAACTCCAGTACTTTGGCCACCTAATGAGAAGAGTTGACTCATTGGAAAAAACTCTGATGCTGGGAGGGATTGGGGGCAGGAGGAGAAGGGGACGACAGAGGATGAGATGGCTGGATGGCATCACTGACTCAATGGACGTGAGTCTGAGTGAACTCCGGGAGATGGTGATGAACAGGGGGGCCTGGCGTGCTGTGATTCATGGGGTCGCAAAGAGTCAGACATGACTGAGCGACTGAACTGAACTGAACTGAACTGAAGTGATAATAATTGTAGAATATATAATACTAGCATAAAATTTAAAAATGTGTTTAATACTTTATATAGTATTATCCAGAAATTTTAATTTGTGGTCAGTAAGTTAAGTCTGAACTACAACAACCACTTTCCTAATAGTCTGATCCTTGATTTGCACTTCTTTTAATCCTAAAACACTGAGAATATGGATTAACATGGAAATTTTCTCTATAAAAATCCTTTGAAGTGCTCTACTTAAAAATGCACAAGAAGGTATATTAAAGATTAATGATAAATTTCCCCTTTGGAGAAATTTAATTGGTTGTAGACAAAGACTCACTGAGGCCTCTGGTACAATGTGGTCATGGAAACTTTGGAGACATATTGTTATTCAAAAGTTTTGAAGTTTGAATACAGATGTTCCTTTCATATTTTATTGTATTTTCTCATCCTCTTTTGTTAATCAGGTTTTTAAAACCAATTAGCCAATTAAATTATTAGCCAATTAAATTATTCAGAATTTTATGGATAGAGGCCCAGTTTATCTGGTCACAGTGACCTATATTTGGTGTAATATGAAAATCTGAACAGGGTAGAAAGAATTTTAGCCTCAACTAGTAGATTTTCAGGTAAAATTAATTCTGAATTTTGTATTTTAACTAGTAGTAGAAGAGTTGTGTCAGATTGTAATGCTGCTTGCTGTTATCAACCTGTCTCCTTATAATAAAATAACTGAGGGATAGAAAATAAGGGATTAAATTAATGTACTTTTGTTTTCTGTGGGTAAAGACACTGAAGTACATAGATGAATTTCAATGGGTTCACAAGTCTTACGCTGTTACTTTCAAAAAAGGAAATATTCAAACATTATTCATATAAATCAGAATATTCTCTTTTACCATTATCTTTTAAATGTCTTTGTAAATCAGGTATTTAATCATTATGCTATTTTCTGTGTATATTTACTTAAAGAGAACATTTATAAAATACTATGTTAACCACATTTCATTACTAATTGTAACAGTCATATGCAAACAGCTATACTTCTATGTCTGGTGAAAGTACTTTATAAAAACCCATTATATAAAGCCAATAAAGGCCTTCCATTTGAAATGATAAGCAGGGAAATTATTGTAAAACTAATATTTTAAAAATGATTTGTCAAATTTTTAATTTTTTCATAGCTTTAAATTGCTAGGAAGCATTTATTTTAAAGCATTTTATGATGATCCATGATTTTGTAATAAGATTTATGGTAGGCAAGTTTGGTCTGCATAAAACTGCATAAAAAATTATCAAAATTGTATCTACTGGTTTAGCTAATAGATATTAATTCCATAAGAGATCATATTCTTTATATCCATTCCTTGGAGCAAGAAAATTCATATTTCAAAAAAACACCAATCCAAACCAAATGTAGGTATTTTATTTTTCAGGCAAAAAGCAAAACAAAATGAAAAAAAAAAAAAACCCATATAAATAAATAAAAGGTCTTAACATTTAAATTTATGGGAAAATATAGTAATTTAACTTTTATTTTACATTAAAAGTTACCATCAATATTTTCTTTTTGTAAAATTATAGTTGAAATACTAAGCATCTACTTAATTCTTCTGGGAAAATTACAATTGGGATTGGAGGCAGGGAGTAAGAAAGAATGAATGGGAGATAAAATAGAAAGCTATTCTAAGCTTTCAGAAAGGAATGAGGAGTTGTCTCTGTGATGACTGACAGAAATAAATGTTCACACCTCCTCTCTCCTAGAGAAATGGAGAAGTGGAACTTCTATGCTCCTATCTCCCACTGGTAATGTAAGGGAAACTTTCAGGTTCATGGGCATATTTCTAGTTGCTGAGAGTTCCTGGAAAAGGCAGTCTAAATTAACTTCGATTGTGTTCAACAAGATGCAGCACCCTTAGGGTGCTATTCAAAATCAGGGACGATTCCTAGGCGTCGTGACAGAGAGACTATAAGAGAAATTAAGACAACAATCCATTTCTTCTTTTCTTCTGAGATCACATATTATCTTGTGAACACTGGAAAATAACTTCCATGTGTCTAGTGTTTATTCAGTATATAGTGAAACAGAAATTAAATTCATGTGACTATATAATGTAGTACTATATATGTGCATGTGTGTACATAAACATTCAACAGCAAGGAAAAGTAAAAAGGAGACAGTGTTCCTCAGTTTAAAAAAAAGCACTCTCATTTAAGTTTTATAAGTGATGAATACATTATTCCCATTATAAGGATGAGAAAACTGAAGTTCAGTATTGTTTGTTTTATTACTTTTTATTTTCTTAGCGCTTTTCCTCAAGGTAATTAATTTATTCAGACAAAGCAGACTTTTCTTCTGAGAGCATTATGATACAAATATTATTATTTTTCACCTATGAACTTGAAATAAGTGTTATTTTTCACCTATGAACTTGAAATAAGTAAGAAGTACTTCAAACTCTAAATCATAAAAAAGTGAAGGGTATAACAATATACCCACTTCAGTAAACTTGCTTAGAGAATTCCGTAGACAAAGGAGCCTGGCGGGCTACAGTCCATAGGGTCACAAAAGAGCCGGACATGACTGAAGTGACTTAGCAGGCAAGCAGGCATAACAATATGTTAATATTGTATTATTTGGATACATCCCAGTTTCCTATCAATTTCATTCTTTATCATTGCTCTAATACCCTTATTCTTACTAAAAATTATAAAAACTTATGGGACAACTAATGTTATGTTCTTGGAAGCAAAAGGATCATACTTAATACAAATAATAATTATGTGCAGAATCTTATGCTGATCAACATACACAAATATTAAAAATTAAAATGGACAAAATTCAGACAGCAAAAGATAAGCAACTTTTTAAGATGCCAAATCATTATCTGACCTTTGTCTGGCAGTAATTCAGTTACATCAACTGTTTCAATTCATACAAATTCTAATGAGTTCATTTGAATGTGTGCTCAACAAGATGAGAATTATCTGCTTTGGTCCTTAAGCAATATACAAATTACTAATGTGGAGGTAATTTATATTCTATCTTGAAATATACTTCCTAATATAGAAGTAATTTACACATATCCTAAAAGGATAGCTCTAAAAGCTCTGAGGAAACCAAGAAAAGTTTCTTTACTAAAATTCTGTATGATAAATTATTCACTAGAGTAATATCAGTCCAAGCCCCAGGGAGGATTGTAGAGTTCATGTCCAACATCTGGATCTAAAATTCATACACACACACACACACACACACACACAAACATGAAGCAGACCATGGCAAATACTTGGCCAAATGAAGCAGAGTTAGGGAGAAAAAGCAAAGAGAGAGAAGGATATGCATTTTAAAAGATGTTGGCAATGCAAAGTTGACTAGTCTGGATTACAAGGATGGTGAAAAGTTCACGCACATTAGTGACTCTCTTCATCATTACTGAACAACTCTTTATTCAAAATAAGAGTACAGAGTGGTTTGTTGTGGTAGAATTATGTCTTCTGCAAACATTTTTTGTTCCTTCCATGACTTTACTGCAAATATATTGGTTCTGGTAGTTCCAATGTTCTGCTGTGCCCCACAAACGATCATGGCAGTGACATCTTTTCACTACACATATCTATTTTTTCTTCCAACAAATGCCTAGAGAAAGCTAATATCTGGTTAGCAAACTTCACACTTCTCTCTTGAGGTCTGAAAAATTGATGCAATAGTTGTAAGCATGCACACCTTTAACCTTTTTCAATAATGTATGAAGAAATAAAAGTCATAGAAATCAAAACTCCTCTACTCTATGAATCAATAATCCTCTGTGTTCAGCTCTACAACTTGAATATTCATCAAGAAAAGATACGCTTTAACTGTGAAATTGGGTGTTGTTTCCTTCCAGACCCTCACCTTTTCTCTCTACAGGCACCCGTATATCTACATACATAGTTCTACGTGCACAAGTCTAAGATGCCATGTGGAAGCCTAAATTCTTCATATGGCCTCAATTATTTATTTTTTAACTTAATTATCCATCCAGGCAAAAGGAATCTCAAACGACTCACTTCATATAATTTTCAACCTATTTTCTCCTTCAGTTTTTTTTCTTTTCCCTTTAGATCATCTGATTTAAGAGTTTTTCTTTAAAAAAAGATAGTACAATTTCAAAGTCTCCCCAATTATAAACTGCCTAAAAAGGGAGGCCAAAAGAACTATTTAAAATTTTTTAGCTATATATTTTCTAAAACTTGTTTCTCTTCTTCATCATATAACTTAAAGTTGATGATAATATGTAAAGGAATCAGCATGAATTGAGCTCAAACAAAATTTTATTTCATTTTTATTCAGTAAATTTCCTTACTTACTCTATGCAAGCACAGTATTAAATCCTATGGTTCTTGTTCTTCAGAATTTCAGAGGCTAATGTGAGTGACATACCTAAAATCAAGTCTCAAAACAAAATATCATATACTTTATTTAAAGAGTACATAAAATATCTATGGATTTTTACAGTAAGATTTATCAATCTTTGAAGCTCTTCTTTTAGAGAAGTATGTCATAAGCCAGAGGCACTGCACAGTTTCCTACCCATCTATACTTTTAATTTTTAGAGACAGTATGATTGATTTTCAAAAAAAAAAAAAAAAAGCTGTAAAAGACTGAATTCAGTTGTGTTAAAACTGGTTCATATTCTGTGCTCTAAAACTGAGTCATCAATTAACCTCCTTTTCTCTCACTTTTTGCATAGACAGGTGTGGTTTGTTTGTTTGTTTTTATATTATTTTAGAGGCCTACCCAATATGATCACTCTAACTATGTTGACTTCTTTTGTGGCTTCCATTTCACAGGCTTGAGAATGAAAGCAGAGATAAGCTATTCCTATAAAGATGGACTACCAATTATGTCAATTCACATGAATGGTAATGAAAGGTATCATGATATATTTGAGAACCTAAACGTGCATTTGGCTTTCTATTTCAAGTGGAGAATATAGAGAGGTCCAAGCAGAAAACATGAGTAAAATAAGTAATGTATGAATATTATTATATATTATAAATGCATTGTTGCTGCTGCTAACTCGCTTCAGTCGTGTCCCACTTTGTGCGACCCCATAGACGGCAGCCCACCAGGCTCCCCCATCCCTGGGATTCTCCAGGCAAGAATACTGGAGTGGGTTACCATTTCCTTCTCCAATGCATGAAAGTGAAAAGTGAAAGTGAAGTCGCTCAGTCATGTCCGACTCTTAGCAACCCCATGGACTGCAGCCCACCAGGCTCCTCCATCCATGGGATTTTCCAGGCAAGAGTACTGGAGTGGGGTGTCATTGCCTTCTCCGGTAAATATGTATAATTATAATAGTGTATTTATATAAATATGTAAAATGTAATAAAATGTTATATATTTACTTTAATCATTTCAATAGCTTCTGTAATTATTTTACAATTTAAAAATAGTCTTGGACTCAAATTTTGACAGTATAACTTATTTATGATGCTAAACAACCTCTTATTGAATATTTCTTTTTTTCTTGTGTTTCCAAATTTATAATTTAGAAATGAAGCTGTAAGCATGATATAAGGGAAAGTTTTAATTTCTATTACACTACAGTCTTACTTAAAATGAAGTAAAATAAACAGTGATGTATTAGTATTTAGAAAGTAACATTTCCAGTCTAGTTTTGTTCAATTATGCATACATAAATTTGTTACAATCTTCCTGTTAATATTTAATCACAATAGCTAATAACAATATATAAAGTATCTACTTTTTAACATAAAAGAATTTCAATCGATTTTTTAACCAAAATAGTTTTTAATGTGTCTTAACTGAAGTAAATTAATAACTCCTTGGAACTAAGCAGCACAAGGAAACTGAAAAGTGTTTTACTGCATATAACACATGTGCTTCACTAAATATGCTCAGCCTTAAATCAATAGAATGAGAGAAAAACTAAATACAGTTGGTAAGAGTTTCAGAGAGAAAACATTTGAGAATATAGAAAAGGTGAAAGTGAAGTCGCTCAGTCGTGTCCGACTCTTTGCGACCCCATGGACTGTAGCCTACCAGGCTTCTCTGTCCATGGGATTCTCTAGGCAAGAGTACTGGAGTGGGTTACCATTTCTTTCTCCAGGGTATCTTCCCGACCCAGGGATCGAACCTGGGTTTCCCGCATCAGAGGCAGACGCTTTAACCTCTGAGGTAGTTACTATAATTGACAATATGGTCAAGAGATAGAGTGTGATTCCTCCTAGAGGAAAAGAAAAATTAAATCCTTCAAAGAAAATAATATTCAAAACAGAATTTTTTTATTGTACAAGAGCCTAAATATAGAAGAGTAAGTAAAAACGTTAGAAGAGAAGAATGGGACAGTTAGTAAATATCAAATGGAATGTAACATGGAGACAAAAAGTAGTACTCCAAACATACACATTGAGAAAACTAAGATCATGACCTCTGGTCCCTTCACTTCATTGCAAATAGATGGGGAAACAATGGAAACAATGACAGACTTTATATTCTTGGGCTCCAAAATCATTGCAGATGGTGACTGTAGCCATGAAATTAAAAGACACTTGCTCCTTGGAAGATAAGCTATGACCAACCTAGAGAGCATATTAAAAAGCAGTGACATTACTTTGCCAACAAAGATCCATCTAGTTGAAGCTATGGTTTTTCCAGTAGTCATGTTTGGATGTGAGTGTTGAACTGTAAAGAAAGCTGAGTGCCAAAAAATTGATGCTTTTAAACTCTGGTGTTAGAGAAGGCTCTTGAGAGCCCCTAGGACTGCAAGGGGATCCAACCAGTCCATCCTAAAGGAAATCAATCTGAGTATTCATTGGAAGGCCTGATGCTGAAGCTGAAACTCCAATACTCTGGCCACCTGTTGTGTAGAACTGACTTATTGGAAAAGACCCTGATGTTGGAAAAGATTGAAGGCAGGAGGAGAAGAGGGTGACTGAGGATGAGATGGTTGTTGGATGCGATCACCAACTCTATGGACAAGAGTTTGAGTAGTTGTTGATGGACAGGAAAGCCTCGTGTGCTGAAGACAACGAGGTTGCAAAGAGTCAGACAGGACTGAGCTATTGAACTGAAACATATACCCCAAATTGAAAGTGTTGAAGGTATTTATTATGCCTCACTGGAACATAGACTATTTCCTTAAGCATTCACTAGACTAGTGCTTCTGTTTGTATCCCCTGAACTTCCTCATCAACTTTGTTCATGTATTCTCCAAGTGCTTTTCTGTTCCCTTTGGTCCAATGATACCTAAAGGATGTTCTTCTTGTAGTGGATCTTGGAAGCAATAGAGGATTGTCCTAATCAAGTAAACCATATCTGAGGACTCCACACACTATGTCTTGTCATATTTCATAGCCTCAGCAAGTCACATAGCCCAACATCAATGGTCCAGGAAGTGTACTTTATCCCAAGGTGGAGAAAAAGAGGATGATAATTTGTATAACAGCAATAGAATTTATCACATTATGAATTATTGACCAGTTTTACAGATAACCAAGATCTGAAGATTTTTTTAAAGCAGCTCGGTTAATGTTTCACAATTAGCAAATAACAAAGCTAAAATTAAACATTGCTATCTGTTTCCAGCACTTAGAGCCTTACTTATTGTGTCATCTTACCACTTTCAACCAGTTTTGATTATATGGACACAACACTGCAAAACAAAAGCAAAAACACACATAAAATCAATACTTTCTAGATTTTTATTAAATAGTGTTTTCTGACTATTCCAGTCAATGATTTCTAGTTTTTTTGCATAATCTCCAAAATACTGTTTTTCCTGTAATAAATTTAAATTAAAACCCATACAAACTTACCATTATGTGTTTTACTATTTTTGAATTCTCTATAAGGAAATCCAAACTATTGTTAGCCTAAAATTACCAGTACAGTCCTCAATGTATACTCTTTTTCCAAGAATCTGTCTTTTTGAACACTGCAGCCTGAGACAACATATATATAATTTAAACACTTATTGAAAAAGCATGTTATTATACTCAATGAAAATTGAGAAATTGTTAAAAATATTTCATTATTCATTGCATAAAAAGAGGAGTTAAAGTGTATTATATAATGATATAATTTAGTTAATGTAAAAACTGAAATATAAACCAAAAGATTGGTGGTGTAGACATGAACTCATATATTTTATGCTGGTTGCAATAGTGTAGGGATAGTTCAACAGTTCAATCGAAATTGAACTGAACAAGATATCAAGGATTTAGTCTCTATTCTATTACTAATAAGCTCAAGTAACTACTTTCTTTAAGCTGTAGAGTTCTAATCAATATATTACGGAGGTTCGTTTCGATTATCTATACAACTACTTTCAGAGCCAAATATTTTTGCACACAAAAAATTCATTATCAAAAAGCTGAAGGTGGAGGGGAAATCACTAAGCTAACAATATCAACTAGAATTGAGTGAGATGCACTTATACAAAGTAGTCAGACATGCATGTCTATCTAGATCAGTTACTACAGTTGAATGATATGTGAGTATACATACCAATGTATAGGGGAAAATAAGTAAATAAGTATAAGTAAAAGGGAAAATGCAAAGTTAGCCTCATAATTGTTATCTCTTCAGGGCACACTTTTATGTTTAATAATAATCTGTTTAGTGGTATGAGAAGATACTAATTATCTAGAATATCCCAATGTAAAGAATAAAAAGAATAAAAAGATTATTTGCATTACATGAATGCTGTACTGTCACAAGCTTAAGTAAATGATTTGCAAAGAATCTTTGTATCTTTCTTTCCCTTAATTTGAAAAATCATTTTAGAGTTTTTGTCTGACTCTAGGGTATTTTTTTCTTTTTCTTTTTAAATAGTCTCTGGTAAGCATCAGTATTAATTGAATTTCAAATGAAACCTTGACCCATATAAAGAAATTTAAATCATTTCTTAACATATTCTACTTGGATATTTAAGACAGATCAACTAATGCAGTTTTGGTTGTCAGTCAATACTTAACATAATACTCATATTATTATGCAAAAGAGTGGTGACAAGAAATAATGCTGATGATGGAAATAATCTGTGACTTAGATTTTAATGATCTTCATTTTTGCTGAAAAGAAAACCTTACCACTTTGATAAAACTTAATGTATACCCAAAATACAAAAGTTTTAAGGTAGTTTTTTAATCATTATCCCTTTATATTTTTATGCATGTAAAATAAGACGTCACTTTGTCCATAAAAGCTCTTTCTGCCCACTTAATATTGAGGAAGGTCTTTTCTTTCACTTTATATTTTTAGTGTGATTTAATAACTAAACATGGATTTAAAGTATTTATGAGTAATATTGTTTGAACAAGCAGTTTGCCTAAATGAAAATGACCTAACATTAAATGATATTCTTTTTCTGTTTACCTCTATTCATCAGAAACCAATAGCCTAAATGCGAATCACCCTAAAACTACAAGAAACTCATTAAAAAGTACACCATTGCCATATATATATGTATATATATACGTATATATATATACGTATATATATATATCTTGTTGCTTTGGAATCACTAAACTGTGTTGACCCTTGTGACCTCATAGACTATAACTTTCCAGGCTTCTCTATCCATGGCAAGAATACTGGAGTGGGTTTGAAGTGGGTTGCCATTTACTTCTCCAGGAAATCTTCCACGACCAGAGTTCAGACCTGTGTCTTCTGCCTTGGCAGGAGGGTTCTTAATCACGGAGCCATGAGTGAAACCCTGCCATATATATATACTTATATATAGATAGATAGATAGAGATATAAGGAGATATATATAGATATAAGGAGCTACAATACATTGCTCTAACTAAGAGGAACTTTCAGAGAGTTTTCCCCTGTTTCACTGGATGACATCCAATGATAATGGCCTTAACATAATGCAGAATTAATTGAGAAAAGCCTTTCTATCCTGCCATAAACTCATCATCCATTCTATTGCTGCCATTAGCAGGAATCCATAACCCCATGGGTGTTTCAAGTGAAGCTCTTTTAGCAGAGCTAACAGTTTGGAGGTCATGCTGTTAGCTACTGTCATCAGCTGGGTGTCAAATCATTTTCAAAAAGAAATTACTGGTGTATTCATTTTTTTAGCTTCTAGCCTTGTGCTGCGGTACCTGAGATGATTTGTAGAGAGCCATTGAGGGGAAAAAAGAGTGCTGGTGGTCACTGAAGGCTGCTTTCACATCAGCACTCAGTGGAATCATTACAAATTAACTTGGATGTGAGGGAGGCACTGCCTGGTTCTCACTTTTCAGACAAGGTTAGGAAATTTTGGATTCCAGTTCCTATTAGGCATAATTTTTTCTTAACGACACTTGTGCCATTTGTAATATTTAACATGTATGTTAAAAATCAGTAGAAAGTTTCCCCATCATGTTGAAAGCTTTCAATTGGTTTGTGATACAAACAATAATAAATGAAGGTAATCATACTAATGGCTGCTATTCCCTGTTTTTATCTGATTGTGTGCCTAATGCAATTGTTTCCAAACGTGTATTGTAGATATCCTAAAATGTAGTTTAGACACACACACACGAACAAGACATGAATAAAATTCAAAGGGGAAAAATAATTCTATGAAATCTATTGTTCTGTTCTGTTTTCCCCCTCCCACCGTGTTGTATAACATGCAAATACTAACCTCTAATATCTTTTTCTATACCTGTTTTTGCAGTGAAGCACTGCAAGCTACAGTGATTTTTTTTTTATACCTTTGTGTAAAATACAATTTGGTTAAAATTTCCATGTTTAAAGTTTGTGTGAATTGTCTATAGGCTTTCAGTAGAAAAAGTCTTACTCTTTTCCTAATAATATTTTTTAATGACACAGTTTGGGAAGGGCTCTTGTCTACCATGTCTCTGCTGTTATTTAAGTAAACGGAAATAATTACTGAAATATGACATATGATAATGGCATATAAGAGGATTTTATGTACATCCTAAATCAATCGTACTTGGAAAAATGAAGGACTACTCTGACAAACGCAGGCCTACTGGTGCATAGTTACACTTTTTAAAATTGTTCACACATATTTTAATGGTTTTAACAAGTTTATAACAAAATGACTGTGCCAAGACTGGGGCTTCTTTCTTTCAAGTAGACTTTCTGAATCTGTGAAAATGCTGAACTCTTTAAAATGTGACATATCAGTTCAATTCAGTCGCTCAGTCGTGTCCAACTCTTTGAGACTCCATGAATCGCAGCTAACATTTTTCCTATAAAGGCAAGGATGAGAAATAAAAATGACCAAGAACTAATAACAAGGAAGAGATATTTATTCTGGTGAAGGATTAAAGGCAATAATATTTATAATTGAGAAAATATTCTCTAGAATTTGAAAATTGATACAAATAGTTCCATTTTTCCACACTAAAAATATTTCCTAGGAAGGAAAAGAGTCAATGTTTTCTACTACTTAGATGATTATCTCAATAATTCATGGATTTTTCATTCATAAATTTGTTAAAAGTCTTTTGAATGCACTCGTACTTTTGTAACCATGTATTACATGTCTTTTAATATCTATGTTTTCTGTCAAACATAGATAAAGTCTATGATCATAGGAGGAAATTTGAAAGATTGGCTACAGATACTCTAAATATGTTGCATGTTGAGCATAAAAGCAAAGTTAAATATATGTCTAGACTTTTTAAGTGTAGTGTGTATGATTAAAGTCTCAATAATAATATTTCCTATTTATAATACCATCTTACCCTTATCTTTATAACAATTTTCTACAACCAAGAATAAATGAAATAAAAATTCTAAAAAAATTACTTTTATAAAAAGCTTTAAGTAAGTAGATTATATGCTTATTTTCTGATTCATTCATTTTGAAATTACTGAGAGTAAAATTCTGTCTAAATTATTAAATATTTATAATTATTGATAGGAGGAAAAATTTTTCTGCATTTAATCATAATGATTCTTGAACTCAGTATATAAAAATTGAAAAAGTTGTTCAGGAAGCAATGTAATGATGAAAACCATTATTAAGTAAAAGAATATCATTCTATTTTATTGCTGGACAATTATATTCAGCTTAAATGAAGGAAGTGTGAATGATTCCAGTAGACTGCAAATAATTTACAAGTAGGGATGCTCCAAAGTTATACAAAATAGAAACCTATTTAAACTGAAGTTACATTCGTTTTGTTTTACTTTTATAAATCTAGGAGATATTAAATTTAAGCTAAGTAAGTATCACATTAATATTTGGTGATTTGAAATGCTTATATTCACAAGCATAATCATAAAAAGTTGGGTTCAGGAAACTAATAAGTTTCAGCTCATTTACTAATTTTAACTGGAAACATGTGGTTTGGTCTATCTTCATTTTTGTTATAACTGTACTCTGAAATGTTACCTTTTGTGTATTATTCAAAAACTTTGGAAAAGATTGACTCCAAAATTATATCAACACAGTATATTTTGTGCTTTGATAACCCCATAAGCATGCAGATTTTTACCTATCCATAATCAATAACATTCTTTATAAGTCTTCTCTAACAGGACTGTTGAATTCCTACTTCTAAATTAAGAATTTGCCTTTTTCTCTGACATTTGGTAGAAGTTAAACAAAATTTTAAAAAACATTACTCATAATTTTTCTTTTTGGTATTAATACATTAATATTCTTGAAGTAGATTAAAACTACACATGCAATTAAGAACACAATATTATTTCAGAATTTATCATGCATTGTTTAATACATACATTACTATAATAAATATTATAATCATATCTAACTACATATATTTGCATTAATTGTCTTTTTAGCTACATTAAAAGTCAGTACATAGGAAAAATACAAATTTCACACAAAGCAAGAGATCTCTTGTGAGCCAAATTTGCTCAGCATTGCGAGTTAGCATCATGTCTCCTGCTTTGATTTCCTTATACAGAAACTGAACTTTTACTTTGAATTACACATTATAAAATGCCCTGTTTTAAAAAAAATTGCATCATATTTATTAGATTTTTCAATTTTTCCTTTCTAACTGCGTTTTTCTCTGTCAACTGTTTGTTAGAAGATTTCCCTTGAGAGAAAATTGAGCTTCATACCCATGCTCATAGATCACAGTGCGAATACAACTTGCCGCACTCCACTTGGCAGGTAGGAATATCTGTGAATAACACTGAAATATAATTGGCTTCAGCTCCTGGTGTTGTCCCCTGAAACTGCTTCATTCTTATATTGCCTGACCTAAGTAACAAGGACATATTTTAAATTCATATTTTAAATTGCTGTATTACAGCTTTTAAAAAATAAGACTCAAGTGTTACTGAGGTGACAGAAATTGCTTGTTTTTCAAATATTCTATACATTTTGGTGAGGTGTATATGTGAAAGTGGTTACTGGAATTATGACACATTGACAGTAATAAGTATATTTGGCCTATGAATAAATCCTCATGGTTTTGTGCTTATATCTTGTTTATATCTAAATTGCCTACGACTATTGCATTCATTATTAAAAGGCAAACTGTTCTTTCTTTTCTATTAATTGAAGCATCACTTATTGCTTATATTGTTAAATACTAAACGTGTTTGAATAAGGTCTTTGGCCAAATTTCATAGCCAGTGGTTTAAGAACACAGAAGATGCGTTCCCATCCTGATTAGCTAGTTCCCCGTGAGAGTGAGGGTAGGGGGAACGTGAAAGTAGTCTTGGTAATTTTTCAGCTCATTAGGTGCATATTCATCTTAATGGGGCATCAAAGTTTAAAACTATAATGCATTCCCCTCATTTAATCCACCAGAGAATATGCATAGTAACCACATGAAAGCAGAAAGGATTTCAACACTTTGAAGCTGCAACAAGCAGGTGTCATCTTTCCCTCTAGGCGGAATGGAAACGGAAACTTGATTAGTCTAATTCTGCCTCAGTAACTCCTTTTGCTGCTCCCTGGCTGCCGTTGGGAATGGATGTATAGCAGTGCAAAGCACAGATTCAATTGCCTTTGGCTACATTACAAAGGTGGGGGTGTGAGGAAAGAAACATGACCTAAGTCATGTTCTCTCCAATAATAGTATTTTTATTCATTTTCTTCACACGTATTCATTGGCACTCCTTCTTACATAAAACCCTCTGCTGAAGGTTGCAGTGTAAAGAGTACTAAACTTCTGAAAAGTGTTAAAAGAGGACATTTGCAATCTATCCAAACAAATTTTTATAAAGTCTTTAAACAAACATTAGACTCTCCAACTTGTTCAGAATTTAACTCAACTGGACATCTAGGATATTTGTCCTTTAAAAATTATCTGTTGAATACTTGTTTTTATGCCTAGATAAAAATAATCTCATAGATTGAATACCTTTGCAATTATGCTGCTACTGCTAAGTCGCTTCAAGGCTTGTCCGACTCTGTGTGACCACATAGAGTCTAGCAGCCAACCGGGCTGCCCCGTCCCTGGGATTCTCCGGGCAAGAACACTAGAGTGGATTGCCATTTCCCTCTCCAATGCATGAGAGAGAAAAGTGAAAGTGAAGTCGTTCAGTCACGTCCGACTCTTCGCTACCCCATGGGCTGCAGCCTACCAGGCTCCTCTGTCCATGGGATTTTCCAGGCAAGAGTACTGGAGTGAGGTGCCATCGCCTTCTCCGTTCGCTATTATAGACAGTATAAATTTTATTATTCATCTACTCTAAATAAACATATGAATAGTGTGTTACTATTCATAAAATAGTAATTAATAGTAATTTGCAATTAATGTCTGATTTAAAGGAATGATTGGAGTTCTTACCTTAGGAGGCAACAAGGGAACATCCCTACTTTAATTTTGGGAAAAGAGAAAAATGGAGGAAAGGAGCACAACTTATTTTGGTGTGATACATTCCCTTTGTAAAATTTTTTAACATTTCCCCCATTATATTTCATTTAGTTACTTATTTTAAATTAATCCAAAGCCAGAAATAGAATAATTCAGTGATTTAAATATGTTTTTAACTTACATAAAATATATATTTGAAGTAGTGATAAATTATTTGCATTTACATTATTTGGCATAAAGATGATACTTCAAAAAAATGTCAATTCAAGTAAAAACTGCATATTTTCCCATGAATCTGAAAATTTATAAATTGTAAAATTTTACAATTGTAAAATTGTAAAAATGTCAATTCCAGTAAAAACTGCATATTTTCCCATGAAGCATAAAATTTATAAATTGTAAAATTGTCCCTGAGGGTTTCAAAGGTAGAACTCTTTTGGGAAAACTTCAAAACTCAAGCATATGATAACAAAGTGAAAGTCACTCAGCCGTGTTGGACTCTTTGCGACCCCATATACAGTCCATGGAATTCTCCAGGCCAGAATATTGGGTTGGGTAGCCTTTCTCATCTTCAGGGGATAGTCCCAACCTAGGGATATAACAAAATAGTTCATTAATAAGAAGTGGCAAAATCTATGAAAAAAATTGGAAGTAAAAGTTTCTGTCTCCATGTCATCTCTGCTTATTACTAGACTGTCACTAAGTGACTTGAGGGTGAGATCAGGGTCAATTTTCCTCTGCTAGTCTCATCCCTGACACATAGTAGATGTCAGTTAATAAGTACTGAAAAACAAAAACAAGAAAAGTTCATTTGAAACTAACACTTTACTAAATGTTTACATGCTTATATATTCACATTAAATATTGATTGGTGACAATAAGTGATCAGAATTTTACAATAAGCTTCTAATGACTTGAATATTTTAGTTGGCTGAATTTAAGCTCAATTGTGCATTTTCATGGAATGACCTGATGCTAAGAAAGAAGTCTGAAGAGTGCATCCTGAAACCATTTTGTCTGGAGGGGACATTCTTTAAGATCAAAGTTCCTATGGATCATGTATACATTGTAATACTTCCTGTATGCATGTCATTTGATAAAGCTAATAATGTTTACATTATTTGCATACACTAAATAAAAATAAATTTTAAAATGGAAGTGTGTTACAGCCAACTTAGAATATTGGTCCACACAAATAGAGTTAGATGCCTTATTAGTCATCCTTCTTTCATCTACCCACTGAATAAAAGCCTCAAGTTACTTAGATTTCCATATGATAGTTTGATTAAATCAATTGAAACACAGATATGAATTAATGATATCTTGATAATCTTATTAACTGTCCCCAAACTATAAAAGATCTTTAATTGATAAGAGTAAGAAATGATGATTCTCCCTGGCATATCACTGGGCATTTTTCTTAAATCATAAATGGAGGCACTTCCGTCTCCTTTCTTCCATACTTGCAAAGTCAACCTGACAACAAAGTACATAGAAGATGCATAATTTTTCACACACTCTATAATCTTTCTCACTTTTTAAAGCGATGGTATATCTAAAGGAACTTAGTAAAAATAGAGTGCTCTTTGAAGAGAAAGAGACTGGAATGCAGAGTGAGAGATTAACTGCTAAGTTGTCAGAAGATGAGAGCTGTCTCAGCACATAAACAATATGATCACATCTTTATGTTTAGGGTTTCTAACAAGTTAGAAAATAAAATAATAGATAAACTGACAAAAGTTAGTCACACAATAACCCCATTCCTGCTTGAAAACATATTTGTTTGTTTGTTTGTTTGTTTGTTTAGAGCAAAGTCATTGCCAATGTCCAGTTTGTTTTTGGTAACTTTTAAAAATTTGTACTCTTTATACAGCTGCTGTAAATTAAAATCTTATTAATTCAGTAAGTCACTTGAATTCTTGCTAAGTAGTCTTGAAGAATGCTTTTCAAATTTATATAATACTGTTAGGTTATTGCTTTTATGATTTACTGGTGTTAAATCTAAAATTCTGAGATTATTCACTGCCTCAACCATTCATTCACTTAAACTCTGGTCCTGGATACCTAAGAGCCTCATCAATATCTCAAACCCTGCATATTTAAGACTTTTTTTATTTTCCCAAGGCCATTCCTTCAAAGCTCCACACTTGATATTTATCTACATAAATTTTAATCCTACCTCTGCCATTCAATTGCTAGGAGGTTTGAATGAGTTATTCTGTTTTCTCATCTCTAAAAGAGAAAGAAAAATAACCAACATATAAGGCTGTTTGATAGTTAGAATCAATATATGTAAAAACCTAGAAAATGAAAGCCACCTTGAAAGACTGTATATAAATGTTATTAAACAGGGAAACACATATTCATCTTTGAATTTTACTTTTTCTTTATCTTAAAAATCTAGCTAATAATCTAGCATAAGTAATTAAAAATCGTATAATTTCTTATCACATTGTGGTTTCATCTCCTGTCTTCTCTCTAATATAAGCTCTATTTATTTTATGTCTTAAATATTAGGCCAACATATTACCACACTCTACCAATGAATCCATGTTGCATAACACTGCCAGGCCAGTAGTAGTAATGACATTATCACTTTACTGAGAATGACTCCTTATTTTATGCAGAGCTAGTTATATACTTTTGTCTGGCTTTTAGCTTTTGTATGGCTTTTAGATTTACTCTAATTGGATCCTATGATACCTACCAATCTTGGTCTCTTACTATTCCTAATTTTTTATTGCAAATAACAGAAAACCCTACATAAACTGGCTTAAAATGTTTCATGTATAAGCTCACAAAGCTTATAAGTAGGGCTGGGTTCAGAGTCAGTAGGTTTGTGGGCTTACAATGTGAAAAAAAGGTTTAAGTTCTTTCTCTCATTCACAGCTGGCCTTGCTCTAAATCTAGTTGATCCCAAGAGGGTAGAATATCCTCATGCTCTGTGTTCCTACTGTAAAAGTGAAAGTCACTCAGTCATGTCTGTCTCTTTGCCACCGCATGGATTATATAGTCCATGGAATTCTCCAGGCCAGAATACTGGAGTGGGTAGCTGTTTCCTCCAAGGGATCTTCTCAGGGATCAAACCCAGATCTCCCACATGGCAGGCAGATTCTTTACCACTCAGCTACCAGGGAAACCCTCAGTGTTCCTATCTTTACCCAAAGTGATCAAGAGACATGCCTTTCCTTTCACTGGCCAGGCAAGAGGATTGGGATTAATGTGACTTTTTATTATCAGATAGGGCTGAATGAGTCCACTCCGGTACTCTTGCCTGGAAAATCCCATGGACGGAGGAGCCTGGAAGGCTACAGTCCATGGGGTCGCTAAGAGTTGGATACGACTGAGCGACTTCACTTTCATTTTTCACTTTCATGCACTGGAGAAGGAAATGACAATCCACTCCAGTGTTCTTGCCTGGAGAATCCCAGGGACGGGAGCCTGGTGGGCTGCCGTCTATGGGGTCGCACAGGGTCAGACACAACTGAAGCGACTTAGCAGCAGCAGCAGCAGCAGCAACAGGGCTGAATAAATACTGGGGATTCAAACATAGAATATATTACAGGTGCTAAAATTAACTGAAACTTACTAAATTCATGTTGATTGATCAATTTTTGAAAGTCTGTTTGCACTGCAAATTTATAAATTGGAAAAAAACCTGTAAGAGTCATTGAATTCCTGGGATTGGTAAAACATGACTTGGGTCTTTCACAGATTGTATGAGATAATAGAATATGATTTCCTTAGGTGGCACAGTGGTAAAGAATCCACCTGCCAATGCAGGAGATTCAGGAGACACGGATTCGATCCCTGGGTTCAGAATATCCCTTGGAGGAAGAAATGGCAACCCACTCCGGTATGACTGAGCATGCATGTTGTGAGTTATTACCATTACCACTAGTTACCCTGACTTATCCTCAGATTCCTGTTATAAAAAATGTGAGTGAATACAGAAATATTTATCAAGATGGTTTTTCTATTAAATTAGAAATGAAGTCCTTAATCCAGTGTGTGGTATATGTAGTGAGTGAGTGAGTGAGTGAGTGTTAGTTGGTCAGTCATGTCCAACTCTTGCGACCCCATGGACTATAGCCTGCCAGTCTCCTCTGTCCACGGGATTCTCCAGGCAAGAATACTTGAATGGGGTGCCAGTCCATTCTCTAGGGGATCTTCCAACCCAGGGATTGAACCCTGGTTTCCTGCAAGCAGATTCTTTACCATCTGAGCCACTAGAGGCCCTGTGGTACATGTACCCTCATGATAAGTCTGAAATAAATCATAGCAAATTAAGACAAATATAGAAATGTATTCTTAATTAAATGGAAATGTGAATGATAAAATTATTATTTAATTGATTAAAGATTATAAAATAAATCAGTGAATCAGTGGTTTCCTGGTTTAAAAAAATTGAGAAACTTACTACTAGTGTAAAAGAATGATTTGTGGTAAATAACTTTGCAAGTGTTTGTTTAAAATTGTTGATCTCAAAATAATGGAAATTTGTGTAATCTGAGGAGGAATTTAAGTATTTATTTTGCAAATGATTAAGCAAGGAATTTTTCCCACAGGTAGTTCAAAAGAATACATCAAATCATCACTGTTTAGATTATTCATATGTCTGTCTTATGGGTCTAAATCCATGTGGTTCTTGTATACCGACTTAGTCTGCTCTTAGTCATGGGTCTATAATTCAGACATACTCAACCTGAAGCTTTGAACAAAAAGAATGACCCCATCATTCATGGTTTCTTAGGAATCCACATCTAGGTTGCATTACTTGAAGCTGCAATTTTGTTCATCCTTACAGCATTTCTTCTGTCCTCCCTGCTTGAACTTATCTTCTTCAATTCCAATTCAAAAACTCCTTGGGAATCCTGCTGCCATCCATTCTTTACAAATCTCCAGCTCAGCAGTGTTTCATTAATCATCATCTCAGTGCTGGCACAGACATTGTGGATGCGAATCTTGTCCTCTATTTATACACGTTTGTTAGAGCTCATAGGGAAATGCTGCTCACACAGATTGATTCAAACTCTGGGAATACTTTACCTTTAAAGGCACTGAAGAGGCCTGACATCACCACCACTTAATAGACCTTTACTTTTGTGCCCAGCTTGATATCTCTCTAGAATCACTCCTTCTAAAAGGAAAAGTGGCCTTCCATTTCCAACTCTGTGTACATACAGAAGTCTGATGCTGTATGTGATTTGTACAGACCAAGCCAGTCCAGAACATCTGTACCTGGATTTGCTGCCCATACAGAATTTTTCATGTAACTTGGAAAAGTAAATCTTAGGAATTTTATCTCCTTGGGCAAAGATACTAAGAGAACAAAAATCTATATTTACCTTGTCTTTTAATACTGTCTTTGGGAGATTAATCTTTTTATGCCATTGAATTCCCTCTTTTTTTTTTTTTTTTTGAAAATGAAAGAAAATACCCTGAAAAAAGCTTAAATTTGGAGCTGTTACTATTGTTCACTCATCCTAAATTCTTCCTTTTTCACATGAAAAAAACAGTTGCCCAGAACTGCTTGTTCATCATTACACTTTAATATTATTATTACAGCCATGACTATTATGGAGCATATATCATTCCAGCAATCACAGTAAGGAAAAGTCTTTGTATCAAAGTGTTCTAAAATAACATGACTGTGAAGACAGAGAAGAATATAGCTAATCTATCTTCCACACTTGGTGACAATAACAAAAGATATGTAAGAACCTTTCCTTTAAGGAGTTTTTAAAAGCAAGAATGATAAAATTGCCAGTAATTTTTAAGAACATGAAAAACGTAAAATAAAAATTAAAATAGTGTATAAAATACTAGGAAAGGTTATGCACATAGTCTTTCTTCCCCCACTCAGCCATATGAGAATGAGCCTTGGGTCTGGAACACATCCTTAACAAAAGAAAAGAGTCCACACAACCTGTGTCAGCCTTGTCACCTTGTCTGGGACTCTAAACTTCTGTCTCTGTTTAGAATGAATGCATCACAGGGTACCTGGGCAAGCCCACTCTTTTATCTGTCCTCTGCAGAGACGGGATGGTGTCCTGTAACAGGGACACAGGAGGGGATTGCACACAGGTTAATTGCCCTGGAGGTACTGATGGACTCCCACTACTAAAGCTGATCTTGTTCTATCTCTTCTCTGAATAAGTGAAGCATTGTTTCATCCAGTGCTTGACTGTGTGTGGTTTCCTTGGTGACTCCATACCAGGATGCAATGAGCAGAAGGATTTAGAGTCCTCCCCAATACCTGGGATTGGTAACATCAGGTATCCCACCCGATGTAAAGTATGATTTTGATTAGATGAGCACCTTTGAAATTGAAAGAAAAAATATTTAAAACCAAAATTATATAGCTACTTCTGCTTTCCGGAGGTAGGGAAGTAGTGACCTAGCACAGTTTACATCACTGAGGAAGCACATCTTGTTATTTCTTGGTCTTTTTACAGAGACTGATGTGGGAAAGAGAAAGGATGAAACTCAAAAGAGATGGTGTATCATTTACCAGACACATTGAGATTTTGGGGACTACAAATGAACGCAGACAGCGACAACCCTCTGTATAACAATGTAGAAGAATTTTCTGGGAGTTGTCAGGGAGAACAAGGAGGGCTGAGAAATAGTGTGGGAGGCCAAAGCCTGAGCTTAATTTTAAGCTGTTTGTGTTTCTGCTACATGAACATCTGCTAAGTCCCCTAACATCAGTAAAGTCTGGTCATATTCTAATGTACATGTGTGGTTAGTGGTGAAACCATGGGAGAGTGAGTAACTGGAACATCTGAGTGGCGCAGTGGAAAGAAATGAACAGCCTTTGAAGGTGAGATTTTGGGGAATCTGCAGATTTAGTCCAAGGTTAGTCCTGCAAGAAAATGGAATGAAAAAAATCTAAAGGCCCACCCCTCTAGGTCATCACAAATCATTGAGCTGAGCTCCCTATGCTATATAGCAGCTTTCCACTAGCTAGCTATTTTACACATAACTAACTTTTTGAGGCTGATTCCTAGTTTTAACAGTTTTTTCTCCATTTTCTCTCTTTTTTTTTTCCTGTTTCACTCTATGCATTGAAATTCTGTGAGTTGGTCCTGTGCTTCTTTTCCTTTTCTAAATTATTTCTTAAACTCCATTTTCTACTCATTCCTGTTATTGTAGTTACTGAAGTATTTAAAGCAAATATCTGACTATAGTTTCATCCATAAATACGTCTATATACATCTTTCAAAAGTAAGAACCTTTTCTTTACAAAACCAGGATGCCATTACCACACTCACAAAATTGTCAATTATTAATGTCATTTAAAATTGAGTCCAATTAAAATTTCCTTCTTTCAAAAATTGACATTTGGAATCAGGATGCAAACAAATAATACTCATTATATTCTACTGTAATGTCTTCTAAACCTCTTTTATTTTTTATTATTTCTTTCTTTTTTAAAAATTTTAATTGGAGGATAATTGCTTTACAATTTTGTGTTGGTTTCTGCCATACAACAAAGCAAATTAGCCATAAGTAAACATAAATATCCTCCTTCTAGAGCCTCCCTTCCACCCCTCCATCCCACCCCTCTGAAAAAAGTGAAAGTGAACTTGCTCAATTGTGTCCAACTCTTTGCGACCCTGTGGACTGTAGCCCACAAGGCTCCTCCATCCATGGGATTCTCCAGGCAAGAATACTGGAGTGGGTTGCCATATCCTTCTCCAGGGGATCTTCCCAACCCAGGGATTGAACCCAGGTCTCCCTCATTGCAGGCAGATGCTTTAACTTCTGAGCCACCAGGGAGGCCCACCCCTCTAGGTCATCACAAATCATTGAGCTGAGCTCCCTATGCTATATAGCAGCTTTCTACTAGCTAGCTATTTTACACATGGTGGTGTATACATGTCAATGCTACTTTCTCAATTCATCCTCTCCTCTTTCTCCCTCACTGTGTCCATAAAATCATCTTCTATGTCTGCATCTGTATTCCTGCCCTGCAAATAGGATCATAAGTACCATTTTTCTAGTTTACATAAATGTGTTAATATATGATATTTGTTTTTCTCTTTCTGACTTACTTCACTCTGAATAACAGGTTTTAGTTTCATCATATTTGTTTATTTTCATGGCTAATATTCCATTGTATGTATTTAACACAATTTCTTTATCCATTCATCTGTCGATGGACATCTAATTTTCGTTCATGTCCTGGTGATTGTAAATAGTGCTGTGATGAACACTGGGGTATGTGTATCATTTTGAATTATGATTTGCTCAGGATATATGCCCAGTAGTGGAAATGCTGGGTCATAAGGCAGTTTTATTTCTAGTTTTCTTTTTTTTTTTTTCTGAAGGAATTTCTAATGCTGTTCTTCAGAATGTTTGTATCAACTTAGATTCTCATCACCAGTGCAGGAGGATTCCTGTTTCTCAACATCCTCCCCAGCAATTATAGTTTTTAGATTTTTTTGATGATGACCATTCTGACCAATTCCTAAACCTCTTTTAATCTAGAATAACCATACCCATCCATTTTTCTATCATTTTTCTGTATGTCTTTGAATTGTTGGTGAAATCTAGTTACTTGTCCCATAGAACAGCCTATTTTCTGAATATATATGATTGCATATTCTTGGTGCCATTTAACCTGTTTCTTTAGTCCTGTGCTTACTATAATTGGATGTTAGCCTAAGTTCTCATTCATTGAATTCGAGTTCAACTTCTTGGCAAGAATACTTTATAAATATATATATAATTCTATGGATAATTTATATCTTATCACATCAGGAGGCACCTAATGTCTGGGTTAGTATTCAGTGCATTCATGGGACAGAATCAAGAAAAGTTTATAAAAGGCACAAGTATATCTATTTGACACTTTGCCTTCACCATTTTTTCTTCCTCTTGGGAATACTAACATGATGTCTGAAGATTCAGCATCCATCTTGTGATCACGAGGACAGAAGCTACAGACAAAGCAAGAGGATAAAAAGTGCATAGACACATTATAGTAAAGACATATGCAATCCAGCGCCAGTCTAACCCTTGATTTATTGTGATATGAAAGAAATAGAATCCCCTTTAAGCTGTTATTATTTGAAATTTCTGCCATCTGCAGCTAAATGCAACATTGATTCACCCTCTCTTTACTTTCCTCCTTAGCAACTCTAGTTTTGAAAGTACCAGGGAAGCCATCCTTGTTGTAAGAAGCTAGCATCTATCCTGATCAGTCTGGACCATGCCATGCTGGTCTCTTCAGTAATTCTAACTTGTGCCCCATACCTTCATCTCTTAACTTTAAAAAAAAAAAGTATATCAAGGCTGTATATTGTTACCCTGCTTATTTAACTTATATGCAGAGTACATCATGCAAAATGTCAGGCTGGATGAAGCACAAGCTGGAATCAAGATTGCAGGGAGAAATACCAATAACCTCAGATATGCCGATGACACCACCCTTATGGCAAAAAGCAAAGGCGAACTAAAGAGCCTCTTGATGAAAAATGAAAGAGGGGTGCCAAAAGCTGGCTTAAAACTCAACATTCAAAAAACAAAGATCATGGTATCTGGTTCCATTACTTCATGGCAAATAGATGGGGAAACTATGGAAACTGACAGACTTTATTTTCTTGGGCTTCAAAGTCACTGCAGATGGTGACTGCAGGCATGAAATTAAAAGACTCATGCTCCTTGGAAGAAAAGCTATGACCAACCTAGACAGCATATTAACAAGTGGATACATTACTGACAAATGTCCATGTATTCAAACTATGGTCTTTCCAGTAGTCATGTATGGATGTGAAGAGTTGAACCATAAAGAAAGCTGAGCACCGAATAATTGATGCTTTTGAACTGTGGTGTTGGAGAAGATTCTTGAGAGTTCCCTGGACTGCAAGGAGATCAAAGCAGTCAATCCTAAAGGAAATCAATCCTTAATATTCATCGGAAGGACTGATGCTGAAGCTAAAGCTCAAATACTTTGGCCACCTGATGCCGGAACTGACTCACTGGGACAGACTCTCACCCTGGAAAATATTGAAGGCAGGAGGAGAAGGTGTTGACAGAGGATAAGGTAGTTGGATGGTATCACTGACTTGATAGACATGAGTTTAAGTAAGCTCCAGGGGTTGGTGATGGACAGGGAAGCCTGTCATGTTGCAGTCCATGGGATCACAGAGTTAGACACTACTGAGCAACTGAACTGAACTGAATTCCCGCCCATATTAATATTTTTTTAATAATGTCATTGACGCAGGTTTGGAGTAAGTTCAACTTACATCTACATACTGTATCCAGTGCTCATGTCTCCAAGGTTTTTTAAAGATCTTTCCTTCCTCTTTATTGCCTTTCCTTCCTTTTTATTGCCTTGTATTTGCTGTGTTGGAAAAGACTGGTATTCATTTGTCCTATAGACTGGTATTCATTTGTCCTATAGACTGGTATTCATTTGTCCTATAGAATGTCCCACATTCTAGATTTGATTGGATGGTCTCTTAGGATTCTGTAACTTGTTCCCCATGTCCTTCATTTTCATGAACATTATACTCTTGCAAACTGATCATTTTTAGGTTGATATTTAACATCACAAGCAAGACTATTTCATGGGCGGTGGTGTGGGCATTCTATTTCCTTACATGTTGAGGAAGATAATGTCTGTTTATACCCATTTTAATGAGACTGGATCACAGGTCTCAGGTGTAGATAGCAATTTTGTATTATTTGGTGTAGTAGGATAAATCTACTAAGTTCACTTCTTGATACTCATCCTAAAGTAACTCTAAATAATATGCATAAGGAAAAGTATAAAAACGTTCCCAGAAGCACTATGATAGAGTTAGAGAGCTTCTGTTTGTCCCTTTCATGACATTCTAGCCAGCCATGTGTCTAGGGGGGCTGAACTCTATGTACAAGTATCAGTGGGCTACTTGGCCCCTGGCTTCTGGTTGTGCTCATCTAAAGAGGACACGAAGCAAGAGATCTAAGGAAGACAAGAGAGGGAGTTCCCAGTGTTTCCACTTCACACGCTTGCCTCCCTCCTGTTAAATTGTCTCTAGTTAAGATTATAGCTTGGGCTTCCCTGGCGGCTCAGTGGTAAAGAATCTGCCTGCAGTGCAGGAGATGTAGGTTCTATCCTTGGATTGGGAAGATTCCCTAGAGAAAGGCATGGCAACCCAATCCTGGATATTCTGCCTGGAGAATCCCATGGACTGAGGAGCCTGGTGGGCTACACTCCATAGGGTTGCAAAGAGTTGGACATACTGAAGTGACAGAGCATGCATGCACACAGGCAAGGTTATATTGAGGCAGCCCTTTCCATGAGATCTATCTATCTAGTTTTTATTACTGCTTCCTTCTCTACTTCTTTCAGGCATAAGTTCAATGATTAGCCTTGAAATTGTCAAGTATCCCTTGAGATTTCCCTATACCCTGCCTGTTTTCCATTTTTTTTTTTTGAACATTCCCTTTCTCAAACTGTTCTTCAAATTCAGCTTGAGCATAGCCTCTATTTCCTGTCAGAATTAGACTGATATATTACTCAAAGGAAAAATATTGGATAAAATGTAAATGTTTATTTATGCATTTGTTTACTCACTAAACAAATTATTTTTGAATTTCAGAAACAATGCATACCCACAACAGGTATAATACAAGATGCAGCTCAGATTTAAGCTGAATAACCAAGCCATGTAAAATACCTCAACTAATATTTGCTATATTCAGAACATTGCATATTTTCAGTAACTTAAAAGTGAATCTGTATCTACATTCCCATCTCGTGATCCCTCTGGAAGCAAAATTTATTTTTTCTATTAGATTAAAAAAATAAATCCAAATTCTTACTCATGGTAGGCATTTCTGGCATTAATTATAGCTGAGTTAAACAGAAACATAGAAAACTTTGAAGATTTATCAAGCATTGAAAAATGATCACTTATAGCTACTCCTTAGGAGCTCTAATGATAAAGGCAGTTCTCCACTTTCTAATAACATGTAATATTTATGTTGCACAGCGTAATTCAATAGAACAGCATACTGACCAATGGTAACATGAAAATAACCTCTTAAAATTTTATCCTTAATTAGGAGTGAACATGAAAACAACACAACTAAATACATTAAGAAATAGAAGATAGTTACCACTGAAAATTTTTCTAATAAGTTATTTTTGGAGGTATAAACAACCCAACTTGAATCTGTTTTATAAAGACTAAAGAATTACTTACAGAAACGTTAAAGATGCTGAGGTCTAAATAAGCTGAACAAAACAATTGAGCACATGTCTTCACCAGATGCCTACCTTGATTATTTTATGAACAGCTATTCTGCTGCCCAGTTTTTATGTGCAATTTTATTTTACATATGTGCACAAGAGAGAAAGTGAAATGAGAGACAGTTCGACATTAGCCATATTTAGCATTCCCTTAGGACATCACTGGAAAAGGAAATGGTAACCCACTCCAGTACTCTTGCCTGGAAAATTCCATGGACGGAATAGCCTAGTAGGCTACAGTTCATAGGGTCGCTAAGAGTTGGACACGACTGAGTGACTTCAGTTTCACTTTTCACTTTCAGGCATTGGGACAACCCACTCCAGTATTCTTGCCTGGAGAACCCCAGGGACAGAGGAGCCTGGTGGGCTGCTGTCTCTGGGGTTTCACAGAGTGGAACATGACTGAAGCGCCTTAGCAGCAGCAGCAGTAGGGCATTACATATTCACCGGTTCAGACACAAATTATTCCAGAGAAAACTGGATGAAATCATTGTAGCTGTTAAGCATGTCATTTTGTATTGAGAGCTAATATGAAAGATGATAAAATCCATAAGGATATTATCTCTAATTTCTGAAAAATAAACCTAAAAAGAAAAAGAAGAAACAAAAAATCATCCACCATCAACAACAGAAAAAACATGAATCAGATCTAAGGGACAAATATACCTCACTAAAAGATAAACATCTAGAATACCCAGCATGCAAGTCCAAGCTGAATTTGAACACACTTATTCCTGTAAGCTAGTGTGACCAGACAATATTGCCTGCCATAGTCTGTCTACAAACTATAAAATTAGCAAGTCATATCAATCATGAAACTGTTGAGTCAGCCACCTGTACTGATTACTGATATGGCCAGGAAAATTTCACTGACTTTTTCTGCCATATCATAATCCATTTGGTCAGAAGCAGACAACTTTGCTAAAAGTGAGTTTCCAATAGTGGCAGTCTTTGTTGACAAGCAGGTGCCAAAACCATGCTGACTTGAAAATGACAAATGACTTTGCCAGAAATTCACCTCAGACTTTACTGAGTTGTTAGCCCCAAGAAATATCTCTTAATGGATGACTCACAAGTTCTGCAAGAACCTTGGCAAAATTCTTTCTTCTCAGAGATGTAGCCACTAACCATACTTTTTATATTTTAGTAGAAATACAAACTTGATAAACACATGATAATATCCAAGTGAAAACTTGCCCCTGTGTTGTTAAACATGGACATAGGTTTTGTTTTTTTTTTTTTTCAAGATCTTATTGAAGGATAACAAACATGCCAAGCCTAAGTATGTGTGCGTCCTCAGAGGCTTCAGTTGTGTCGAACTCTTTGTGACCTATGGACTGTAGCCTGCCAGACTCCTCTGTCTGTGAGATTCTCCAGGCAAGAATACTGGAGTGGGTTGCTATGCCCTCCTCCAGGGGATCTTCCCGACCCAGGGAGTAAATAAGCATTTCCATGCATCTCCTGCATTTCAGGCAGATTCTTTACTACTGAGCCATGGAGGAAGTCCAAACACCAGTATAGACACTATAAATGCAGTTTGTTGAAGTTTGGAATCAGAATTCAGAATAAAAAATAAAAATCTACCTGCACTCCAAGAAGCTTCCTTTTGCTCCTCTCCAGTCACTGTCTATATAATCCTGTAACCAATGCATAGATTAGCTTTACCTGTATTTGTACATTTTATAAATGAAATCACAAGGTATAGCTTCTTGTGTGTGGCTTCTTTCCCTCAATGTTATTATATCTGTGCTTTCTATTCCTCCTGCTCAGGGCCTTTTTTCTTATTAATTTCATCATGTATTTCCAAATCCAAGTCATACTAATATGCAACTTGCAAAGTAAAATATAATCAGGGAATGTAGGGCTCAAAAATATTAATTTTTGAGGAATCTTTGGCATACTCATTGGAAATATTCTGGTTTCTTAGGTCAAAGAAAAACTGACCAGAATAAAAGCTCAACTGAATAAGAACGCTATTGATAAAAGTGCTAAAAACTGACCATGAAATCCAATATGTACACTTAAAAAGTGACTGAAGAGTGTAAATAAATAATAATAATGGATAATTTAAAAGGCTTAATATACCTTTAAAATTCAGGTCATTGGGCTCTGAAATGAAACATTTTGTACTGGGGAAGCACTTTGAAACACTAAATGTACATCTCATACACTTTCATAGATTAATAGATCAATATTTAAATATGAAAATAGATTTTCAACCTCATATAATCACTGAATAAAGACTAAAACTCAGGGCTTTGATCTGTATATCTCCAAAAAATATATTGTGAGAATAAGGTTATTATAACTCAGCTGAGCAAAGCAATGAGGAAAAGAGAAAGAAGGGACTCAGAAAAGTCCTTCAAATATGTATAATATAAAAATCACATGCAACTTTAGAGTAGATATTATTTTATTCCTTCTTTCAACAATCTTGCCCCCATTTTTCAAAATTTAAATCCTTGCGGTTATTGGAAAGTTGCCAGTTTAGTAGTGGAAATAAGCTGCTTAACATAGAAGTCATTACCATGTTTTGGACAATATTAATACAGACATGTCCAAAATACTGTAGATTCAGTTCCAGATCACAGCAATAAGGCTAATACCACAATAAAACAAGTCTCACAGATTTTTTGGTTTCCTAGTATACATAAAAATTGTGTTTATACTATTAGTACATGATAGTCTATTAAGTGTGTAATAGCAATACTTTATTGCTTAAAAAACGCTAACCATCATCTGAGCCTTCAGCCAGTCATAATGTTTTTGGTGGTGAAGGATCTTAGTTCAATGTTGGCAGTTACTAACCTATTAGAGTAGTGTTTGCTGAGGGTTAAGGTGGTTGGGTCAATTTCTTAAAACAAGACAATGAAGTTTGTTATATTTATTGACTCTTCCTTTCACAAATGATTTCTATATAGTATGCAACAGTGTTTGATAGCATTTAACCCACAGTAGCACTTCTTTCAAAATTCTAATTAGTTCTCTCAAACCCTGCCATGCTTTATCAATTAAGTATATGTAATATTCTAAATCCTTTGTTGTCATTTCAACAATCTACATAGTAACTTCCACAAAGTGAGAATTCATGTGGGGAAGGGGGTGGGTGTGGACTCGAGGTAGGGTAGTGGGGCCTGAACAGAGCTGACAATAGCATCTGTGCAAGGGGACCTGGAGGCAGCACTGATAATGGAAACGAGGTTATATACAGGGAGGATGCTACTAATAAGTGAATACATTAAAAAGAGCTTTTCACTCTTCAAGAAGGGAGACACACTTACAGGAAGAAAGAAAACTAGAACAAACACTGTGTTGGTAAATTGTACTTGGAAATAATTGGCATAAACACATGATTTTCAATATACATTATGAAGATATTTTTAAACACATATATGTGTGCATGTGTGCACATTAAGTCACTTCAGTTGTGCCAGACTTTCTGAGGCCCCCACCGGGCTCTTCTGTCCATGGGATTCTCCAGGCAAGAATTCTGGAGTGGGCTGCCATTTCCTTCTCCAAAACACATACACACACATATACGTGTGTGTATATACACACACATATATATATATATACATATATATCTACTGAGAAGGCCTGGAGCAGTGACCAACCTCCTCCCCAAATCAGTGAGTACACGTAGAAGCCAAACTTTTGTTTCCAAATATTTTCTTCATGAAAAGGAATAAAAGCTTCACTGAAAAACTGCTGGTTACAAGCTAGGGCAGGAAATGGTTAAGGGAATGACAAAATGACCTGGAATATATTCCTGTGCAAAAAATAATGAAGAACTCAAAAAGTCATGTGATATATCAAAAGAGGAGCCAGTCCATGGGTCATGAAGAGTTGGACACTACTTAGTGACTGAAAAACAAATATCAAAAGAATGCAGAAGTCAGCTTAAAGGTGCTTCTTCCAGGCAAATCTGGAGTAACTTCAGTACCAAAAGAAAGAATCATGATACTAACAGATTATAACTCATTGAATAAAACAGGAATCTATGAGCACATGGATATATAAACAACCAAATAAGATGAAAGAAGTGAACACTTTTCCTTACAGTAGAATGCCAACTAATAAAAGTAGAAAGAAATTTAAATTTAAAAAATCACCAGTGGAGACTCCCATAGTCATGATTATCATAACATCAGTTCAGTTCAGTTCGGTCACGCAGTCATGTCCTAATCTTTGCGACCCCATGAATTGCAGCACGCCAGATCTCCCTGTCCATCACCAACTCCCGGAGTTCACTCAAACTCATGTCCATCAAGTCGGTGATGCCATCCAGCCATCTCATCCTCTGTCATCCCCTTCTCCTCCTGCCCCCAATCCCTCCCAGCATCAGGGTCTTTTCTAATGAGTCAACTCTTCACATGAGGTGGCCAAAGTATTGGAGTTTCAGCTTCAGCATCAGTCCTTCCAATGAACACCCAGGACTGATCTCCTTTAGAATGGACTGATTCGATCTTTCAGTCCAAGGGACTCTCAAGAGTCTTCTCTAACACCACAGTTCAAAAGCATCAATTCTTCAGCGCTCAGCTTTCTTCACAGTCCAACTCTGACATCCATACATGACCACTGGAAAAACTATGACTAGTCAAGGCTATGACTAGATGGATCTTTGTTGGCAAAGTAATATCTCTGCTTTTGAATATGCTATCTAGGTTGGTCATAATTTTCCTTCCAAGGAGTAAGCGTCTTTTAATTTCATGGTTACAATCACCATCTACAGTGATTTCAACAAATGCTAAAACTAGTATGTAAGATATTGATGAGAAATGAGAAGTATATATTGTCTCAAAGTGTCTTCCAGAAAATACTGATTAATTACAAATTTTAAAGGTATAACTTTACAGTGGAGAAACTTAGAAAGTACCACTTAATGCTGTGATGAAAGTTTACATCACTGGTAATGAGACAAATCAAAACCATGTACCATTGGACAAGATTCATAAAAAAGAACCCAGCACCATTTCTATATTTTTTCTTGAAAGACATAACCTGATACTTGATTGAAAATTGAGAAAATATAGACAAATCCAAAGCTGAGGTCAGTTCTGTAAAATAACTAGCCTATAGCATTTGTAAGAGTCAAGGTTGTGAGAGTCAGAAAATATTGAAGAATTATTTCAAACTGAAAGAAATTTAATTTAATTATATGTATAATTAAGCATAACATGTAATCAACTGGATCTTATTACTATAAAAATATTATAAAAAGATTTAGTGAAACGACCAGGGTCTACATATTTGATAATAGTAATGTTTTAGTGTTATTTTCCTAGTTTGAATGATTGTGCTGTTCTTATGGGAGGAAATGTCCTTATTTGTAGAAAATAGACTACAGCTTAATGTCAAACACTACAAGGGAAAAAAGGTTTTAGTACTGTACTGCAACTTTCCTGTGAACTCAAAATTATTTTAAAATAAAATAATAGAAAAAAAGGAGGGGAATTTAGATGTTTAATGTGTTTAGTTTCAGTTTACAAGATGAAAAAATCCTAGGGAGCTGATGTACAACATCACTGATATACAACAATGGGAAAAGTATACTTAATATTTCTAAACTGTACACTTAATAATGATTAAGACGAGTCTGGGATTTTTGTGGGGTTTTTTTTGCCATGATAAAATTGAAACAAGTAAATCAACAAGCAACAAGTATTGTTTAGGACATGGGTTCTCAATGCTGAGCAGTGTAGTTTTCAGAAAATACAGATGTCTAAATCCCAGTAAGGGCTTCCTGGTGGCTCAGTGGTAAAGAATCCACCTGCTAATGCAGGACACATGGTTCGATCCCCGGGTCTGGATCAGGAAGATCCTTTAGAGAAGGAAATGGCAACATGCTCTAGTATTTTTGCCTGGAAAATCCCATGGACAAAAGATCCTGGTGGGCTATAGTCCCAGGGGTCACAAAAGCATTGGACGTGATTTAGCAACACAACAACAAAAATCCCACATGTAGATTATGATTCAAAATGTCTGAATTATAATTTGGGTTTTTCCTTTTTTTTACACAGATGTGAAAACACTGATTACACTTCCTAACTTGCAAGTAAATAACCAGAGCTACATTGGAGTAGCAAAAGCACTTGACCTGGTTCACAGCATTCCACTTACTAGTTTTATAACCTTGGACAAATCACATCAACACTCTCATCTTTAAGGCCCTCATCTCTAAAATGGGGATAATAATTTCTGCCTCATAATATTGCTGAGTTGCTCACAGGAGATAATGTATATAAAAGCACTGCAGAAATATAAAGTCGTATTATAATATGAGAAATTGATGAGTAAATTTCTCTATTATAAAGGGAGTCAACGTATGACAACTATATCATGTCACTGAAGTGCAGCAGTACACTCCAGTAAGCCATTCCACAAAATTTAGATAATACACCTATGTGACTCTTGGCTCTGGAACATAAATATTCTGACGCCACCAAGCAAATTACTGAGAGAGTAAGACCTGAATGAAACTCCATTTGCAAGCTTAAAACTGGTGACTTTTTCATGTCAGTGGGCCCTCTATTAGGACATTTTCTTGGATCTCATGATAGAGGGAAAACAACAACAAAAAGAAAGATAGTAAGTTGAATGATAGAAAAGGATGGCCTCTAACAATCTTTAGTAAAAATAGCTTCCACTCAACTTCTCAAATAAGCCGATGTCCAGAAATAGTGGGTAGGCAGCCTGAAGTTTGTCATCCTTGTGTGGTTGCTAACATGACAATGCCTTTGGAGGTTAAACTCATAGTCTTTCCATCAGGGAGATGAGGTCAAATTTCAGCCCCAAATAAGCAACCTTGGACACGCTTCTTGTCTCTGAGGCTCAGGTTCATGATCGGCAAAATGATAGTGCAAATTTCATAAGTTCAAACAAATTGAATAAGTGTTTGATAAATGTTAGCAATTACAATTTCTTATAAATGATGATATTCAGTACAGTTCCCCTCTGTCTTTTCCATAATGAGTGTTAGCTCATTATGATAGCATGCTTAAGATAGCAGCTGGGATTAGAGTCCTAAGAAGTTACTAGTATGGCCTTCTGAAGTTGCTAGGTAGATGAATATTGCAAAAAATTAATTAATTAATAAGCCCACTGGAGCTTAAAGTACAGTTTCGATTTACAGATAATATCTCAACAATGCTTCAAGAAGAGCTAAATTTGTATAAAGCTCTTTGTTGAATAAGGGAGAGGGTGAAGTGGCTTTTAAAAGAGAAAAATTCCAGAAATCAAACCATGTTTTTTCTCTAAGATTCACTCAGTGTAACACCAATTTTCATTTAATATATTCTTTTAGGAGAATCATGTTATATCACTACCAATTTAGATGCAAGATGAAGAAGAGGAACAGAAACAAAACAGTTTTGGAGACCATCGTCATCATAAGAACACTTATGAAAAAGATGCCAGTTGAAATATACTGTGGTCGCCTATCTCATATCAGAAGACAAAAATTCCTATATGAATCAAGTCAGACTACCTACAGTAGCCACTGGTTTTTAAACTTCGCTAGTTGGCCTTATAATCCATTCACTTTCAAGGTAAAAAATAAAAATTCTTTTATAAATTTCTTTTTGTTCATAAATCCCTGTGAAATTTTATACCTAAATTCTATATATATGCTGTATATTAACACATATATATGGAATTCAGAAAGATGATATTGATGATCCTACATGCAGGACAGAAAAGGAGACAGATATAAAGAGCAGACTTTTGGACTCAGTGGGAGATGGTGAAGGTGGGATGATTTGAGAGAATAACATTGAAACATGTACATTACCATATGTAAAATAGATGGCCAGTTCAAGTTTGATGCATGAAGCAGGGCACACAAAGCTGGTGCTCTGGGAGCAACCCAGAGGAATGCGGTAAAGAGGGAGGTGGGAGGGGGGTCCAGGAGGGGAAACACATGTATACCTGTGGCCAAATCATGCTGATGTATAGCAAAAACCATCACAATATTGCAAAGTAATTATCCTCCAATTAAAATAAATTAATTTCTTTTAAAAAATTTATGATATCTATTTTACCCTTAGGGCTTCCCAGGTGGCTCTAGTGATCAACAATCTGCCTACCAATGCAGGAGTTTGATCCCTGGGTTGGGAAAATGCCTTGGAGTAGAAAATGGCAACCTGCTACAGTATTCTTGCCTGAAAAATTCCATGGACAGAGGAGCTTGGCAGATTACAGTCAATGCATTGCAAAGAATGTGCTTACAAAATTCAGGAAATATGTTATAATTCAGATATAAAAATCATCCCTCTTATTATATAAAGTTGATCAGCTTTAAAATACTTGGTTCCTTTCTGTGGAATAATGAATTCTTATCCATTGTTCCTATCAAAAATAATGATCTCCAATATTATTCATCAGTACTACAGATTAATCCATTAAAAATTTCAAGGAATTTTCAGAATCGAAAATTGCTGTTTTACTCAAACTGTAGTTTTGGTCACAGTGTGCCATTTGTCAGGAATCTACAAGGGTTTTGATTTTTCGGTCAAATTGCTATTTTTTAAAATACATTGGTGAACAGATAGTTAAAATATTTTGTAACTATTCATATGAAAATGCAAAACATTTCTACTTTTCATTCCCTCACTGTTTAAAAAGACCATACATTTTCTAATCTCCCTCACTTTATTTCTATGACAAAATGACAGGTACAGAAATGTCTGCAGGGAAAATACATCCTGATTAGCAAGGGTTCCAAGGTATCATTTTAGATTTTTTAAAAAGTGATTAGTTCCCTTTTGTTCCTCTACAATAGTCTGTTGATTTTCTTAAATACTGCAAAGAAATTTAAAGAAAAGAAAAAATCTTAACAACTAATTCACAAGATGTACAATCAATATATTGCTCATCAAGGACTGTACTTTTATTGTGGTAAAAGAAAGGTGTCGAGAAATGCTAGAGAATTGAAAAAATATGAACCATTTAGTTTGATTGATCTTGGTTGTATGATAATTTACAACATGTACCTCCAAGGTTTGCATATACTATTTTAGCATTTTAGAGTAATTATCATTGTGAAACTTTCACAACTACACTTTATTTCCACAGGTAATTAAGGTGACCTAGTTATGTCTGCATAAGGCTTAGTCTATGAATAATGCAGACCCAGGGGAGACTAACAGGTCACTAACAGCAATCAATCTAACTGATGGAAAAGAGGAAGAATCTTGTAGATGATATTTGCCCTATACTATTACAAGGCTATTTTTAAGATGCTTTATTTCATCACCAATACTCTACAAACAGAAATAATTTCCTTTGAACTTTCTTGGTTTCATTTTGGGCTTCTTTTAAAACTTGAACTGTTGAGCATGGTAATTATTTTCAGTCATAAGGAGAATAGAGATTCAGTTCTCAAAATGAATTTCAGTTTTGCCGATTTCCAACAGCATGTTTAAAGAATTGTTTCTATTTACCTATGCTTAACAGATTCTTAGCTGGTACTCTTCTGTCTGTGGATTATTGTTTATCGCCATGGCCTTACAAATGCTATAACACAGAAAAGTGTCACTCAACCCCAAATTGTTCTCTTTCCTAAAGACGGCCCTGAATCCAAAGTCCTACCTCCTACATCGAAACAAAGTCAATATTCTGGCAGCTAACTGATCTTACTGAAAGAAGAGAATCTAGTTTCTTGTAGAAACCCACAAAATGCAGCTTCTGTCCTTTCTTTTATACACAACCTTGAAGTTCACTACAAAATAATCAATGCATCAGATATACCACCAAGAACACAATCTTGCTCAATATATAAAGGTCACAAGTGTGTTTATTTAAAGCCTCCCTTGGGTTAATTAATGGACACATTTATTTCAGAAAAAGAAAGCCAAAAGTCAACAGAAATATAAAATACTTCAAATAATATGAAGTAGATTTAAGGCCAGAAATTTTTTTTCCACCTCATGGCACTATGGCTGAGAAGACATAGATAATATATTTCACATTTTACTTACAAATGAATTTTTCATTTTCACTTCTGGGAAATACTAACAAATCAAACTCCGTTTCTTAAATAGTGTTGTCTGTGTTCCTAGACATTAAAATTCTAATAGCTTAAACGGAAGCATATACAAAAGAAAAATAAATGCCATTAAATATGCAAAATACTTGTATTCACTCTTGAATCATTATTCAATTAATGAATGACTTATTATCATACCATAAATGAGAATGATACTTGGATAGGAGCTCTAGCTGCTTGAGGGTGAATGTCGTGCGCATTTTTCCTGGAGTCCTTAATAAGTGACACATTTGTGTCATTACATTTGAGGTGAAGCAGAAGCCTCTGTCAGATTTGATTCACATGGGCAATCCCCAGTGGCAAAACATCTGATTAACTAGCAAAGCCACTGTCATTAACAGCTGTATCATTGGAAGCTTGAAAGTATTCAGCCTATTTAGTAACCGAATGTATTATCATAATCACTCTCATCTCTGGCACATATCCAGGAGATATTAACTACTACCCAAATAATTTACTATTAAAATGGTTAGGTATAAATGAAACAGTGCATGTACTGGTATAATTTATATTGAACCATATAGCCCATATGCTCTATTTGACTCCAGTAAAGTCTATTTGGGGATTCCCAGGTAAGTAAGTGATAAAAAAAAAAAAAAAAAATCTTCCTGTCAATGCAGGAGACTCTGGAGACTTGGGTTCAATTCCTGGGTCAGGAAGATCCCCTAGAGGAGGATATGGCAACTCACTCTAGTATTCTTGCCAGAAATATCTCTCAGACAGAGGAGCCTGGTGGGCTACACACACAACAGTAACTTCAAGACAATTGTGGATGAGTTCTTCATTTGTAATTTTGCTGGACTCATTTAGTAAAAATTGCTTGTAATAAGACCTTGCAGAAGGGTCTATTAATAGTTCCTTTATTCTAAATAAAGTATATTCTCCAACTTGTGGGCACAGATATGTGCATTTGAGTTATGTATTAAGGTGTGCCAGAAGGGTGTGACTTTTCATTATATGCAACTGTTTTAATGGGACAATTTTCTAAATCTCTCACATATTCTAAACTGTGATTATAAAAAGAAAAGTACATCAATGACTTTGCTTGATAAAATCTTGTCAATTTTGTAACAGATTACCATTTAGAGTAGCTATGAAAGAAAATTGTCAAATGTAAATATGGTGCCTACAGATAAATAAAACTTCATAAAAAGTTGTATTAAAATCTGTTATTATTATTTACCTACATGAAAATAAGGAAAATAATTTACCCAAATTTTAGTTTTACTCTTAATAAAATTTGTTTCAATCCTTAAAGTAGAAGAATACATTTTAAAAATCTATTAATATGATAAGTTTAAATAACACTTATATCTGGTTCACTTTCTTATTTTACTCTACCCCATTAACTTGTCATAACCATCCATCATCTTGTGGAACAAAATTTTAATTTAGAACTTAATGAAGAGATTGGTGATGCTTTAGTTTACTTGGTTATAAGTAACATGGATTTGGAAGGAGTACTCATAAGTAAAAATCTAATAACTTACAAAGACAATCTGTCTCAATGACATAAAATAACTTGGTAAAATTTTTCAAATATACATCTAATTCCTAAGTCTCAAGGCAGCATTGAATGGAAACTGCAAGGTAACATCCAGTAAAAATACTTGAAGATCATAATGATTAAAGCAAAACAAAATGAAGGTGTTTAAAAGTAAAAGACTATTCTGAATTGATAACTTTAGTACCTATATGCTATCTAAAGCCAAAGCATGCTATCTAAAACCAGACTGCAACTGCCTAGACTGGTATGAAGAAACTGTGTGCTCACTTACATATGTTCCAGGCAGGTAAATATTGTTATAATAAATGCCTGCATGCTAATTGCTTCAGTTCTGTCTGACTCTTTGCAACCCTGTGGACTCTAGCCCACCAGACTTCTCTGTCCGTGGGATTTTTCAGGCAAGAATACTGGAGTGGGTCCCTGTGCCTTCCTCCAGGGGATCTTCCTGAGCCAGGGATCGAACTCACATCTCTGTGTCTCCAGCATTGGCAGGCAGGTTCTTTACCACTAGTGCCACCTGGGAATCCATTATAATGAATGACCAGTTTGCTTAATGGTTTCAAAAACAAATATTTCACATATATTTCTCTTTAAAAAACAGTTTATAATGACTTACTTTTTATTTTTGCATGTATGAGTATCTCGTGTTTTCTCTAAATTCAGATTCTTGAGAAGGAATTACAGCCCCAAAATGTTATCCTTGGAATATTAAAGAATGTACTTTAAAAGTAATAAATGGAGATAGCATCAGCAATTAGAGAACACTTTCACAATTCAATTAATGTTATATTTTATTGTCGCCTTTTGTAAGGAATGTGTTCTCCTGATTAAATGTACAGAATGCTCTCCAGAACCGTTCAGAGTCTCTCCAAAGGATAGACTAATTACCAACTGTTAATATTAAAAATACACTTGGGATGGAAAAATAGGACTTCAATTTACAGTAATAATTTGAGGATGGAATTATTCCTGTAGTAAATTGTCACAGCTGCTGAAAGTGTGATGACACTAATGAAAAACCCATGAAAATAAAATAAATACAGTTATAATTTTCCAATAGATCTTGAGATACTGTGCCAAGAAACATAAAATGTTTGTTACACTTCACAATTTATAAACTGAGACTTATATCTTATGTTTACATAAGAGTTTGGAGTTATACAGTGTTTTTAAATGTGACATGAATATAATTTTGACAACTGAATAATACTGGCATTTAGCATTTAAGTCTCTCTATGCTTAATATTATTCATAAAATATTTATTTGGTATTAGTGATGGCCAAACCACGTGACTGAGTGGTAATGCATCTGTCTGCCAAGCAGGTTTGATCTCGTGGGTTTGATTCCTGAGTCGGGAAAATCCCCTGGAGAAGGAAAAGGCAACCTGCTCTAGTATCCTTGCTGAGAAATCCCATGGACAGAGGAGTCCAGTGGGCTACAGTCCATGGGGTCACAAGAGAGTTGGACACGACTTAGTGACTAAAAAACAAACCAGATAACCCCAAAATTGGTCAAGCAGAAACATATTTTTATCTCATATAGTTTATATTTTTTTGACAAGCTGAATGTTCTTACCAGTACTGTCATCACCACCATCCCATCCCCAGAATTTTTGCTTCCCTTTGCTAAAGGATTCCCAGTTGTCCAAACATCTGTTTATGCAAAACAGACTTACAGAAAGTAAGAGTATTCAAGTTACTGGGCACAAGCTTAGCACGTTACCTGCCTCTGAATCTCCTGCCAAACCCAACCATCCACAGATTATGTACATGAATGAAAAGCTTTCAGATATGACCTCACTCATCATCTGTTAGGGCAGAGGAATTTTTCTCTCTCCATGCCTGTGTAAATTCAATCCGGTCATCCTAATGTAGGATGAGTTCTCTGTCTATAAAGGAAAAGACTAATTTCACTTCACAACTTGATTCAATGTGTTTACATAAAACAAAAGTACTTCCATTGATTTAGCACTTTAGTTTACCAAGCACTGTCACTTATTTCATCACTGTACACCCTCACTAGACCTTATAACATAGTTACAGACATCTTTTCTCCAGACTGAGAATAAGATTTAAATGTGAATCTTCCTTTTCAAAAGTCCTCATATTTTTATTTATTATATTTGGTTATTTTAAGTTGCAATGATATTGGGTTTTATTAGAAGCTTCTTTTTCCTTTTTTTAATAACTCAGAAGTATTTGCTTTTTACTGTTGCCTCCATTGTTCAGTGGCTACATGCTGTTTATACACTATCATAGATCAATAACATTATCATCAAATAAAGTCTGTAGAAACTGAAATAAATTTATGCTTGAAAACTGCCTATTAAATCACTGTGTAGTATAAGGAAAAAATATAACTTCTAAGAAGGATTTGTAATTTAGTCTCAGTGTAGCAGTAATTTATACTGACAATCTACTTTGCATAGATTTTGGCCATTACTAGGAGAAACAACATTCCAGATTCCTATGCAATATTGCTCTTTACAGCATCAGACCTTGCTTCTATCATCAGTCACATCCACAGTGGGTATTGTTTTTCCTTTGGCCCCATCCCTTCATTCTTTCTGGAGTTATTTCTCTACTGATCTCTTGTAGCATATTGGGCACCTACTGACCTGGGGAGTTCCTCTTTCAGTATCCTATCATTTTGCCTTTTCATACTGTTCATGGGGTTCTCAAGGCAAGAATACTGAAGTGGTTCACCATTCCCTTCTCCAGTGGACCCCATTCTGTCAGACCTCTCCACCATGACCCACCCATCTTGGGTGGCCCCACAGGGCATGGCTTAGTTTCATTGAGTTAGACAAGGCTGTAGTCCTAGTGTGATTAGATTGACTAGTTTTCTGTGAGTATGGTTTCAGTGTGTCTGCCCTCTGAGGCCCTCTTGCAACACCTACTGTCTGATTTGGGTTTCTCTTACCTTGGACGTGTGGTATCTCTTCACAGCTGCTCCAGCAAAGCGCAGCTTCTGCTCCTTACCTTGGACGAGCGGTACCTCCTCACCGCCACCCCTCCTGACCTTGCACGTGGAGTAGCTCCTTTCGGCCCTCCTACGCCTGTGCAGCCACCGCTCCTTGGACATGGGGTTGCTCCTCTCAGCCACTGCCCCTGTCCTCGGGCATGGGGTAGCTGCTCTCAGCCGCTCCTGCACTGTTGCAGCCTGGCATTCTCAGCCCCCACCCCTCACCTTGGACGCGGGGTTGCTCCTCTTGGCCATCGCCCCTGACCTCGGACGTGGGGTAGCTCCTCTCGGCCATGCCTCTGTGCAGTCCGTGGCAGCTGGCGCACCACACTGGGCTGGAAGAAGCACAAGCTGGAATCCAGATTGCCGGGAGAAATATCAATAACCTCCCATATGCAGATGACACCACCCTTATGGCAGAAAGTGAAGAGGAGCTAAAAAGCCTCTCGATGAAAGTGAAAGAGGAGAGTGAAAAAGTTGGCTTAAAGCTCAACATTCAGAAAACGAAGATCATGGCATTTGATCCCATTTCTTCATAGGAAATAGATGGGGAAACAGTGGAAAGAGTGGCAGACTTTATTTTGGGGGGCTCCAAAATCACTGCAGATGGTGATTGCAGCCATGAAATTAAAAGACTCTTACTCCTTGGAAGGAAAGTTATGACCAACCTAGGTAGCATATTGAAAAGCAGAGACATTACTTTGCCGACTAAAGTCCGTCTAGTCAAGGCTATGGTGTTTCCAGTGGTCGTGTATGGATATGAGAGTTGGACTATGAAGAAAGCTGAGCACAGAAGAATTGATGTTTTTGATTTGTGGTGTTGGAGAAGACACTTGAGAGTCCCGTGGGCTGCAAAGAGATCCAACCAGTCTATTCTAAAGGAGATCAGTCCTGGGTGTTCATTGGAAGGACTGATGCTAAAGTTGAAACTCCAATACTTTGGCCACCTCATGTGAAGAGTTGACTCATTAGAAAAGACTCTGATGCTGGGAGGGATTGGGGGCAGGAGGAGAAGGGGACGACAGAGGATGAGATGGCTGGATGGCATCACCAACTCGATGGACGTGGGTTTGGGTGAACTCCGGGAGTTGGTGATGGACAGGGAGGCCTGGCGTGCTGCAATTCATGGGGTCGCAAAGAGTCAGACATGACTGAGCAATTGAAATGAACTGAACTGAACTGAATAACACAGCAAGGAGATCCAACCTGTCAACCATAAAAGAAATCAGTCCTGAATATTCATTGGAAGGACTGATGGTGAAGCTGAAACTCCGATACTTTGGCCACCTAATGTGAAGAACTGACTCATTTGAAAAGATCCTGATGCTGGGAATGATTGAAGGCAAGAGGAGAAGGGGACAACAGAGGATGAGATGGTTGGATGGCATCATCCACACAACGGACATAAGTTTGAGTAAGCTCCAGGAGTTTGCAGTGGACAGGGAAGCCTGGCATGCTGCAGTCCATGCGGTCGCAAAGAGTTGAACGTGACTGAACTACACTGAGGAGAAACAACATAGATACCACTAAAATATATAGAAAAATAATTTTACATATGATGGCATTGATGAAGCAAAGTATCATTACTAAAGTATCTCTTTATAACGCTCTCTAGATTTCTCTTTCCTAACTGCTTCAAATCACATATCCATATTCTTTGCATTTTATTCTCCCTTTTCTTGTCTTAACATCCATGTTAGAAGGTTGATTCCACACATCTATCCATGGCTTTGTTTCCTTTAACTTGAAAGAATGCTCATTTCAACTTTTATGTCCCACAGGTGCAAAGAAACCAAGGTACAATTCCAATTAGGAAATGTATTTCAATGCAAATAAAAACAGATATGATTCCTTTAATCCACAAGATATCTGTTCAGTTCAGTTCAGTTCAGGTGCTCAGTCCTGTCTGACTCTTTGTGACCCCATGGACTGCAGCATTCCAGGCTTCCCTGTCCTTCAGCAATTCCTGGGGCTTGCTCAAACTCATGTCTGTTGAGTCAGTGATTCTAGCCAACCATCTCATCTTCTGTCGCCCCATTCTTCTCTTGCTTTCAATATTTCCCAGCATGAGGGTCTTTTCCAATGAGTCAGTTCTTTGCATCAGGTGGCCAAAGTATTTAAGCTTCAGCTTCAGCATTAGTCCTTCCAGTGAATATTCAGGACTGATTTCCTTTAGGATTGACTGGTTAGATCTCCATGCAGTCCAAGGGACTCTTCAAGAGTCTTCTCCAACACCACAGTTCAAAAGCATTAAGTCTTTGATGCTCCGTTTTTTATTATAGTCCAACTCTCACATCCATACATGACTATCCATACATAGCTTTGACCAGATGGACCTTTGTCAACAAAGGAATGTCTCTGCTTTTTAAATATGCTGTCTAAGTTGGTCATAGGTTTTCTGTAGGCTTCCTGTTAAAATGTTTATTCATTCATGTATTTATTTCATTGCATTTGCTTTGTATCTGTTTCTGAGTATTTTTCACTTCTACACTCCTTAACAGAATCTAGAGAAACATTTTGTGCTTCACAAAGGAACTGTCTTCATTTCCTACAACCATCTATGCTTTATGCAAAGCATATTGTCAGTGCTTTTCTTGGCCACTATTCACCAACGTGGAAAGAGAAAGACTAGGCAAAGAATCAGATGCCATCAAGGCCAGAGAATGTGTTACAAATTGAAGTATTTTTCAAAGAAAATAATTTAACCATAAATGCTCATAAACACACTCCTGTGCCCACGCAGCCACTGCTCCTTGGATGTGGGATTGCTCCTCTCAGCTGTTCCTGCACCGTTGCAGCCTGGCATTCTCCGCCACTGCCCCTGACCCCAGACGTGAGGTAACTCCTCTTGGCCGAAGTCCTTCAGGCATGGGGTCCTCCCGGCTTCTGCCCCTGACCTCGGACGTGGAGTAGCTCCTCTCGGCCACGCTTAGTGCTTCGGTCGCAGCCGCCCGCGCTTAGTGCCCCGGTTGCAGCCACCCGCAGGACCGAGATAATCACAATGGTGTGTGTGATCACTCACCTAGAGCCAGAAATCCTGGAATGTGAAGTCAAGTGGGCCTTAGAAAGCATCACTATGAACAAAGCTAGTGGAGGTGATGGAATTCCAGTGGAGCTATTTCAAACCCTGAAAGATGATGCTGTCAAAGTGCTGCACTCAATATGCCAGCAAATTTGGAAAACTCAGCAGTGGCCACAGGACTGGAAAAGGTCAGTTTTCATTCCAATTCCAAAGAAAGGCAATGCCAAAGAATGCTCAAACTACCACACAATTGCACTCATCTCACATGCTAGTAAAGTAATGCTCAAAATTCTTCAAGCCAGGCTTCAGCAATACATGAACCGTGAACTTCCTGAAGTTCAAGCTGGTTTTAGAAAAGGCAGAGGAACCAGAGATCAAATTGCCAACATCTGCTTGATCATGGAAAAAGCAAGAGAGTTCCAGAAAAACATCTATTTCTGCTTCATTGACTATGCCAAAGCCTTTGACTGTGTGGATCACAATAACTGTGGAAAATTCTGAGAGAGATGGGAATACCAGACCACCTGCCTGCCTCTTGAGAAATATGTATGTAGGTCAGGAAGCAACAGTTAGAACTGGACATGGAAAAATAGACTGGTTCCAAATAGGAAAAGGAGTACATCAAGGCTGTATATTGTCACCCTGCTTATTTAACTTCTATACAGAGTACATCATGAGAAACGCTGAACTGGAAGAAACACAAGCTGGAATCAAGATTGCCGGGAGAAATCTCAATAACCTCAGATATGCAGATGACACCACCCTTATAGCAGAAAATGAAGAGGAGCTGAAAAGCCTCTTGATGAAAGTGAAAGAGGAGAGTGAAAAAGTTGGCTTAAAGCTCAACATTCAGAGAACGAAGATTATGGCATCCAGTGTGATCACTTCATGGGAAATAGACAGGGAAACATTGGAAACAGTGTCAGACTTTATTTTTCTGGGCTCCAAAATCACTGCAGATGGTGACTGCAGCCATGAAATTAAAAGATGCTTACTCCTTGGAAGAAAAGTTATGACCAACCTAGATAGCATATTAAAAAGCAGAGACATTACTTTGCCAACTAAGGTCCGTCTAGTCAAGGCTATGGTTTTTCCTGTGGTCATGTATGGATGTGAGAGTTGGATTGTGAAGAAGGCTGAGTGCCAAAGAATTGATGCTTTTGAACTGTGGTGTTGGAGAAGACTCTTGAGAGTCCATTGGACTGCAAAGAGATGCAACCAGTCCATTCTGAAGGAGATCAGCCCTGGGATTTCTTTGGAAGGAATGATGCTAAAGCTGAAACTCCAGTACTTTGGCCACCTCATGCGAAGAGTTGACTCATTGGAAAAGACTCTGATGATGGGAAGGATTGGGGGCAGGAGAAGAAGGGGACGACAGAGGATGAGATGGCTGGATGGCATCACTGACTTGATGGACATGAGTCTGAGTGAACTCCAGGAGTTGGCGATAGACAGGGAGGCCTGGTGTGCTGCAATTCATGGGGTTGAGGAGTCGGACATGACTGAGTGACTGAACTGAACTGAAGTGCTCATAAACACACAGTTGCTAATTACTTAAATACTGTACAAGACTGTCCTATGTATAATCTAAAGTAATGATATACTCCTACAATGACTAAAGGAATCCCTCCTACTTTATTAAACAGTTTCAACCAAAAAAAAAAAAAAAAAGCTTCAACTTCTATCTGCATATTCACAGTCAGGAAATGTCTCCTTCTGACATATCCCTATTAAATATAATGATAATAAGAAACATTAGAGAAGGGAAAAGTATTTCAAATACATCATTCCAGTCCATACTTTTCATTATTGCTTTTTAATTGACATTTTATAGAAAGAGAATCAATTTGAATGGATGGTGCTGCCAATAGCTTTATTCTCAATCACTTTCTTTTTACTAATTTTGTCCCTTGCTCAATGCACCTTTAAACCAGACTGACAACAAAGTATCTTAACAAACTATCTTATGTTAAATATCCTCTCTTTTCTCCAAAATGGAAGTCAGTAGAATACATAGAAATGAAAACATATGCCTAACACAAAGCTATCAGATGATGTTTAAAGTCCCTGCTACTGAAGCTCCAGTGTGGTACAGAGAACCGTGCTCCAGGGACACCAGAAGTCTGGGTTTGAAACTTCAGCTGTGCAAGATAAAAGCTGTGGGAGAGATTCCACCTCTGCCACTTAATTCATAGGTTTTTTTGAAGGACTAATTGAGGTCCCAGTTTTGGAAGGTGCCCAGCACAATTACAAATTCTCCTTAAGTATTAGTTTCACAGTACATTTTTTCAAATAATTTTCACTTACATTATTTTGATACTTGCAATCACCCAAATAAAGAAGGACTGACTGAATCCTATTGATATAACATGTTAGGATTTTTGAGGAATATAATTGCACTAGTGCTTTGAAAAAAATTGTCCACAAATTATAGCCAGTCTCAATGAGAGCAAATCCCATTGTTTAGGCAACAAGTATGGCATAACAAGGTAGTCAGTCTAGGAGTACAGAGACATTTGGAGAGTTAGAATATGATTATACAAATCTGAAATAATACCAAAAGATACAAGCTGGTATGTTTCAGGAAAGTCCATTGGAAAAATAGTAAGGCCATTAGAGCTAGTTCTTATTTATCTTTTATATTCACAGTCACTTGACATGGTACTTTGTGTGTAGTAGGAATTGAATATACAGTGAATGAATGAATTAATTAGTGAATAAATAGATATTTTATCTCCTGTCAGTTGTTCAAAAAAATCAAAGAAATCATTCAACCTATTTTTACTTATGAATGAATGAATAAATGGCATTTGGGGGATATCCATGTAACTTCTAAATAAGTAAAATCAAAAAACTTTATGGAATAATAAATTATTTGCTGGAAAGCCTTTTATTTGCACATTTATTTTAATGAACATGAACTTTTGCTTAACATTAATTTTGATTGTTGACTCTTTATAATCAAGCCCCTATTTAGCGGTGTGCTCAGTGTGCTCTGATCTTTAAATAGAACAACCTAGTGATATGCTGGTTCAACCAATAAGTAAAGACAAATAAATAACAATTTGTCATCCTCTAATAAACGTATAGAAAAGATTCAATCTAGAATATAAAAATAAGAACACCACAAGAAATAAAAAAGGAGATTGTGAAAGAAAATGAGATATTATTATCTAGATACATCAAGAAACTAAACACTTAAATGCATTTAATTCATAATCAGCTTCCACAAGAGAAAGCAAAAAGGAAACACAGAAGCACATTTCCAAAGGACATACATGATAAAAATGATTGATTTCCACATAGTTAAGTGGTTAACATAGTGAATTCATTTCCACATTTTTAGTAATATAGAAATCAATTAAATCAAGATACAGTGACGATAAAGAAAGATAAGCCAAATCAAGAGGCAGTGATGATAAAGATGATAAAGTAAGCTGAGTGTCAAAGAAATGATGCTTTTGAACTGTGATGTTGAAGAAGACTCTTGAGTCCCTTGAACAGCAAAGAGATCCAACCAGTCAATCCTAAAGGAAATCAGTCCTGAATATTCATTGGAAGGACTGATGCTGAAGCTGAAACTCCAATATTTTGGCCACCTGATGCAAACAAATGACTCATTGGAAAAGATCCAGATGCTGGGAAAGATTGAAGGCAGGAAGAGAAGGGAACGACAGAGGATGAGCTGGTTGGAGGCCATCACTGACTCCATGGACTTAAGTTTGAGCAATCTCTGGGATTTGGTAATGGATAGGGAAGCCAGCTGTGCTGCAGTCCATGAGGTTGCAAAGAGTCAGACACAGCTGAGCGACTGAACTGAACAGTGCTGATAGGAACAATATGTTTCATAGAAGTGTTCAAAGTTTAATCAAAGTGTTCAATACAAAGTTGAAATACCAAATGATTGTCTTGATAATAATCAGGTTTAGAGCTTTCCTGGCAAGGTTTTCAGATCAGACAAAGCTTGCTGCTACGGGGAAGCCTACTCTATAACCTGGCACTTTGGAGACAGTTAACAATATACTTATTTCCTTTCTCTTTGAATCGAACACATTCCATCCCTTTAAAACACAGTCATCTCTCCACAGTGCCAACTAGCATCATTTCAAAAAGAACTTCTTCTTACCCTAATTACAGCAAAATGCAATTTCACCTTCCATATGTTGATTAATTTTAAAAAGCAACAAATTTTCAAGGTAATAAATTGCTAGGATTAAAAATTATGTGACTATTCTTAAAAAAATATTGCATAGAATAATATCACCCAAATGTTCTCTAAAAGAGAGTTCTGTGAATAAGTACATTAAAAAAGTTCTATATCCTCTTTCTTACAGTTTCACAGTATGCATGTGTATGTGAGTGTGTGTTCAGTTGTGTATGATTCTTCACAACCCCATAGTCTGTAGCCTGCCCGGCTCCTCTGTCCAGGAAATTTTTCAGGCAAGAATATTGGCGTGGGTTGCCATTTCCTACTCCAGGGGATTTTTCAGTCCCAGGGATTGAACCCACATATCCTGTATGTCCTGTATCTCCTGGTAGGCAGATTCTTTACCACTGCGCCACCTGGGAATTCTATATCCTCTTTTTTACAGATTCATAGTACACATTATACTAATAAGGAGAAAGGGAAGGAACAAGAGTAAATGGAGAGAGACATCAAATCATGATGCATGCTTATAGCTATGAGAGGAGAGAAGGAAGGAAGGGAGATTGGGTAGGAAAAGGCTCATATCATAGCTCACCTCTGAAGACTGTGATAGTCCCAAAGCAAAGACTGATGAAAGGAATTCTGCCTTGTGCAGTAATGGCCTGATTCTAATAAACTTGTCATTTGTAGTCATTGGCTGAGAGCAGCTTGTATGAATAAGTGTGCCCTTGTATGAAACCCACACTGTATCAGACATGCAACAGTTGGAAGCTGTCTGTCAATGATTCTCCCATGATGGGTTCTCTTGAGGAACACGCCCATGGCCATGCCACTGGATTTGTTAAAAAGATGTTGGTTGAGCTGAAATAATAAAGCAAACCAGAGATGAGGAGCATCAGGAACAATACCCTCAGAAACCAAGAAAAGCAGTGTTTTGAGTAAAGACCAGAACCTGGAACCACCAGACACAGTCTTGGACCTTAGAAAGTTCTCTCTGGTGCAAGCTGGTATGGCAGAGGGATGAACTGTCTGATGAAAGCTGGGTTCACAGCAGAAACTCAGTCACTCTCAGAGACATCTACCGAAGCAGCGGGAAATGGGAGCCCCTCTCTTCCTTCCTCCTCTTCATCTCCTTCCGGTACCCCTCATGGCACAAACTTAAATGCAAACTACTGGCAGGGACAGTGAGAACATTGCAGGGCCAGGTGCTGCACTACAGAGCCGATCAGGGGAGTGTCAGCAATGGATCTGGGAGAGAATCAGCCCAGGACTGGCACAGAAAATCATGGGATTAAAACTTCTTGGATTTATGTTGAATTAACCAACAAATTAGTACATTGATCATCAAAATAATCAAGTGTCTACAAGTTACTTAGGCCATAACATATTGGAGGAGAAAGAAAATGTGTCTTTATGAAAGACAGCCTTCGTTTAAAATCCTATTATCTATTAGTAATGAAGGAGCAATAGATATACTTTTCATCTTATGTATTTTATTACATAAGAAATAAACACGCTAATTAATAGGAATTTTATTCTCAAAAACAGTAGTTTGATAGTTTGAAGTGCACAGATCAAAAGTGGTTTCACCGTGGTTGACTTAGATATGAATTTAATGTGCATATTCATGAAAATGTTGAAAATAGAACAAATTGAGAGCTGCAGTTTTTTAATAGATTGAATAAAAAATGTGTCAAAAGGTAGGAACCTTTTTAAAAATTCAATAACACAAAGCCCTTTCATTCAGAATTCATGCCTTATAATTGCATATTTGGTATATTTTAGACCAGTTCCCTGGGGTCCCAGGAAGAAAAGTTTCAAACACATTGCAAGTAATGGAGTTTTATCAAGGACTTGCTCACCACATCATTATTTCTCCCAAATTAAATGAGTACCACACTCAGAAGACTTGAAATCTGGCCCCCAAATGAGCCAATTTCTCCTTGTCTTCTGTTCTGATTCTTCTTCTGGCCAAGCTCAGAGTATTTGCATAAAAAGTAGAAACAATGCCTCTGTCTGTCGCCAGCTTAATCTTCAGCTTTTACACCAGAGCCTGCCCGCCTCAGGAAGAGAGTGCATGAGAGATCGTGAAGTAGGAGGGACAGGTGCCCAGCATGCCAGCTTTGTGAGGTGCTAAAAATACTAGGCTGGAGAGGAGGCAGAGGATAAAAGACTATCCAGGTGTTGGCACCTTGGGGGTGCTCAAAACAGCCCTAGTGTTAATGTCCACTACCCCCATCACAGGGCTGTAATTGAGTTCTTTACACAAGATTACAGGTTTGTCTCTTCTGGGAAAGGCAGTGTGTCCTCCCTCTGTGTGTGCACTCTTTCAATTTCACCATTGGACAACTCAAACCTGAGATAGTGGGGTGATGTATTAATATGTTCCTTTGTAAAGGTCCATTGTTAAACGCTGCCTTGGAAATAAAAATGAGGGGAAAAAAGATAATTTGCTGTGCTTGTTCAGCTTAAAACAGGCAAAGTTATTTTATGTAGTGAGAACACTGTCTCTTGATCTCTGGTGATATACTATTTAACTATCAGTCAGTCACCCACCTCTACTTTGATGGCTGAGCCTGAGTGAGGAGAACTTTGATGGAGACAGAGGTGCAATTTTAAGAGCAGTATTATATACTGCTGCCCATCTGCTTATAGCCAATAGATATCAAAATAGAGACCTAAAAAAGGCTTCTTTTTACCTTTCTCTTTTTTTTTCTTTATAAGAACCTTAAAAGTAACAAGAGATGAGGTTAAGGACAATAAAAGTGTTACTGCAAATGTTTCAGCAGTTATTTATAGAAATGGGAACTGGGAAGACCACAGGAGCACACAGAGCAAACACATTGATGGAAGACCTTGGTTCCAGGACCTACTCTGAATCTCCTTGGGACGTTTACTAAAATGAAGTACAATAAACTTTAAAAGTGAAACACTCAAAGCCCCAGACAGGAATAAAAGAAATGTTTGGTAAAGAAACTTCACTGGCTGTGACCTTCTGTTGAGATCACTCAAAGAGTACACCCCATGGAGGAAAATAAATGATAGACAGCAAATTAGCCGACGAGTCCCAGAGGACTAAACAGCATAGTGTCATGTAGTTTGCAAAGGCATGGATATCTGTCACCACAACCTGCATGAAGGACACACATTGTGCAAATTTTATTAATGTGCTCCTTTACTTTGGAGCACAGATGCAAAGATGGGCACAATAAAGATGCAAAAATGAGCACAGTGAAGAACAGAAATGGTATGGACCTAACAGAACAAGAAGATATTAAGAAGAGGTGGCAAGAATACAAAGAACTATACAAAAAACATCTTCATGGCCCAGATAACCATGATGGTTATGTAGAGCGAGACATCCTAGAATGCAAAGTCAAGTGGGCCTTAGGAAGCATCACTACAAACAGAGCTAGTGAAGGTGATGGAATTCCAGTTGAGCTATTTCAAATCCTAAAAGAGGATGCTGTGAAAGTGCTGCACTCAAAATGCCAGCAAATTTGGAAAACTCAGCAATGGCCACAGGACTGGAAAAGGTCCGTTTTCAATCCAATAACAAAGAAAAGCAATACCAAAGAATGTTCAAGTTCAGTTCAGTTCAGTCGCTCAGTCGTGTCTGACTCTTTGTGACCCCATGAACTGCAAAACGCCAGGCCTCTCTGTCCATCACCAACTCCCAGAGTTCACTCAGACTCATGTCCATCAAGTCGGTGATGCCATCCAGCCACCTCATCCTCTGTCATCCCCTTGTCCTCCTGCCCCCAATCCCTCCCAGCATCAGAGTCTTTTCCAATGAGTCAACTCTTCGCATCAGGTGGCCAAAGTACTGAAGTTTCAGCTTTAGCATCAGTCCTTCCAAAGAATACCCAGGACTGATCTCCTTCAGAATGGACTGGTTGGATCTCCTTGCAGTCCAAGGGACTCTCAAGAGTCTTCTCCAACACCACAATTTAAAAGCATCAATTCTTCGGTGCTCAGCTTTCTTCACAGTCCAACTTTCACATCCATACATGACCACTGGAAAAACCATAGCCTTGACTAGATGGACCTTTGTTGGCAAAGTAATGTCTCTGGTTTTGAATATGTTGTCTAGGTTGGTCATAACTTTCCTTCCAAGGAGTATCATCTTTTAATTTCATGGCTGCAATCACCATCTGCAGAAACTACCACACAATTGCACTCATCTCACATGCTAGCAAAGTAATGCTCAAAATTCTTCAATCCACGCTTCAACAATACATTAACTGTGAACTTCCAGATGTTCAAGTTGGATTTAGAAAAGGCAGAGACACCAGAGATAAATTTGCCAACATCTGCTGGATCATCAAAAAAGCAAGAGAGTTCCAGAAAAAACATCTACTTCTGCTTTATCGACTATGCCAAAGCCTTTGACTGTGTGGATCACAACAAACTGGGGGAAAATTTTAGAGATGGCAGGCAGACCATCTGACCTGCCTCCTGAGAAATCTGTATTCAGGTAAAGAAGCAACAGTTAGAATTGGACATGAAAAAACAGACTGGTTCCAAATCAGGAAAGGAGTGCATCAAGGCTGCATATTGCCATCCTGCTTATTTAACTAATATACAGAGTATATCATGAGAAATGCTGGGTTGGATGAAGCACAAGCTGGAATCAAGATTGCTAGGAGAAATACCAATAACCTCAAATATGCAGATGACACTACCCTTATCGCAGAAATAGAAGATCTAGACCCTCTTGATGAAAGTGAAAGAGGAAAGTGAAAGTTGGCTTAAAGCTCAACATTCAGAAAACTAAGATCATGGCATCCAGTCCCATCACCTCATGGCAAATAGATGGGGAAACAATAGAAACAGTGAGAGACTATTTTTTGGGCTCCAAAGTCACTGCAGATGGTGACTACAATCACAAAATTAAAAGATGCTTGCTCCTTGGAAGAAAAGCTATGATCAACCTAGACAGTGTATTAAAAAGCAGAGACATTATTTTGCCAACAAAGATTTGCCTGGTCTAAGCTATAGTTTTTCCAGTAGTCGTCTATGGATGTGAGAGTTGGACTACAAAGAAAGCTGAGCATCAAAGAATTGATGCTTATGAACTGTGGTGCTGGAGAAGACTCTTGAGAATCCTTTGGACGGCAAGGAGATCCAACCAGTCCATCCTAAAGGAGATCAGTCCTAAATACTCATTGGAAGGACTGAAGCTGAAGCTGAAACTCCAATACTTTGGCCACCTGATGCAAAGAACTGACTCACTAGAAAAGACCCTGATTCTGGGAAAGTTTGAAGGCTGGAGGAGAAGGGGACAACAGAGGATGAGATTGTTGGATGATTTCACTGACTTGATGGACATGAGTTTGAGTAAGCTCCTGGAGCTGGTGATACACAGGGAAGTCTGGCATGCTGCAGTCCATGGGGTCACAAAGAGTCAGACAAGACTAAGTGACTGAACTGACTGATTACTTTGAAGTGTGTCACTTCTCCTACACCCATTATGTAAAACAACCTGGCACCTGGCATATTGCTTAATAAGGGTTGCTGTCAGCTATGCAAATACTTTAATTATTATGGCACATACCTACACATTATAGCTTCCTTTCTGATTTTCTTCCACGTTAAAATTATTTAAACTTACCTTTGCTCTATGAAAAAGCCTGGTGTGGTAATATCCAGGAGATAATGATTTTTACATGCAAGAATATAGGGCCTATTATGCTCAGCTCAGGGATCCCTCATGGATTTTCTGAAGTTATCAGTGAGGAAAGTGGTTATCAATTATTTACTGAGTATGTTTATCAGAGTCTAGACAATAAAGCTATTCTTAATCATAAGTAATTTTTTTTGAAATCTGATCATAATTTTTGAGAGTGATATTTTTGTTACTTCTTTGAAAGCAGATAAGTAATTGATGAAAATATTCTTTAATATCATGAAATCGTAAGTGATATAGACAGTGAAGACACATTTTGAATATGTATATTAATGTTAAAAAGAGCATATTTATAACAATATAGACCATGGCTAATATAATGTTTTCTTAAAAAACAATCTTTAATGTGAAACAACAAAACAAAAATTTAAACTTTACATTAGTTTAATCAAAAATAAACTATTATTCTTCATTAGTTTATTTAACTTGCTTTTACCTGAACATGTCACAATGTATGGTAGGTATTCAAGAAGTTTGATTTTGCACTTAAAGTAAATGAAATGGGACAAAAAAGAAAATAATTCTATTAAAGATACAATATATCTAAGTATGATATTTGGGCACATAAGTGAGAGTGAGGGTATGTTAGTCATTCAGTCGTGCCCAGCTCTTTGACACCATGGACTGTAGCCCAGGAGGCTCCTCTGTCCATTGTATTCTGCAGCAATAAAACTGGAGTGTGGTGCCATTTCCTTCTCCTGGGGATCTTTCTGACCCAGGGATTGAACCCGAGTCTCCCACATTGCAGACAGACTCTTTACTGACTGAGTCAGCAGGGAAGACTTAGGGTACATAATGTCTTACTAAAAAGCGGGTTGTAATTTTCTGTGCTTTCTGGAGACTAACTCATATGGGAAACCAAATCATTCATGATTCTGAGTGTCCATAAAATAAAAGTAAACTATCTTGTCAAGAATATTCTTGATGCTTGTACTTGAGAGGAAAATTCCTTGTGTTTTTTTTATAAAAACACCACTTTGTTTGGTGAACAGCCCATTCATCGTTATACTTAATGTCAACAATAAGTTGCTTACTGATGTTTCTGGGAATGTCTCTCATTTCAGTTCAATTGCTCAGTCGTGTCCAACTCTTTGCAACCCCATGAATTGCAGCAGGCCTCAGTGTGGCCCTATTACATAATCTCTAAAGAAGTTAGTCAGTTTTTCTACGATGCTCTAAAATTATTCAGTTTCTGTACTCTGGGCTTTCATTTTTCTGACTCAATTCAGAAAAAGTATTTTAAAATCTTTGTTAAGTATTATATTGAATTCACATTTTTAAAAATTTACCTGATATTGACATCCATGTTTGATCTATGCAAGTTAAAGTCCAACAATGAAGACTACCTGTGTTGACTATTCTACACTTCTGGGAAGATGAAATTCTGAACACTCCAGCTGAAAATTGTGTGTCTACTTTAGAAAATCAGTAATTGAAGGCCCACTAATGTTTGGTAGCCAAGTTCCCAAAAATGCATTGTATTGAAAAGTCCTCTTTCTGTCACTATATATAGTTTTCAATCTTAACATATTTCAGGTATCACCAATCACATGTGACTAGACAGAACATAGTGCACAATTCTTTCTACCAAAACCACAAAGTAGAAGTATGTTAGTCTTCCTAAGTCATTTTATCAATAATCTCCTTAGCATTTTTAATCTATATAATTCTATAACTTCACTCCCCAATTTTCATATAATATACAATACATTGGTGAGCTTGTTATCAATAAACATGCATAATTCACTCATGTCCATTTGCAGGACTTTCTAAATTGATATCACCAAAAGCCTAAGCTTTAACAAATCTGCTGATGCTAATATACATCAAAGTCTGAGAAAACTTCTCAACAATGGGGTTTTCCATTGAAAATTTTCCATGAAGTTCTAAAATTTAGCCTTATATATGAATGTATTTAGTTTTTGTCCCTCAGAATACAACAGTGTTTATTATTTAAGGGAAGGTTTAAAAATTATGAAGTTCTTCCCCAGTTACTTAGGTCAAATATGTAAAGTGGAGCCAAGGTATTTGCATCTTTTCAGATAAATCTTATGCATACTGATATCAGAGTACCATTACTATAACAGATAGTGCTCACTGAGAGATTTAAAAGAAATAAAACTCAAGCATTACGTAAAGTTACAATTACATTTGTCTCTTAAGATTTACCATAGACTAATTATAGCAATGGCAACCCACTCCAGTATTCTTGCCTGGAAAATCCTATGGATTAAGGAGCCTGGTAGGCTATAGTCCATGGGGTCACAAAGAGTCGGACGCGACTGAGCAAATTAAAAAAAAAAAAAAATGCATTCTGAACTCTGATTGTCTGTTAATAAACATACATTAAAAAAATAAAATTGTATAGTAATAATATTGATGAGTAAGTAGAATCGTATATGCATTAATCAGAGGTAACTCTTATCAACCTTCCATATATCCTCTTCAATTTGGAAAAACTATTCTAACAAAGGAGATATCAAAAAGTTAGTTATGGAAAGTTGTGGGGCCAGACATACGTCCTTTCAATCCTGGTTCTACCATGAGGTAGCTTTATGATCTCGGATAATTTATTTAACTTCTCTGAGAGTCAGTGCCCCCATGAGTGAAACAGCCATAATAAACTTGTGAATGTGAAAGTTAAATGATACTTTGTACACCTTCAATAAATGTTACTTCCTTTCACCTTTGCTTTTGATCTGACAATGCTGTTTAAAATATGTATTTCCACGGAATTCATGTTACCATCTGAGTTTCTGTCTCTGCTTTCTTCAGTGGTTTGTCAGGATAGAAGAAAAGCTACCTGTGTTCTTTCAAAGTGGAAATACTGTAGTGTTGTGAAAACAATGGGATCTTAAGAGTTTGACCTGAGTTCAGGTTTGACTCTCTTGTTTGTTCTGCTTGACTTGGGCACAATTTCAGCTTCAGTATCTAACTAACCTGTAAAAGTATTGCCTCTTGGAATTTTATGGGAATAAATTAAATACCAAGGTAAATGCTTGGCAGTGAAAAGGAACACAAATAATGTTGGCATGTTTGGTGGAGAGACCCTGTATATTACCATTAGCCACTTTAGACAAGAAGTCTAAAGTGGCATTAGAGTCTGGCATTAGAGAATTCAGTTGAAATTGTCATCAAATTTAAAAAGATTATCTGACATAATGTTAAAGGAAAAATCCCCTTATAAGGCATTGTTCTCCACTGGATAAAACTCCTTTATAAACTTGTGAGCATTATTAGCTTTTAAGGGTGAAAGAAATACCCAAAGTACTTAGCAATTATTATTTCACAACAAATCATAGTTGTCTACTCACTAAAGTATTGCACTGGGATTCAGGAGACCTGAATTCTATTCCCATTTCTGCTATTCTCTAGTTTTATGACGTTGGAAAGTCACTTCACCTTTCTGTGTCAGAGAAAACTTATAATTAACTTTCATTGATGTATAAGCCTTTTTCTGTAGCAATTGGAAAACTGGAATTATATTTCCTATAATAATGTAAAATCTCAAATATTTCCTATAGATTATTTACTGTGCAGTATATTTTTGATCTTTTTAGACAGCAATGTTGTTGAGGAAAAAAATGAACCCATACATATTTTTGAGTAATTTTGCATTTGATTTTATATTGTATATCAAGGCAAGGCAACTAAAATAAGCTCTATATGAAAGTGATATATACTGAAACTTTCTCTTATAAATCAGCAAGAAGATGAGTAACATACCCTATACAAACATAGAAAGAGTAAATAGAGTGGCTCTTACAAAAAGGAACAATAGCAGAATAATGCAAAAAATATTCAATGTTATTAAAAGCAAAAAAAAAAAATCACATTAAAGCAACAATGACTTTTAAATTTTTGCTGACTAGATTTTTAGTTTGATAACACCTACAATTTTTATGGGAAAAGTTAGGCATTAAATATTAAAACTCATAAATATTCATACTTTTATGCTGTGTCTTTTTATCCTTAAAAATGTAAATTGCATATAAATTCAGAGAAACACAAAATATTCCTATGTAAGAATATTCATAGCTCTATTGTGTATAAAGCTGAAAAAATGTTAAACAAAATGTCCAACAAGTGAGTTATGGTTAAATAAAACATGGTTTACCTTAGCAATAAAAATCCTACCTAGGCAGTCATTAGAAATGAGACTTTCAAAGAATAGTTTCAGAATTAATAAAAATAATGGGTTGAATTTTGTCCTCACTTCAAAAAGATATGTTGGAGATCTAACCCTTCAAATCTCAGAGCATGACCTTATTTGGAGATTGGTTCTTTGCAGAGATGATCAAGTTAAAATGAGTTCATAAGGATAGATGCTAATCTGATATTACTGGAGTTATGAAAAGGAGCGAATTGGCCACAGAGACACACACAGTGAGACTGTCATGTGGGCACGAAGGCAAAGATCAGGATTATGTGTCTACAAGCAAAGATAAAGATTGCCAGAGAACCACCAAAAGCAAGGGAAGGGTATGGAATAGCTCCTCTCTCACAGTCCTCACAGGCTGCTGAAGGAGCCAACGCTTGCCAACACCTCAACTTTCAACTTCTAGCCTCCAGAACTCAAGACAATAAATTTCTGTTGTTTAAGCCACTTTGTGATAATTTGTTAGCAACCCAATACAATTACAATGTAATAGCTGGGAGAAAGTCTATACAGGCAAAGGTCCAGATAGACATATGGAAATTTTGAACAGTATATGAGCAGAGTAATTGATATCAAGGAAACACTTAAAATTATGTGATTATATTGTAGAGTTATGGCTTTTTTTTTTTTTTGGTACTGTGGCAAGTGGAATGTGGAATCTTAGTTCTCAGACCAATGATTGAACTCATTCCCCATGCATTGGCAGCATGGAGTCTTAACCACTGGACTGCCAAGGAAGTTCCCAAATTATAGCTGTTTTTAAATTTGGGAAAACATATTATACTTTCATAAACACAAAATATTTTTCAACTTAAGAATAAGCATTACTCCAAAGTATGATGGTATTTGGGCTTCCCTCATAGCTCACTAGGTAAAGAATATACCTGCAATGTAAGAGACCTGGGTTCAATTCTTGGGTCAGAAAGAGTCCCTGGAGAAGGAAATGGCAACCCACTGATGTATTCTTGCCTGAAGAATCCCAGGGACAGAGGAGACTGGCAGGCTACAGTCCCTGGAGTCACAAGAGTCGGACATGGCTTAGCGACTAAACCACCACCACAATGATGGTATTCACAAGTCCTGCAACTCACCATTCTGTTTAAGATTGGATTTTGCTAATATTTTGGTAGTGGTGGTGATGGTGCTGTGTTGCATGCTTAGCCGCTCAATCATGTCCAACTCTTTGCCACCTCATGGACTGTAGCCTCCAGGCTTCTCTGTCCATGGGGATTCTCCAGGCAAGAATATTGAAGTGGGTTGCCATGTCCACCTCCAGGGGATATTTCCAACCCAGGCATCAAATCCAGATCTCCTGCATTGCAGGCAGATTCTTTACTCTCTGAGACACAAGGGAGCATAGAATGTCCCAGAGAAAAGTGCTTTTTTTTTTCTGACTCCAGGAAGTTGGATTGCTTAGTCTCACTGAGAAAAGTAGCTCCAGCCAGCTTTTCTCTGCCCACATCTAAAAGGAGGGAGCAAATTGTAGGGAAACTAAGAGGTATCAGTCATCTTAGGTTGTTCAAAATCTTGGGTGACCTTCCTGCTATCAGCATGTGAGTTTCCCCTCTCCACACTTTTTGTACTTCATTACCTTTCTATCTGTGTCCTTCCATCTAATTTGGAATTCTGGCTGCTGACCTCCTCGTGCAACTATACTCAGCCTCTGTTTGTGTTCTCCTTCATGATGTAGAACCCCAGAGTTCTTAGCCTAACTCCTCATATTCCTTATCTTCTCAATCTCTTCATTCAAGAATTTAATTACTGACCATGATTTTGTCCTAGAGGATTCACAACACCTACAAAATCTTCTATTACTATTCTTCAAACTTTTTGCAGTGCTTTTATCCCAACCATACTTTTGTAATATATATTTTTAAAAAATACTGGAAACATAAAATTAAAAAACAAAAGAGACTGCAAAGTTGAACTAATGTTCATTTGAAGAACAAAACTTCCATATTATATATTAAAATAAATTACTTAATAAATAAAGTTTAAAAGTAATGACAAAAAAGTAGACATTCATTCATGGTTACCTTTAACATAGACTTATTCTGCAAATTGCTATAAAAGTTTCTAAGTGCTTACTTTCAGTTTGCATACTTACTTTGTTTACAGGGTGACTGGTAGCTGTGGGCCAGTATCTGACCACAGATCACCTAAGCACTTATTTCAAAGCTCTCTTATTCCATACAGTCTTCTTCTTACTTTAAAATGTTATCTAAGTTTATAAAGTCAAGATTTAATACAAAATAGTAACCAGCATCAATTAACCAATTTACACAACCATCCTTCTCTGACTTTTTCTGATTTAATATATTAAGAACACAGCTATAGTTTGAACAATTATTTCAATAATAATATCCAGCTTTTCTGAAAAGGATGATAATTTACAATTTTCAATTCCTAATCTTTAAAATTAGGTTCACAACTTTTAAAATCTTAATTCAGTTAAGAAGACCAAATAACTATTGATATTAATCATAAAAATGGTGGTTACATGCATTGCAAGGGCTTTGCTGTGAAAGAATGGCTTCACATCTAAGTTTCTGGTATTTGTTAGCTACTTGAATATGGCAAGCTACTCAGCACCAATGAGTCTTGGTTTCCTAGTTATGAAACGAGGCAAATAACACTGGCATTAGAGCATTAGGAAGTGAATACGTGTGTGAAATAAGGCTTATGTATCTGCCTTTGTGGTATAACTTATCTACCACACCATGTCAAGTCCATATCTATGAAAAGCCTTCCTACACTGTTGTCTTGGGTCCTGCATTCATTTCAGGGGTTAAGTGAGGATAAAGACTCCTTAAGAGGTAGCAGTATAGCTGAAAATCTCAGGAGCTAAAAAATTACTGTCCTTCAAATCAAACCTTGTAGGTAGTATGTACTATACAAATGGATCTGTTAAAAGGTGTCTATAATTTATTGAGTGAAAAAATAGTTTCTGTTGTATGATTCGATTTTGTGGAAATGTATATACATTTAGATATTTATCTATAAAAAGATTTCTTTAAATTGCTAGAGACTTTAAAAATGTCATATATTAATATTTATTGGATGAACATACTTTAATTCATCAATAAACTTTACTAAGACTGTTTATCAGTAGAACAATATAGTATAAGAGTAGAGAGAAAATAGATATAATACAAATTGAACCTCACATGAAGATACTTATGTTTCACTAATAACTATAAAGTACACTGAAAATACAAAATGCTGGTGAATTGATAAGAATTTTTATTAAGTATTAGTCATTAATTGGTCAGAAGCAGAATAACAAGTTTGATACATAAAAGTCTTCATATGTGCTTGTCAAGCCTTAAATCCTACTAACATCTAACCTACATGGAAGAATGATAAAGAAATTAAAAACAGGGCCAGTGTACTTCATTGAAGGGTCTCTTCCAGTCTCCAGTTTTGGATCCTACCACCTTGCATTCTCCATAGTCATCACCTTTAGAACACTGGCAAAATTTTGCATTACTTTGGTCTCTAGTTCCACAGAAACAGTGCTTTACCCCATTTTATCCAAAGATGAAGTCATAGCAACATTCAAATAGGCATGATGTTTTTAGAAGCATGATACTGGAAGGGACAGGGCCTTGCTTCCCAAATGTTGGGCTAGATTACACTTGAGAAATTTCTGCCTTTATAATAAAGAGTTCTGCTATGATTGATACTGACATGAAAATATTACTTGTCTTTATTTGAACAAATAGTTAATTATACTTTGTAAGACCAGAAACTGTAAAACTCCTAGAAGAGAACATAGGCAAAACACTCTCTGACATACATCACAGAATGTATGTGACCCCCCTCCCAGAATACTGGAAATAAAAGCAAAAATAAACAAATGGGACCTAATTAAACTTAAAAGCTTCTGCACAACAAAAGAAAATATAAGCAAGGTGTAAAGACAGCCTTCAGAATGGGAGAAAATAATAGCAAATGAAGCAACTGACAAACAACTAATCTAAAAAATACACAAGCAACTCCTAAAGCTCAATTCCAGAAAAATTAATGACCCAATCAAAAAATGGGCCAAATTACTAAATAGACATTTCTCCAAAGAAGATATACAATAGCTAACAAATACATAAAGATGCTCAACATCACTCATTATCAGAGAAATGCAGATCAAGACCACAATGAAGTACCATTTCACGCCAGTCAGAATGGCTGTGATCCAAAAGTCTACAAGCAATAAATGCTGGAGAGGGTGTGGAGAAAAGGGAACCCTCTTACACTATTGGGAATGCAAACTAGTACAGCCACTATGGAGAACAGTGTGGAGATGCCTGCAAAAACTGGAAATAGAACTGCCTTATGACCCAGCAATCCCACTGCTGGGCATACACAGGGAGGAAACCAGAATGGAAAGAGACACGTGTACCTCAATGTTCATTGCAACACTGTTTATAATAGCCAGGACATGGAAACAACCCAGATGTCCATCAGCAGATGAATGGATAAGAAAGTGGTGGTACATATACACAATGGATTATTACTCAGCCATTAAAAAGAATACATTTGAATCAGTTCTAATGAGGTGGATGAAACTGCAACCTTTTATACAGAGTGAAGTAAGCCAGAAAGAAAAACATCATAACAGTATACTAACACATATATATGGAATTTAGAAAGATGGTAATGATAACCCTGTATGCAAGACAGCAAAAGAGACACAGATGTATAGAACAGTCTTTTGGACTCTGTGGGAGAGGAAGAGCGTGAGATGATTTGGGAGCATGGCATTGAAACATGCATAATATCATATATGAAATGAGTCACCAGCCCAGGTTCAATGCATGATACTGGATGCTTGGGGCTGATGCACTGGGCCTACCCAGAGGGATGGTACGGGGAGGTAGGAGGGAGGGTGGTTCAGGATGGGGAACACGTGTATACCTGTGGCAGATACATGTTGATGTATGGCAAAACCAATACAATATTGTAAAATAATTAACCTCCAATTAAAATAAATAAATTTATTTTAAAAAATAAAGCACTGAAGGTCAAGTTGCAAAAAAATTTAAAAATTGTCATTAAAGAATGAATAAATAAAAAGCATAGCATATTTTCTTTCATTTGTAATTAATTTCTATCATTCATGGAAGCTGCAGTGTGGAAAAACTTGCATGTAGACATACTCAAGTTTCCTTATATGCTCCCATAGCACAGAAACAGCTGCTCAGCACAGAGGTGACCAATGGGCCATATGCACTCTCAATTTACAATCAGTTCAGCCATTATTACTGGTAGAAATCATTTTAAAATGAGCATGATACTGAACTGTGCTCCCTAAGTCATTCTCCTAAATATAGAGAACAGATTCTTAAACTTTATAACCCTTCTCTGTAGAGTTCTGAGAACTACAGAAATAGGCAGAAATACTAGCAGTCACTAGATCACCTAGGTAGGGTTAGCATTTTTTTTTCCCCTACGGAGACCAAGTTTAGTAAAAGGATTATTATTTCAAATAAGGCTATGTGAAAAGTATTTTATTCCCATTTGAAGAAATGAGATTTCCACTGTACCATGTTGATTTCCAACTGAGTAGCTAAGTAACACTAAGAAGGAAATGTAAAAAAAAAAAAAGGAAAAGGTGACAAGGTAGATTTCTTGATAAATAAATCTCTACTACAGATAATGGAATGAATTCAGCAATCTCATATTTCAAAATTATATGTGAAAGCTCATCATTTGTTTAAATTGACTAAGTACCTCTTAGGGTAAATGGATTCTGAATCCAGTTCTGACATGTGTGTGTATTCAGACTACCAAGCAATGCTCTGACACTAGCTGGAGGTTCCTGCAATTTAGCTCAGTACTGACACAGTCCACCAGAGATAGCTTCACGTCCCATAGATTAATGCATAAGTCCTACGAGACTCTCTCTCTCTCTCTCTTTATCTCTCTCTCTCTCCTTCTCTCTCTCTCTCTCCCTCCCTCCCTCTCTCTCTCTCTCTCTCTCTCACACACACACACACACACATACACATACACACATACTTCAAATTCCAGCCACAGGTCCAGGTTGTCACCTATGCTTCTGAAACATCAATGAAAAATCAGAGGTTCTAATGACACCTTCCTTGGGTTTGATTAATTTGCTAGAGTAGCTCACAGAACTCAGAGAAATATTTTACTTACTAACTCACTACTGTGTTAGTGAACAGATGCAATTCTAAAACAACCAGATGGAAGAGATGTCTAGAGAAGGCATGGGGAAGGCATAGAGTTTCCAAGCTGTCTTTCAGCATATCACGCTCCTTGAATCTTCAGGTGTTTACCAAGAGCTCACTAAACTATGAAAGCTCTCCAAAACCCTGTCTTTTGGGGGTTTTTATGGTGGCTTCATTACATAGGAATGATTGAGAAAATCACTGGTTGCTGATAACTGAATTCACTCTCCAGCCCCTTCTCACTTTCCTGGATATCGGGTTCCAAACTTCAAATCACATGGTCGATTTCCATGGCAACCAGTCCTCATCCTTAAGTGGGTTCCAATAGTCACTTCATTCATATAAAAAAAGACACATTTTTTCAGAAATCCTACTTTAGGTACTGAGAACCTGCAGTGAAAAAAACAATGATGAAGTCCTTATTTTCAAAGGACTTGGATTCTATCAAGAACAATGACAACAAATTTTAAAAAATGAATGATCTTTTGAGTGGAAACAAGAACTAAGAAGGAAAATAGAGGAATGGAAACTATCTTTGGATAAGAGGGTCCCCTTTTTTATAGGGGAACATAAGCTCTTCACTAGTTAGATGATATTTAGGCAAGACATAAAAGAAGTGAGCAATACATGCACATATATGAGAAGAGCAATTCAGAAAAAAATAAAAAGAAATACAAAGACCTACAGAGATAATGTCATGCTTTATAAAGCTGCATGGAGATCACTTTCACTCAATCACTAAGAAGGAGGCTCAGTAGACTCAGAGTGAGCTCACAGAAGTAACGTGTGATGGTCAATCGTGCTTTGTAGATGGTAGAAAGACTGGATTTTCCTCAGGTTTGGATAGGAAGCCACTGAAAGCTATAAATGAATGAATGAAAATCAAATAGTCTTCAAATATTTATCTAAAAGCTTAATTGTGAATATTGTTCCCATTATTCAGTTCAGTTCAGTCGCTCAGTCATGTCCGACTTTTTGCGACCCCTTGAATCGCAGCACGCCAGGCCTCCCTGTTCATCACCAACTCCCAGAGTTCACTCAGACTCACGTCCATCGAGTCCGTGATGCCATCCATCCATCTCATCCTCAGTCGTCCCCTTCTCCTCTTGCCCCCAATCCCTCCCAGCATCAGAGTCTTTTCCAATGAGTCAACTCTTCGCATGAGGTGGCCAAAGTACTGGAGCTTCAACTTTAGCATCATTCCTTCCAAAGAAATCCCAGGGCTGATCTCCTTCAGAATGGACTGGTTGGATCTCCTTGGAGTCCAAAGGACTCTCAAGAGTCTTCTCCAACACCACAGTTCAAAAGCATCAATTCTTCAGCGCTCAGCCTTCTTCACAGTCCAAATCTCACATCCGTACATGACCACAGGAAAAACCATGGCCTTGACTAGACGGACATTAGTCGGCAAAGTAATGCCTCTGCTTTTGAATATACTATCTAGGTTGGTCATAACTTTTCTTCCAAGGAGTAAGCGTCTTTTAATTTCATGGCTGCAGTCACCATCTGCAGTGATTTTGGAGCCCCCTAAAATAAAGTCTGACACTGTTTCCCCTGTTTCCCCATCTATTTCCCATGAAGTGATGGGATCACATGCCATGATCTTAGACTTCTGAATGTTGAGCTTTAAGCCAACTTTTTCACTCTCCACTTTCATTTTCATCAAGAGGCTTTTAAGCTCCTCTTCACTTTCTGCCATAAGGGTGGTGTCATCTGCATATCTGAGGTTATTAATATTTTTCCCGGCAATCTTGATTCCAGCTTGTGTTTCTTCCAGTCCAGCGTTTCTCATGATGTACTCTGCATAGAAGTTAAATAAGCAGGGTGACAATATACAGCCTTGATGTACTCCTTTTCCTATTTGGAACCAGTCTGTTGTTCCATGTCCAGTTCTTCTTCTTTTTTGTTTTTTTTTTTTTGTATCATAAATATTTTAATGATTTGTATACTTGTAATCCAGAGCTAAACAGTGTGTATACATTTCCATCTGACATTTCTCTGTCAATACGAGGTATTCATCATTCTCCTCTCTGGGACTTTAATCCTAGAAAATCTCTATCAGTTTTATAAACATGTCCAGTTCTAACTATTGCTTCCTGACCTGCATACAGATTTCTCAAGAGGTAGGTCAGGTGGTCTTGTATTCCCATCTCTTTCAGAATTTTCCACAGTTGATTGTGATCCACACAGTCAAAGGCTTTGGCATAGTCAATAAAGTAGAAAGAGATGTTTTTCTGGAACTCTCTTGCTTTTTCCATGATCCAGCGGATGTTGGCAATTTGATCTCTGGTTCCTCTGCCTTTTCTAAAACCAGCTTGAACATCTGGAAGTTCACAGTTCACGTATTGCTGAAGCTTGGCTTGGAGAATTTTGAGCATTACTTTACTAGCACGTGAGATGAGTGCAATTGTTCGGTAGTTTGAGCATTCTTTGGCATTGCCTTTCTTTGGAATTGGAATGAAAACTGACCTTTTCCAGTCCTGTGGCTACTGCTGAGGTTTCCAAATTTGCTGGCATATTGAGTGCAGTACTTTGACAGCATCATCTTTCAGGATTTGAAACAGCTCAACTGGAATTCCATCACCTCCACTAGCTTTGTTCATAGTGATGCTTTCTGAGGCCCACTTGATGTCACTTTCCAAGATGTCTGGCTCTAGATTAGTGATCACATCATCATGATTATCTGGGTCGTGAAGATCTTTTTTGTACAGTTCTTCCATGTAGTCTTGCCACCTCTTCTTAATATCTTCTGTTTTTGTTAGGTCCATACCATTTCTGTCCTTTACCAAGCCCATCTTTGCATGAAATATTCCCTTGGTATCTCTAATTTTCTTGAAGAGATCTCTAGTCTTTCCCATTCTGTTGTTTTCCTCTATTTCTTTGCATTGCTGAAGGCTTTCTTATCTCTTCTTGCTATTCTCTGGAACTCTGCATTCAGATGCTTATATCTTTCCTTTTCTCCTTTGCTTTTTGCCTCTCTTCTATAGGGGAGTGGATTGCAAAAGTAGGAACTCAAGAAACACCTAAAGTAACAGGCAAATTTGGCCGTAGAGTACAGAATGAAGCACGGCAAAAGCTAATAGAGTTTTGTCAAGAGAATGCACTGGTCATAACGAACACCCTCTTCCAACAACACAAGAGAGGACTCTGCACATGGACATCACCAGATGGTCAACATCAAAATGACAATGATTATATTCTTTGCAGTCAAAGATAGAGAAGCTCTATACAGTCAGCAAAAATAAGACTGGGAGCTGACTATGGTTCAGATCATGAACTCCTTATTATAAAATTCAAACTAAAATTGAAGAAAGTGGGGAAAACCACTAGGCCATTCAAGTATGACCCAAATCAAATTCCTTATGATTATACAGTGAGAAATAGATTTAAGTGACTAGATTTGATAGACAGAGTGCTTGATGAACTATGGACAGAGGTTTGTGGTATTGTACAGGAGACAGGAATCAAGACAATCCCCAAGAAAAAGAAATGCAAAAAAGCAAAATGCCTTTTTGGAGAGGCCTTACAAATAGCTGTGAAAAGAAGAGAAGCAAAAAGCAAAGGAGAAATGTAAGCATATACCCATTTGAATGCAGAGTTTCAAAGAATAGCGAGGAGAGCCACAAAAGCCTTCCTCAGAAATCAATGCAAAGAAATAGAGGAAAACAACAGAATGGGAAAGACTAGAGATCTCTTCAAGAAAACTGGAGATACCAAGGAAACATTTCATGCAAAGATGGGCTCTATAAAGGACAGAAATGGTATGGACCTAACAGAAGCAGAAGATATTTAAGAAGAGTTGGCAAGAATACACAGAAGAACTGCACAAAAAAAGATTTTCAAAACCCAGATAATCACGATGGTGTGATCACTCTCCTAGAGCCAGACATCAAGAAATGTGAAGTCAAGTCGGCCTTAGGAAGCATCACTATGAACAAAGGTGGAGGTGATGGAATTCCAGTTGAGCTCGTTCAAATCCTGAAAGATGATGCTGTGAAAGTGCTGCACTCAGTATACCAGCAAATTTGGAAAACTCAACAGTGGCCACAGGACTGGAAAAGGACAGTTTTCATTCCAATCCCAAAGAAAGGCAATGCCAAAGAATGCTCAAACTACCACACAATTGCACTCATCTCACATGCTAGCAAAGTTATGCTCAAAATTCTCCAAGCCAGGCTTCAGCAAATTGTGAACTGTGAACTTCCAGATATTCAAGCTGGTTTTAGAAAAGGCAGAGGAACAAGAGACCAAATTGCCAACAACTGCTCGATCACTGAAAAAGCAAGGGAGTTCCAGAAAAACATCCATTTCTGCTTTATTGACTATACCAAAGCCTTTGACTGTGTGGATTGCAATAAACTGTGGAAAATTCTTACAGTGATGGGAATGCCAGACCACCTGACCTACCTCTTGAGAAATCTGTATGCAGGTCAGGAAGCAACAGTTATAACTGGACATGGAACAACAGACTGGTTTCAAATGGGAAAAGGAGTACGTCAAGGCTGTATATTGTCATCCTGCTTATTTAACTTATATGCAGAGGACATCATGAGAAACGCTGGGCTGAAAGAAGCACAAGCTGGAATCAAGATTGATGGGAGAAATATCAATAAGCTCAGATATGCAGATAACACCACCCTCTTGGCAGAAAGTGAAAAAGAACTAAAGAGCCTCTTGAAAAGTGAAAGAAGAGATTGAAAAAGTTGGCTTAAAGCACAGCATTCAGAAAATTAAGATCATGGCATCCAGTCCCTTCACTTCATGACAAATAGATGGGGAAACAGTAGCTTAGTTTATTTTTGGCTCCAAAATCACTGCAGTTTTTGATTGCAGCCATGAAATTAAAAGTCACTTACTCCTTGGAAGGATAATTATGACCAACCTAGACAACATATTAAAAAGCAGAGACATTACTTTGTGAACAAAGGTCCATCTAGTTAAGGCTATGGTTTTTCCAGTAGTCATGTATGGATGTGAGATTTGGACTGTGAAGAAAGCCGAATGCCGACAAATTGATGTTTCTGAACTGTGGTGTTGGAGAAGACTCTTGACAGTCCCTTGGACTGCAAAGAGATCCAACCAGTCCATTCTAAAGGAGGTCAGTCCTGGGTGTTCATTGGAAAGACTGATGTTGAAGCTGAAATTCCAATAATTTGGCCACCTGCTGTGAAAAGCTGACTCATTTGAAAAGACCCTGATGCTGGGAAAGATTGAGGATAAGGGGACAACAGAGGATGAAATGGTTGAATGGCATCACTGACTCAGTGGACAGGAGTTTGGGTGAATTCTGGGAGTTGGTGATGGAACTGGAGGCCTTGCATGCTGTGGCTCATGAGGTCGCAAACAGTCAGACACAACTGGAGACTGAACTGAACTGAACTGAGGAAGAGGTAAAGAAGTGGCCAAAGTACTGGAGTTTCAGCTTTAGCATCAGTCCTTCCAAAGAAATTCCAGGGTTGATCTCCTTCAAAACTGACTGGTTGGATCTCCTTGCAGTCCAAGGGACTCTCAAGAGTCTCCTCAACACCACAGTACAAAAGCATCAATTCTTCGGCGCTCAGCCTTTCTGGTTGTTTATCTGTTATTTATTAATTTAAATCCAGGAAAGTCACACCATTTAACTTGGGTATTTTCTTTCCATCGGTTCAGTTCTATTAAGTTCAGTCACTCCGTCGTGTCTGACTCTTTGTGACCCCATGGACTGCAGGACACAAGGCTTCCCTATCCATCACCAACTCAGAGTTTACTCAGACTCATGTCCATCGAGTTGGTGATGCCATCCAACCATCTTATCCTCTATCGCCCTTCTCCTCCTGCCTTCAATCTTTCCAACCATTAGGGTCTTTTCCAATGAGTCAGTTCTTTGCATCAGGTGGCCAAAGTATTGAGTTTCAGCTTCTGCATCACTACTTCCAAGGAATATTCAGGACTGATTTCCTTTAGGATAGACTAGTTGGATCTTCTTGCAGTCCAAGGGACTCTCAACAGTCCTCTCCAAAACCACTGAAGATACGTTTCTTTCCATTATCTAGAACTAAATCATCAGTTTGGTTCATTGCAGATCTTAACAATTTTGTATTAAGAAAAAACTGGGATAGCTAAGAACTGCCACATTGGGGGAAAAAAAAAGCTGTGGGTTTTGAGACTTGCATCTTCATTCAGATTGAAACAAGATTCCAGAAATATTTAAAACCAAAAAGGTTTTTAGAAACACGCTTGTTTCTAGATTCAAGTGTAAGTATGCACAATTCTTGTGGACTTGAAAGTAGATGGTTTTCATCCTGACCTATCATATAAGAAACTGAAAAATATACATTGTGTGGCAATATGTGGGCTTGGAGGAAAAAATACATTTAAGTATATATATATATGTGTGTATGTATATATATGTATGTATGTATATATATATATATATATAAAACCCAGGACACACTTCTTCACCTTCAGATTCTAATAATTGAGGGGTTGTTGGCTTTTAACATCACAACCAGTGAGAAGCCTAGAAGCCAACAGGAAATAAGAAGATTGCCAGAGAAGCTGATCAATGAATTCATTGCTTTTCCCTGGACTGTCAGAACTCTTTTCGAAGTTGGCTGTCCACTGAGCCAATGTATCAAGTCATTAGTTCTTGGTGAATCAGTCAGAAGAAGATCAAGAAGGGAAACCCTTAGAACCAATCTTGGAAGACATTTTCTAAGAGTTGGTCTTGCCTGCTTTTATTTTTATTTTTTTCCTGTTTTGGATTGTCTTTAGCTTGACGTTCTGAAATCAGACTTTGGCATCTTAATTTTAAAAATTTAATTTCTTAAATAGAATTATAAAAATAATATTTTATTATTCATTTCCTTGAATAAAAAATAATAGCCTATAATATAATGTGCTATTAAATATATTTTTCAAAATAAAACTATTCAATTTTGTACTTACAAAATGAAAGAAATGCATGACAGATCATACCATTTATTTATGTTATTTCTTTCAAATTTGCAGATGGTTAATGTAAGGGTATTCTTAAAGATGTTTAGCCTTATATTGTATATGGTTTTCTCTATGAGGAAATGCAAATATGAGTAACTGTCTAGTCTCATTAGTAACTTTTTCAGAAGAATTTATTTTGCTTATTGTTTTGTATCTAATCTCTACCAAGAATCTAGGACATGATAATGTTCATCTTATTTTGTGCTCTTCTTTTTCATTTGCTTTAATTTTAAAATATTTTAATTTGACTTTGCTATATATATATACACATATATTTGACATATATATATATATATATACAGATCATTTAACCAATTTTAGAATAAGTTTGGTTTAAATGAATGTAAATGTGTACTTTAATTTATTTAGGATATGTTAATCAAATAATGAAATTATTAAGTAAGTAAAATGCATAATAATGGGAGAAATAGAAAAAAAAATGCTTTCTGTAATCAGTTTTGAAATGGATTTTGACATGTTTGAGGGACCTACTGGTGAAAATATGGAAAGATCCTTCAAAACTAACCAAAAAAAAAGGCAACTATAGAAGAAAAAATGGGCATGATCAAGCTCTAGATGTAAGACAAAAAGCAGTTTGAAGGGGATCAAAGAAGTGTCAGGTTCCCAGACAGGCTGCCCTGAAATATGCTTCAACTTCATTTTGATTATTTGAACTAAAAGTATTTAAGTTGTGGCCAGCAGATACAAGAGAGAGACTTTGACAACATGAAAGTTGCCCTCCCTGTACTGGGAAGTAGAAAGGCAGCCTTATCATCACTGGAGTGGGTTGCCATGCCCTCCTCCAAGGATCTTCCTCATCCAGAGATTGAACCTGCATCTCCCGCATTGGCAGGTGGTTCTTTACCATTGGGCTTCCCTGGTGGCTCAGAAGGTAAAGCATCTACCTGCAATGCAGGAGAGCTAGGTTCAAGCCCTGGGTCAGGAAGATCCCATGGGGAAGGAAATGACAACCCATTCCAGTACTCTTGCCTGGAAAACTCCATGGACTGAGGAGTCTGGTAAGCTACAGTCCATGAGGTAGCAGAAAGTCGGACACAGCTAAACGACTTCACTTCCTTTACCATTAGAGCCACCTAGGAAGCCCTATCACCAGAGAGAGGGAATTTAAGGCCAAGAAGCCTGTTAAACAAAACTTGTTAAATCTTTACTAATTTACTACCCAAGTCCAAAATTTGCTTAAATTCCTTTCTAATTAAGCACCCAAACCTAAGTTTAAGTTTCTTTGTCCTGACAATTCCTCTCAAAGGTATTGTTTCTTCCTCTAAAAAGTATAAAAACTGTCTTCTTTGACCACTTCTTAAGTCCCATTTTTATGAGACTTCCATGCACATGATTTAAACTTGTTTCTTGGTTTTTCCTGTTAATCTGTCTTGGGTCAATTTTATTATTAGCCTGGCCATGAGAACTCAAGAGGGATAGAGGAGGGAATTTCCCCAACAAAAAATAGGGTTCAAAATCAACAGCGAAAATCTAAAGTAGAGCAGGTACCATGGCAGGCAAGCCAAAAGTGACAAGTAGGAATTAATTGAGTGCAGTAAGACTGAATATGGAACTAGTATGTTCCCCAAGAGCAAAAGCAAGTTCAGAGATATGGAGCTCAGGTTAAAGTCAACTGAAGAAGTAGGCTTCTGTTTTCATTCAAGATGTAAGTCCTTATGGAGTCAGCTGGGAAAGAAGGTTGGGAATCTGAGGCTTTTAGTTGATGTCCAGAGAAGAGATAGGACATGAAATATAGAGGCAGTTGGCATAGCAGAGTGAACACCTAATAACTGAAATTGGGCATTAAAATTTGAGTGATAAATGGAATTCAGAACAACATAACAGCAAAAATGAACAAAATATCATCATTTGATAGGGATGAGTGTAAACTCAAGACAGCCACAATGAGGTGGCTTTCTATATTAAGGACTTAATACATGTGCTCTGTCCTGTACATGAGGACAGATTATTCCAGGTGTCACTGGTGCTTAAACAAGGCCTAGGAATTCACTTAGATGGAAACTCATGTGCCCTGGGAGCTCTAGCAAGTAGAAGTCAGGAAAATTCTAGAGGTGGTTTCAGATCAGGATAGAGTCAAATTTAGCATTCAGCAATGAGATCACAACCTAAATGGCTTTCCCTTTTATTAGCAAGCAGTGATAATTATGGTAATGTTTTCTCCTTGCTCTCATCTGTTGTAGTCTACCATAACTGGCTTTATTACTTTGTACAAAGCACAGTCTCTTCCCTTTCCATCTTTTCTGATTATTTTTCAAATTAATCTTCCTAAAGAGTCACTTCTTTCATTATTTTGCCCATGTCCAAGAATATACAATAGTATTTTACTTTCTATGGGGAAAAATGTCCTTGAACATTTATACTTTCATTCAGACTATCCACTGGTTATCAATGGCTCTTCTGCACTTTGCTCCCCAGCAGAGAGATGGAACCGAAGCTCACCATTCCAAACTCTTCAGTCCCCCTTTAAAGTATTAATTCACTATCTCTGTCACTACTCTTAGTTTGTAATTACATGAATTTAATCATCACTTAATTTCTTTAGCTTGCGAATGTTTCATTTCCCTGACGTGATTTTAACTATTTTAGGACAAGTTCTCAGTTCTGTGTACACTCAGTAAATAACTGGTGATCTGAATTTTGTCAATTGGCTAAAAGGACTTTATTAATTAGTATATGATTCATTTTTTAATCTTTTTATATAATTTTTCATCAAAAATACAATTATTGGCTTTTTCTAGCAATTTCTCTAAAATTCTAAAACATTTCTGCTGTGTTTCTCAATTTAGTTTTCTGCCATCCTCTGCAACTTTTATTGTACAAGATTTTTCATGCTATTTTATAAAATTAGAGATTGGGTGAGATGAGGCTTTAATCTAAAGTCAAGTTTGAACAAGAGAGATAGTTACACCATGGAAGAATCTCTCTTAGGGGGTGAAAGTGTTAGTTGCTCAGTCGTGTCTGACTCTTTGTGATCCCATGTACTGTAGCCTGCCAGACTACTCTGTGCATGGAATTTTCCAGGTAAGAATACTGAAATGGATAACCATTCCATTCTCCAGAGAATCTTCTCAACCCAGGGATCAGATTTGGGTCTCCCGCATTATGGGCAGATTTCTTACTGTCTGAGCCACCAGGAAAGCCCTTCTTAGAGAGTAATAAGGAGCAAACTTTTGTCCCAAGACACACCGAGAAGATTCCTTTCTACTTGTCCTAACATCACATAACTGTAATGTGAGATTTGTAACTGTGAAGTGTGCCTGCATTAAATGACTCCCAGGCTTGCACTGCACAAATCTGTCAGCATCCAAATGCTCCTAGGAAAAGTAAAACCAGGGGACTAAAGAGGAAAGTGTCAAGATAGTTTGACAACTTTATTGGTGTTAATGTTATAGCCTCTGCTGACTTTAGCATCAGCTGACCCATCTTTCTCCTCTCAGACTCATCACTGGCAAACAGTAAATGTCAAACTCTCCAGGTGATGAATGGAGAAGAAAAATAAAATACCAATACTCACAAGATCCTGTAACATAGGAAATGTGCAGATTCCTTTCTTTTTATTTCTAAACCCAGAGAGAAATCTCAGCATTACACTGTTTGGTTTCTTAAAACCTCTGTTTACAGCACAAATGATAATACTGTGAGAGCTACATCAGGGCTTTGTCTCCAATGAACTCACTACATTAAAAAAAAAATTAAGTTTCTTTTTTATATCATTGCACAAAATCAAAGACTCTAGTAGGTGTTCAGTGATAGGGGACTCCATAGATTATTTTAGTAGTGACTTCCAAAATACATAGGTACTTTTATTACTTTAGCTTCTTCCTAAATAGTCTATATGGCACATAGCTTTTGTGATAAAGCCAAAGCAATAGAAACCAAAATTGGTAACTGCCAGGCAGACAGAAGTTTGCTTTCAGAATTTACACTCACATATACATACACACACTTGTATATACAAACACAAGGTATATTATATTTTTATTATATATACATTTGTATATATAGATTATTGAGATCAAAGTGAAACTTGGATTTTTGGCTACCTTAATACTCAATTACTAGCCCAGATGTCAGGTGTTTCCCTTTCCTACCAGCCTGTCTCTGTCTACCTCATTCAAATCACTATGCACACATTAACCCTTTCACTGCTTTATATTCCAATGCAAAGAAATAGAGGAAAACAATAGAATGGGAAAGACGAGAGATCTCTTCAAGAAAATTAGAGAAACCAAGGGAACATTTCAAGCAAAAATGAGCAAAATAAAGGACGGAAATTGTATTGACCTAAAAGAAGCAGAAGATATTAAGAAGAGGTGGCAAGAATACACAGAACTATACAAAAAAGATCTTTATGACCCAGAAAACCACGATGGTGTGATCACTCACCTAGAGCCAGACATCCTGTAATGCAAAGTCAAGTGGGCCTTAGGAAGCATCACTATGAACAAAGCTAGTGGAGATAGTGAAATTCCAGTTGAGCTACTTCAATTCCTAAAAGATGATGCTGTGGAAGTGCTGCATTCAATATGCCAGTAAATTTGGAAAACTCAGCAGTGTCCATAGGACTGGAAAAGGTCAGTTTTCATTCCAATCCCAAAGAAAGGTAATGTCAAAGAATGTTCAAACTACCACACATTGCACTCATCTCACATGATAGCAAAGTAATGCTCAAAATTCTTTAAGCCAGGCCTTAACATTACATGAAACATGAACTTCTAGATGTCCAAGCTGGATTTAGAAAAGGCGGAGGAACTAGAGATCAAATTGGCAATATCTGTAGGATCATCAAAAAAGCAAGAGAGTTCCAGAAAAACATCTATTTCTGCTTTATTGACTATGCCAAAGCCTTTGACTGTGTGGATCACAACAAACTGTGGGAAATTCTTAAAGAGATGGGAATATCAGACCACCTGACCTGCCTCCTGAGAAATCTGTATGCAGGTTAAGAAGCAACAGTTAGAACTGGATATGGAACAACAGACTGGTTCCAAATTGGGAAAGGAGTATGTCAAGGCTGCATTTTGTCACCCTGCTTATTTAACTTATATGCAGAGTACATGAGAAGTGCTGGACTGGAAGAAGCACAAGCTGGTATCAAGATTGCCAGGAGAAATATCAATAACGTCAGATATGCAGATGATACCACCATTATGGCAGAAAGCAAAGAAGAACTAAAGAGCCTCTTGATGAAAGTGAAAGAGGAGAGTGAAAAAGTTGGCTTAAAGCTCAACATTCAGAAAACGAAGATCATGGCATCTGGTCCCATCACTTCATGACAAATAGATGGGGAAACAGTGGAAACAGTGTCACACTTTATTTTGGGGGGCTCCAAAATCACTGCAGATGGTGACTGCAGACATGAAATTAAAAGATACTTGCTCCTTGGAAGAAAAGCTATGACCAACCTAGACAGCATATTAAAAAGCAGAGTCATTACTTTGCCAACAAAGGTCTGTCTAGTCAAGGCTATGGTTTTTCTAGTAGTCATGTATAGATGTGAGAGTTGGAATATAAAAAACGCTGAGTGGTGAATAACTGATGCTTTTGAACTGTGGTGTTGGAGAAGACTCTTGAAAGTCCCTTGGACTGCAAGGAGATCCAACCAGTCTATCCTAAAGAAAATCAGTCCTGAAAATTCATTGGAAGGACTGATGCTGAAGCTGAAACTCTAATACTGTGGCCACCTGATGCAAAGAACTAACTAATTGGAAAAGATCCTGATGCTGGGAAAGATGAAGGTGAGAGGAGAAGAGGATAACAGATGATGAGATGGTTAGATGGCTTCACTGACTCGATGAACACGAGTTCGTGCAGGCTCTGGATGTTCATGATGGACAGGAAAGCCTGGCGTGCTGCAGTCCATGGGGTCACAAAGAGTCAAACATGACTGAGCGACTGAATTGAACTGAACTTCTTTGTATTTTAATCCTGTCACACTCCTCATTTCAGGATTTTAGTTTTTAGTTTTGTTAAAGATTATTTAAGGAAGGCAGAGAGAGATTTACATCATCCACATTTACCATTTCCCCTTTAGACACTCAGTTCTTCTTTCTCTGCTTCTTCAGTGCAGTCAAACTTGTCTTATTCTCTGTTTTGGCTCTTCCCCTGAGCTGTGATTGTCTCCACCAGTCCCTCCTTCTTCTCTGCTGAAATGATCACAGGTGGTGCTGGTTTAGAGTCTAAGTCTTTGCTGACTCTTGCAACCTCATGAACTGTAGCCTGCTGGGCTACTCTGTCCATGGGATTTATTTTCCCAGGCAAGAATACTGGAATGGGTTGCCATTTCCTTCTCCAGAGGATCTTCCTGACCCAGTGACTGAACCTGGCTCTCCCGTGTTGCAGGTGGTCCCTCCTGCACTACAAGTGGGATATTTACCAACTGAGCCACCATGGAAACCCACAACCCCTTTCTTTAAAAACCCTAAGCATCAGACCAACACCCAGGACAGAAAAACTCATTTCTGTCCCAGAGTAGCCTCATGAGCAGACGTGACTCTCAGGCCACTAACTAAAGTGTGCAAATAAAACAGTGCTTCCCTTTGTGCCTTAAAGACCACTGTAATTTTATTTTTGTGCCTATTCTCCCAAGCTGGAGGCACTATAAATCTCCATCATTGCACAGCCTTTCCTTTTGTCTACATTATGCTTCATGTCAAGGTCTTACACCACATTAAGTAAATAAGTAAAGTCACTCAGTCGTGTCCGACTCTTTGTGACCCCATGGACTGCAGCCTACCAGGCTCCTCAGTCCATGGGATTCTCCAGGCAAGAATACTGGAGTGGGTTGCCATTTCCTTCTCCAGGGGATCTTCCCGACCCAGCGATCGAACCCAGGTCTCCCGCATTGGAGGCAGACGCTTTAACCTCTGAGCCACCAGGGAAGCCACATTACGGAGGCAGTTTTATAGTCACTGAGATGTCCCTCACTTTTTTTTCAGTGACTGTTCAGATCTGGGGATGGTATTCTATAAGTAAAAGAAATCTGTGATGGGCGCCATAAACCTGATGCCTAAATGTACCAGGTACCCCTTCTTGTCTCACAGTCTCCCACATCCTTGGTGTTCCTTTAAGAAAGCTGTTCTCAAGACATATTACTCAGAGAAAGGCATTCTCCCTATGCATCTCCTTCAGTAAGAAGAATCTGCTTCAGTTTCTGAAAAAGCTTGCCTCACCAGCCAACCCTCTTGTTCCTTAACAGATTCAGTCTCCATCCAAGGATCCTTTTCTTCCATTTGGGCAAATCTAAGTTCCCCTGGGAAAATAACTTGAGAAAATCAAAGTCAGTAAATTTTGCAGATCATCTTGGCGTTCATTCCTGAAACATAACTGAGGGAGTTAAGTAAAAAATGCTACCTACCTGTATGGGAAAGAAAGCAAGAAGGAGGAATTAAAATATAAATTCATATCTCAATAGGATCTTTCTAGAAAAATACTTTTAATAAAAAGTTGATCTTCCTCTCTCTCTGCACACACAAAGAAATTCTGCTTCTCTGTATAGTACTAAAAAAAATTTATTTTCTCTGTATAGTTGTAAATTCCTAAAATTATTCCTTACTATCTTCCAGCAATACTAATTAGTCATAACTACAACATAGATTTTTTTATTTCATCCATATATATTTATATCCCTTATACAAGAAATTCTTTCATACTAAAGGTCATATTTCACCTTCATTGTTTAGTTGCTAAGTCATATCTGACTCTTTGTGACCCTATGGCCTGTAGCCCACCAGGCTCCTCTGTCCATGGTATTTACCAAGCAAGAACACTCAAGTGGGTTGCCATTCCCTTCTGCAGAGGATCTTCTAGACCCAGGGATTGAACCTGCATCTCCTGCACTGCAGGCTGGTTCTTACCACTGAGGCACTAGGGAAGCCCAAAGATTGCATTATTTAGCCTATAAGTCATAAGCATACATTATAGGAATTCCATATAACAGACATTTAAGAGTCATTTGTTGAATGGATGGATGAAGAATGAGCTAAATTTAGAAGTTTAAAAACAGATACATACATATACATACATACATACACAAACACAAAATTATTGGAAGTATATAAAACATCTGTCATAAAGAACATTCATTTTTTTCTCCCCTATTCACTAATGTGCTTAAGTATTACCAGGTGAATAGTGCAACTGTTCAAAGCTTAATAGGCACAGTAGTTAGGCTTGTTCTAGGCCTTATTAGGAAAGCACTAACATTTGGCTGCGATACTTATTTAAAACCTTCTATTTAGTGCAGTTTCATTCTTGGTCTTTGAAAGGTTAAATAACTAAAGTTATATTAAACAGTATGTGTCTGCAAGACTATGATCACATAATCACACTGATTACCATCTTTTGTAATCCATTTAATGAGTAATATGGACAAGACATGCTTCAGAATTATAATTATCTGATTGTCCATTTTCAATTATAGGTTTAAATTAGAGGGAAAATCTTATGTACTTTACATGTTGGGACTATCAGCCAATTGAAGTAAAAATTAAATTAAAACTTATGAAAACATAGTCACCCAAGAAACTGTACACAAATATTCATACAGTTCACTTGAAACAGCCAAAATCTAGAAATGGTCAAAATGCCCCTCAGATGTCCAGCATATGGATGACTAAACAAACTGGTCCATCCATACAAAGAATCATTTCTTAGTAATAAAAAATGAATAAACTATCTATACATGCAACTACTTGGATGGGTCTTCAGATAACCACGTTGAGTAAAAAAAGCCAATCCTGCATGGTAGTATATTGAATGACTCTATTTGTATAATATTTTGAAATGAAAAATTTTAGAAATGGCAATCAGATTAACAATCCCCTAGAGTTAGAAACAGTAGGAGTTGAGGATAGCAAAGAGGTTATAAAATGACAATACTGGAATCTTCGTGGCTGTATCTTGATTTTAGTGGCAGATTCATGTACCTACATGTGATAAAATTGTATAGAACAAAATGTACACATTAACATTAAGTAAAATTGAGGAAGTCTGACTAAGATTGGTGGATCATATCTATGTCAATATACTAGTTGCGATATCATCAGATAATTTACAGAATGTTACCTTTGAAAGAAATGTGTTTTAGGATACATGGGCTCTCCCTGCATTATTTCCTACAACTGTATGGGAATCAATAATTATCTCAATAAGAGTTCAATAAAAATGTAATCCTTAAGCATTAGTGATTGCTACTACAAAAGTAAAATGCAATAACAATGATAATATAAAAGATATTTAATTTATATACATAACCATTCATTACTGATCACTTTAAAATAGAGAAATAGATTAATAGTACAAGTATTAAGAGAGTGTGTATGTGAAATGATTTAAGGATAATGCCTCTGTGATTTAACTTGTAAAAACATAATAATGAAAGAATAAAAACTAGGTATCAATTGACATAATTGAGAATTATCTATTCTACTATTATATTGTAATAATTTAAAATCTATAAGAATTGATTGTTGTTTAGTCGCTCAGTCGTGTCCAACATTTTGCGACCCCATGGACTGCGGCATGCCAGGCTTCCCTGTCCTTCACCATCTCCTGGCACTTGCTCAAACTCAGGTCCATTGATTCAGTGATGCTATCCAACCATCTCATCCTCTGTCTTTCCCTTCTCCTCCTGCCTTCAGTCTTTTGCAACATCAGGGTCCCTTCCCATGAGCGGGTTCTTCACATCAAGTGGCCAACGTTTTGGAGCTTCAGCTTTGGAATGAGTCCTTCCAATGAAATAGTCTGAGAAAACTGCTCCAAGGTGGCAGGAGAGGGCGTCAGGCTATATACAATTTTGTAACATAGCGGACAGGCAGTCTGAACATCAAAGATTATTGTTTAGTAGTAAGGAAACCAGATATCACACTGAGGAATTTAAAGTGTTTGTATGCATGGGAAGATATAAGCCTCTGTGTTCACTGAATTCATTCTTTTTATATTCAGCTTAGCTATCTGGGCCCAAATCCTGTTTCTTGATTTTTTACATCCTTAATTCCTTGTTCACAAAGGTGTGGTGGATGGCTGCTTCTTGTATTCTCTCTGAGGTCCTCACCAATCACCCTGGTGGGTGGCAGCATCTGCAGGATAGCAGGCACTGTGTTCCCTTTTGGGAGCTCTCATTCACATTTGGAGGCCAGAAATCTCTGATGGCTGTGACATTTCTTGCCCATCAATATGGCAGGAAATATTTCACACTAACAAGTTTCTGAAGACAAATGTGTACATCTGAGTACACATTTTAAGCAGCAATGTTGTAGAGAGATATAAGTGTAAACTGATTATTTTTTTCCTTTTGAATTTTAATAACTAAAGAGCCTCTTTATGAAAGTGAAAGAGGAGACTGAAAAAGTTGGCTTAAAGCTCAAAATTCAGAAAACTAAGATCATGGCATCTGGTCTCATCACTTCATGGCAAATAGATGGGGAAACAGTGGATGACTTTATATTTCTGGGCTCCAAAATCACTGCAGATGGTGATTGCAGCCATGAAATTAAAAGACGCTTGTTCCTTGGAAGGAAAGTTATGACCAACCTAGACAGCATATTAAAAAGCAGAGACATCACTTTGCCAACAAAGGTCCATCTAGTCAAGGATATAATTTTTCCAGTGGTCGTGTATGGATGTGAGATTTGGACTCTAAAGAAAGCTGAGCCCAGAAGAACTGATGCTTTTGAACTGTGGTTTTGAAGAAGACTCTTGGGAATCCCTTGAACTGTGAGGAGATCCGACCAGTCCATTCTGAAGGAGATCAGTCCTGGGTGTTCGTTGGAAGGACTGATGCTGAAGCTGAAACTCCAATACTTTGGCCACCTGATGAGAAGAGTTGACTCATTAGAAAAGCCCCTGATGCTGGGAAAGATTGAGGGCAGGAGAAGGGGACGACAGAGGACAAGATGGTTGGATGGCATCACTGACTCAATGGACATGGGTTTGGGCAGACCACGGGAGTTGGTGATGGACAGGGAGGCCTGGTGTGCTGTGGTTCATGGGAAGACAAAGAGTCGGACCCGACTGAGCAACTGAACTGAGGAGGCAAGATAGAAAAACTTGAAATAAATTTCTATTAGAGCTGAATGTCTCAGTGATTTAATCTGTATAGAAAAATATTGGGAGGGAGGAGTTAAGTGAATTGGGTTTCTAGGTCCTATTGTCCCAGATTTCCTTTATGGATATTGCTCTTTGTGTTGCTTTATGTCAATTAAAGCCAAAGGAAATAAGATTAATTAATATAATCACAAATTAATGAATTTTCTGATTTTATGAAAAAGGACAGGGAACCAGAAACACTAAGAAAGTGAATTTCAATTATGCCAGCTTGAGAAGCTTAGGAAAATATGAGGACAGTTTCCAAAATAGGAGTCTAAAAGACAAAATAATTCAGGGAAATAAGATATTCTTTAGGACTTGGGTGCAAGAAACCATTCTACTAATAAATAAGAGAAACTATAAATAAAAGAAGAAATCAACTTGGCTACATTGAAAGTTGACACTATTAAGTCCTGAACCTTAAATAAGTAATTAGGTCAGGTTTCTAGGAATAAATAGAATAAAAACCTACTATTTTGATAAAAAGAACAAGAAAGGACAAAAGTAAATTTAAATGCAACTTGTAAAAATAAAGAGCAAGGAAACAAACTCAAAGTAGAGAAGGCTAGTAACAGAGCTCAAGAAAAGTAAAAGGTGGAAAATGTCAACCATAGCAAAATAAAGCAGCTATCGTTTTTACAAAAGAAAAAAATCTGAGATCAAAAAATTGAAAGATGAGAGCCTTAGATCTCAATACTTTTTGAACAGGGAAATTATTTGTTGACTATATTATTATTTTATTAATTTTGTTATAAATTTTCTGTTTTAAAGTGTCAAATTGTATTCAGTTCAGTTCAGTTCAGTCGATGAGTCGTGTCCATCTCTTTGCAACCCCATGAATCACAGCACGCCAGGCCTCCCTGTCCACCATCAACTCCCGGAGTTCACTCAGACTCACATTCATTGAGTCAGTGATGCCATCCAGCCATCTCATCCTCTGTCGTCCCCTTCTCCTCCTAACCCCAGTCCCTCCCAGCATCAGAGTCTTTTCCAATGAGTCAACTCTTCTCATCAGGTGGCCAAAGTATTGGAGTTTCAGCCTTAGCATGATTTCTTCCAAAGAAATCCCAGGGCTGATCTCCTTCAGAATGGACTGGTTGGATCTCCTTGCAGTTAAAGGGACTCTCAAGAGTCTTCAACACCACAGTTCAAAGGCATCAATTCTTCGGCGCTCAGCTTTCTTCACAGTCCAACTCTCACATCCATACATGACCACTGGAAAAACCATAGCCTTGAATTATACAGAGTAATTTGTAGGTAAGAGGGATTCAAGGTCATAATATAAAATGGTTCCATTTTATAATATTTAAATAGTTATATGCAAGGATAATTTGTTGTTTTGAGGAATGTCAGTTTGAAACTTCATCAAAGTTTACAACTAGAAAGGAACTCCCAATTCTAAGATGTAGGGAAATAGAAATGTATGTTTTCAGAAATGTATTATCATGGGATTAGAAAATACATAAATAAACTAGTTTCACATAATCCTGTTCAAATAAACTCAACTTTGGGAAGCAGGTAATATGACTGAATGATGATTGATAGATTAATTATGCACATACATACAGAAGGAAAAATTGGAAAATTGGCATAAAGACTTAAGAAATGATTCCCTAACATAATAATAGAAAATGAATCAGACTTATTTGGATAGGCTGCTGCTGCTAAGTCGCTTCAGTCGTGTCCAACTCTGTGAGACCCCATAGACGGCAGCCTATGAGGCTCCCCCGTCCCTGGGGTTCTTCAGGCAAGAACACTGGAGTGGGTTGCCATTTCCTGCTCCAATGCATGCAAGTGAAAAGTGAAAGTGAAGTCGCTCAGTCGTGTCTGACTCTTAGTGACCCCATGGACTGCAGCCTACCATGCTCCTCCATCCATGGGATTCTCCAGGCAAGAGTACTGGAGTGGGGTGCCATTGCCTTCCCCATTTGTATAGGCTATGACATAGCAAATTCAGAGAGAAAATGTTAGAAAAATATAAAGTGTAATAAACCAAATATATGGCTATCAAATGGCATATATTTGACAAATATGTGGTAAATAGATTAGTAGCAGATACAAAGATAGATAAAAAGATGATAGACAGACAAAGTGATAGGTGGATTGACATCATCTGACAAAATTTGTTGCGTGTTTAGTTGTTAAGTCATGTCCAACTCTTTTGCAAGCCATGGACTAGCCAACAAGGCTCCTCTGTCCATGGGATTTTTCAAGCAAAAACACTGGAGTGGGTTGCCATTTCCTTCTCCAGGGAATCCTCCCTACCTGGATTGAATCCATATCTCTTGCACTGGCAGGTGCATTCTTTAACAGTGAGCCACATGGGAAGCTCCAAGCTGATTGTTTACTCTTATATGTAAATTTTCTTATATTTTTCTATTTTATATGATTTTTTTTCTCCTTTATTTGCTTTTAAAATAAATGTGGCACTCTTAGAATCCCATCCACATTTTCTTCACACTCACTGGTCTAAACATTTTTTCCAACTGCAAGCATCTGTAACTCTTCAAGACAGGACTTTCTCTAGGTTCACACATATGGAGTGGGATGGTAGTGCCAGACAGATAATTCTCTTGGGAGCAGTACCCTGCCAATGATAGATGGAGATGGGAGAACAGCTACCCCAGCTTCATGGTCCCTTAGTTAGGAAAACTTTGAGATTGACTGTACACAGTCCTGCAGAGTTCCCAGAAGAGATCAGCTTCAGTTTTGTACAGTGGCTATTGTTCAGTCACTCAGTTGTGTCTAACTCTTTACAATCCCATGGACTACAGCACAACAGGCTTCCCTGTCCTTCACCATCTCCTGGAACTTGCTCAAACTCATGTCCATTGAGAGAGTGATGACATCCAAGCATCTCATCCTCTGTTGTCCCCTTCTCCTCCTGCCCTCAGTCTTTCCCAGCATCAGGGGCTTTTCTAATGAGACAGCTATTCACATCAGGATTGTTTGCCCTGCCTCATTTGATGGGTTTTTTCTTCCTAATGAATCGTGGACCACCTCCCAAAGTGACTCCTGTATACTTAAATTATTCTAGAGAAGCGCACCCCTGCGTAATGTCAGTCTATATCCAAACCAACCTCAAGAATGGGTGCTATTTATTTTTTTAATTATTGGTAATTTGACAAGAATAATATTACACTTGTGGGTATTTTATTAGCATTTTAAAAACTGTTTGTTAGAGAAGGTATGTATGCTTTTGTGTTTTTCTTTTCAAGTGAGTCTTTTACGATTTACATTAGTTCATTGTTTTTCCTTTTAGTGAAGAATTCACTTATTCTTATTGATTTGAACGATCACAGTCTTTCTTCTGAAAGTGCTACAATCAATATGCCAGCAAATTTGGAAGACTCAGCAGTGGCCACAGGACTGGAAATGGTCAGTTTTCATTCCAATCCCAAAGAAAGGCAATGCCAAAGAATGCTCAAACTACCATGCAATTACACTCATCTCACACGCTAGCAAAGTAATGCTCAAAATTCTCCAAGCCAGGCTTCAGCAATACAAGAACCATGAATTTCCAGATGTTTAAGCTGGTTTTAGAAAAGGCAGAGGAACCAGAGATCAGATTGCCAACATCCACTGGATTATCAAAAAAACAAGAAAGTTCCAGAAAAAAACACCTATTTCTGCTTTATTGACTATGCCAAAGCCTTTGACTGTGTGGATCACAATAAGCTGTGGAAAATTCTGAAAGAGATGGGAATACCAGACCACCTGACCTACCTCTTGAGAAATCTGTATGCAGTTCAGGAAGCAACAGTTTGAACTGGACATGGAACAACAGACTGGTTCCAAATTGGGAAAGGAGTATGTCAAGGCTACATATTGTCACCTGCTTATTTAAGTTATATGCAGAGTACATCATGCAAAATGCCAGGCTGGATGAAGCACAAGCTGGAATCAAGATTGCTGGGAGAAATATCAATAACCTCAGATATGCAGATGACACCACTTATGGCAGAAAGTGGCGAACTAAAGAGCCTCTTGATGAAAGTGAGAGGAGAGTGAAAAAGTTGGCTTAAGACTCAACATTCAAAAATTAAAATCATGGCATCCAGTCCCATCACTTCATGGTGAATAGATGGAGAAACAGTGGAAACAGTGGCTGACTTTATTTATTTATTTATTTATTTATTTATTGGCTCCAAAATCACTGCAGATGGTGACTGCAGCCATGAAATTAAAAAACACTTACTCCTTGGAAGGAAAGTTATGATCAACCTAGATAGCATACTAAAAAGCAGAGATATTACTTTGCCAACAAAAATGTGTCTAGTCAAGGCTATGGTTTTTCCAGTAATCATGTATGGATATGAGAGTTGGACTGTGAAGAAAGCTGAGCACTGAAGAATTGATGCTTTTGAACTGTGGTGTTGGAGAAGACTCTTGAGAGTCCCTTGGCCTGCAAGGAAATCTATCCAGTCCATCCTAAAGAAGATCAGTCCTGGGTGTTCATTGGAAGGACTGATGTGGAAGCTGAAACTCCAATACTTTGGCCACCTGATACAAAGAGCTGACTCATTTGAAAAGACCCTGATGCTGGGGAAGTTGGAGGGCAGAAGGAGAAGGGGACGACACAGGATGAGATGATTGGATGGCATCACCGACTCAATGGACATGAGTCTGAGTAAACTCCAGGAGTTGGTGATGGACAGGGAAGCCTGGTGTGCTGCAGTCCATGGGGTCGCAAAGAGTTGGACATGACTGAGTGACTGAACTGACTGACTAACTGATTCTTCCTTTAAGGAAATAAAACCTTTTAAAGTGTATCTATGATTTGCTTGAAATACATACACTTATGTATCATGGATATATCATTCCGGGTTTTGTAGTTCAAATCTGTCAAATATTTAATTTAAGATCTCTGGGGTTTTTTTTGTCACCTACTTAAAAACGTGTTTGTGATTCAAGGTTTGTATAGGGAAAATAAACTAACAATGGTTTAGTACAGGGGTACCCAACCTTCAACCTGTTAGGAACCAGGAGGCAGAGCAGGAGATGAGCCAAGGGCCAGATAGCAAAACTTCATCTGCCGCTTCCCATCATTTCCCATGGTTCACACTACCACTTGAATCTTCACCCCAAACCCCCATCCGTGGAAAAATTGTCTTACATGAAACCAATCCCTGGTGTCAAACTGCTGGAGACTGCTAGTTTAGTACCCTGCTCAACTTTATATGGTAATTATACAATCATATCAATATTCACCAAAATATTGCTTTTCAGTCTAACCAAAATAACCATAAAACTCTGTTAGAAAATGATAGAATGGAAATCAAGCAGTCACGTGGGACTGGAATAGGAAAAAGAACTGAGAACTTTCTCCCTACTAAGAATTCAAAATTTATACTTAAAGCTGAAAAAGAATGTCAGTCCATAGATAGTGGAGATAAATGTTCAATAGTCAGCAAAAGTAAGTAAAATTGATTGTCTCTACTCTTTATTTTTTTTGTTAAAAACCTTGTATAACTATAGAAATTTGTAAACCATATTGAGATCTAATTTTAATTAAAATAAACTACAAAAACAAAGAGAACCTTTGTGGTTGTATTTAATTCATGATAAGCTACTTACAAAGTTCTTTGGACACATCATTTTTCTAAAGCTGATTTTCTTTGCAAATGATTTAAATTTTACTATCTCAGCTTGGTTAGTTATATTTCAATTCATTTTGCTTAATGGCCTATGTCTAGAAATGATAAAGACTGACATTCTTATGTTGTTTTGCCTTTAAAGAAAATGTTCCTATTGTTTCCTATTAAACATAATACTTCCCTTTAGGAAACAATCTTTCTAGTTTTATTTCACTAATGAGTTTTGACAGGATGGTTTTCAATGTTATCAAATATCTTTATGGATTAAAAATGTAATAATACTGCTTTTCTCATTTAACTTTTTAATATGATGAATTGCAATAATGTATTCACTATTATTACAGCATTATATAACTCTCAGGGATAGCAGAATAGGGATGGGACCAAATGACACTGATTTTGGTATACTGCTCAAATTTATTACCTAATATTTTGTTTGTAAAAAATTTTATGCTTTTTTTTTATATTGTTCAGATTTTAAAGTTTTATCATCTTTCTAAACATGTGGAATTTTTTTTTTGTTTTCTGTGCTCTAATATTATTTAAACAGAAATTTTATTTGTTTAAATATATGAACTTGAAATTTTGATTTGTTTCATTTGTTTTTGGAGCTTATACATAAAGAGTATTAAAACAGATACAGTTCTATTTAATGTTTTGGGGTTTTGAATCAATTTTTTAAATCTATAGTTTTCTAGAAGATGGATATATTTATCCAAATTTTCATTTCATTTCTTCATATTGTTGGCAAAAATCACTTTAATATAATACTTTTTATTTCTCCTCTGTGATTGTATACTTTTTTATTCCTAATTACAAATATATGTATTAATATTTTCTCTTCTTGATTAATCCAAGGAGTAATCTCTTTCATTGTTTATAAAAGATTAGTTCTTAAACTGCTGGCTTTTCTGCTTTCTTACTTAAAAAATAAATGTCCAGTGGTTATGTTAATGTCTTCTCTCCCTGTCCAGAGTAATTTTTTTTTCCTAACTTTTGTTTAATTATTTCACTTTTTTGTTATAGAAACATGACGTGATTTTTGTATAATATTTAATATACTACTGCTTTTATTTTCTAGACAAACTATTAAATATTAGACTTTTTCATTTATTAGATACTGTACTTTGATTTGTTTTTGTTTAACTGGATCATTTCCTACTGCTTTTATTTCTTTTATTTTGAAGCACAGGCAGACTCACCAATCTGTGAGTCTGTGCTATCACAAGTCCATCCATATATACAACAATATAAGTGGCACCCCTAAAACTGCTGATGAAACATCTTGGACTCTTGAACGTGTAGAAACATCTTACTGTTAATTTTGTATGTAATTTGACCATTCACACAGTTCTCAGCATACCCTCTTCCTTCAAAACTGCCTATATTTTAAACTCCCTTCTAGCTGCAATAAGCTTACATTTGTGTTTTTAAATTTTTCCTTTCTGTTCACCTGCTGTACAGCCTGAACATTCACAGAAATTGATACGTTTGCCTTGAAGTTCAAAAATTTTACCAAGAAGTGCCTTGCAATTGATCTTTATCATATACAAAGTGATTTTCTTTAGACTAACTACATTTCTTTCTTTACATAAAAAATATTCTTTTATTTGTGAATTTGTGTCCATTTAATTTGTCTGAATTTCTTTTGCAAACATACAGATTTTATCATCTTCCTCCACCTCCGGCCATGTCTATTCACTTTTCTCTGTTGATTTTCATCTCTTGTAGTTTATGCTCTTCCTTATGATTGTTCTTGAGGCTATATTTTAGTTCACTGACTTTGCTGTTTGTTTATTTTTTTTTGCATATCCATTCTGTATCTTTTTACATGTAAATGTTTTTAAGTTGTTAGTATCATTATTTCCCTATTTCTTTTCATAACCCTGTGAAATCATTTTTCATGTCTTTCTATTGCTTTATCAATTCCTGTTTCAATTAGTCTATGTTTTCTTTCATTTCTTTGCAAGAGTAACTTATTTAGAAATAGTATTTTCAACTGCTTTCTAGAATCAATCTTTTGAACACTATTTTGTGTGCTATGTTCTACTTACATTTTGTTCAGGTTTGTATGGTGCCATGTAGGTAGTTTTTTTCTCCTGGCTGTTTATCATCAAACATGGAAAATCCTGTCCCATGTTGGCCACTTCTCCAAAAACAGTATGGGTACAGTATCCTTGAATACCCTTTGGGTCTTCCTTAGCACTTTGTTAGAAGAGACATTGTTCTCACTTTCTCCTTTTTTTCGTGAGTAGGCTTCTCACTAGAGAAAATAAAAAATGTAAACTCCTGGTCTCTCTCTCCAACAGCTTCAACAAACCAAACTTTCATTAACGCAGGAAATACCAAGAGATCTGGTGACTCCATCAAGTGAGATTAATGTGTCAGAATTTACTGTTTGTGTGGCTCCATCTCTGAGATGTGTTTCACTGTTAACAGCAAGACTCCTCCACAGCGTATGCTCCTTAGCACTGCTCTGCCTCTACAGTTCTCCAGCTGCTTTTTCCTGCAATTGGATGAGTAAAATCAATTCAGCTGAGTAAGTAACAAGAGGCCCATTTAGTTCTTTGGCCCAGTGTTGGTCTTCAGTCGGTGGGGGGGCCGGAGGGCGGAATGTTAACTAAATTTCCGTCTTTATTCTTGATTAATCATTTGATTTAGAATCAATTAATTTAAAAATAAAAATTAAAAACTCAGAAAATTGTTACCTAGGTTTCCTTTAAACCTTGAAATTCTTGATAATATAGATTATCTATTCCTATTTGATTAAAAGAGATGAAAAGGGAGCTAGAGACACAAGAGGCTAAATTATGGAAGCTTATGATAATTCTCAATGAATTTTGGTAAATGCTTAAAATCTAGGACATCTATTTTCAGTTGGGAATATATCATCTTCCATGAATAATAGTTTATGGGTGTGAGGTGTTTCTCAGAATTCATTTGTTTTTCCACTTTGAACCAACCCTAATTCTAAGATTTAAAGTATCAGATTATAATCACAAGTGAAAAAATGCTAAGATATTCTTAGGGAGATAAAAATATAGTGTTTACTGGTAACACATGTAGACTTTAGTCTCTACACACTAATGTCTTGTACATATAGCTGTGACACTGATAATTTTCTTCTTCCTGCTAAGATAAAGTTATAAATTATAACTATGTAAATCATATATTTCACTTCCCAGGTAGCGCTAGTGGTAAAGAACCCACCTGCCAATGCAGAAAACATAAGGGATCCAGGTTCAATCCCTGGCTTGGGAAGATCCCCTGAAGGAAGGCATGGCAACCCACTCCAGTATTCTTGCCTGGAGAATCCCATGAACAGAGGAGCCTGACAGGTTATAGTCCATAGGGTCACAAAGAGTCAGACGTGACTGAAAGACTGAGCATGCATGCAAACTACATATTAAGGAGAATAACAAATGCAGACTAGCAAAGTATATAGGTGTTAAGAGAAAATGCCATAAGATGACTGGAGCTAGTAAAATTGCTCTGGAATATCTTTTTGGCAGATACAAATTTTGCACCAGAATTTAGGAGAGATGATACAACTGCTAGAAGGACAAGATAAAAATTCTGATGAAAAGAAAAGGTCTGAGAAGAAAATAATACATTCAGTTCCTATTAGGAGAGTAATAAAGGTTAAAATACCTGAAGCTTATATTAAGCTTGTACAAATGTTTGTTAAATTGAAGAGCAGTCTTAATCTCTATCTTCAAAAACTAAAGAATTTTTAAGTGACTAAGATAAATTTAGAATCAAAACAATTAAACTAGTATATGCTAAATCCCTGCATATGTAATGCTTTATAAAGCTCTAATTAAAGGCCTAAAAGAGATACCTACACTGAAAGAAATGTATTTTCAAATGAAAATGCATAAATGTCCAAGCAAATATCTTAGAAATGGTGTCTGATGACATTTTAGGTTGAGAGTTTTGAGTAAAGGAGAAGAGTATTATTTTACAGTACCATTCCTCTGTTCTAAATGTGGATAAATAAAATTTCTCAAGGGACTATGAAACATTGATGCCATCAACACGAATAAAAGAAGTGCTGGAAAATCTCAGCATTTCTGCTTCACCCTCTAAGGTTTCCCACCACTCAGACTTCCCGAGTCTTGGGTCAGAGCTGTTCTTATTCCAGAAAATGGTTGAAGCATCTTTCCTATGATTACATTCCACTTATGGGCTTCCCAGGTGGCCCTAGTGGTAAAGAACACAGCTGCCAATGCAGAAAGCATAAGAGACACTGGTTCAGTCCCTGAGGTGGGAAGATCCCCTAGAGGCGGGCATGGCAAACCATTCCAGTATTCTTGCCTGGAGAATCCCATGGGCAGAGAAGCAGACTAAAGCAATGTAGCATGCAACACACAGTAATATTACTCCTTATCCAAGGAAGTGTACCAAGCAGTTTTCAGTGGATCTTTAATTCAAATATCCCTCTGTGAATTATATCAAAACTTTTCATTGAGGACTATAGGTTTTTGGAAAGACCTAATGAAGATAGAGATAAACATTTTTGTCTCAGTATTAATACTTCTAGAATCAGAACTTGAGCTTTGAAAACAGAATTAGAGATTCTAAATCTCCTAGAAAATAACTGTGTCTACCTCATTTTCCTTGAGTAAGTTGCTAAAAAGGACATGTCAAGGAATCATGATTTTTTTTTACTTTTAAACATTTAATTTTCTTCTTTGGTAAATCTTAATAAATACTTCTTGATTAGGAGGGACAGCTGGATATTTGAACAGGTGGTTGAAGAAGATTATGGAATAGACTTCAGGAAAACATTCCTAACTAGATACATAGCCATCTGTCAGAAATTGTTAAAAATTCTTGTGTGTAGGAAAAATCATGAAATGAGCTCTTAATGGTCCACATATTGACATTTTCTAATAATAAAACTATGGATCAAATAATAATGACAGAGATGTATTAAATAGCCCAAGCTACATTTTAACAAATTATTGTAAATCAGAATTGCCCAAAAGGATCTCCACGAATTCTAAAATTAAGATGCTAATGTTGATGCATATTATTAATTCAAAGGAACTTTGGCAAATATAGCTGGAAATTCTTAGTTAAATGAAGTTAAATGTTTTATTTTTGCTTGTTTGTTTGTTTCATGTTAGAAATCCTCAGAGCCTTTAGGACATTAATGTATAATGTAACATTAAATAACATTAATTTAAATCTTGTGTGAGTGCTAAGTTGTTTCAGTCATTTCTGATTCTTTGCAATCCTGTGGACTGTAGCCCATGGAATTCTTCAGGCAAGAATACTGGAGTGGGCTGCCGTTTCCTTCTCCAGAGGATCTTCCCAACCCAGGGATTGAACCCGGGTCTCCTGTATTGCAGACAGACACTTTACTGTCTGAGCCACAGGGAAGCCCTGGATTAATCTTAAATCTCTGTAAATTCTGGACAAAATTGACTATTTGAACTGGATATATGAAAATCTAACCAGAATTCAGAATAAGAAACATCAGTTTTATACCACTTCCAAAATCTGTTTCATGATTTTGGGAAAAAGACACATAGACCAGTGAAAGGACAGGCCACTGTGGCTCTCCACCTCCTTGAGGTAGTTACTCTGAGGCTCTGAACATGTGCACATCCTCCTATCACTACATTATTTTAGACAGAAAACATCTGACCAGAAATTACCAGGAGAGGAGCAATGAGTGTGTGTATTCTGGACAATGTAATCCCCATATACACAGCACTGTAGACCAGGGACAGAGAAAGGGAATCAATCAGCTGAGCATGCATGAAATCATAGTTTGACAAGGGCTCTATCAGCAGAAACAGATGAGGGGTGGAGGGGTTTGTTGTCTCAGTAGGACCCAGAGTACACTGGGTTCTAGCCCAGTAAAACAGATAAATAGGACTGGGAGTTGGGTAGATTAATCTAAGAATGCAATGTTGGAAATTAAGTGAATGTGGGAGATAGTTAAAAACAGAACTAATTTGTTGAAAAACATTTGGTCAAAGAGGTAGAGAAAGATTTGTTTGTGTATTTTGAAACTTTGCTATTATATAAAGATTCTTTACAGGTAGATTTTCTGGTAGGAGTAAATATGCTCTAATATACATCAGTTAAATAAACCTTTTAGTTCTAAAAATAAATGACTCTTCTTACTCTCAGTTATCTTTAATTTTATGTTAGCATTGCCATTCATGCATTCTGCAACACTTTTATCTTTTCTTGTGTTTTTGTGATTAAAATAATCTTTCCTTTTGTTTTTGCATCACAATTTATTTTGAGCATATCTTTTGTAAACATAACACAGCCACAGATAATTCATGTTTGGGGGAAACAGTGAAAGTAACAAACCTTAGTAGTTTCTGCATTGTAATAGCAAGATTTAACACACGTGCAGTAAAATAATTGATAATCTTTATTTTTGGTATACTCATGAGATGGGGTAAACTCAGAGACCTCTTACTGTATCATCTAACATTTTTCCTTCCCTTACTTTTTATTTTTTTCTCTTCTTTTTCTTTCTTTTTGATATTGCTGGATAAGTAGATCAGCAGGCTACTTCAAATATGATTTTTGTTTTAGCAATTACAATATGTTTTTTAAGTATCCTATTATATCACTGAGATTTAGGTTGAAAGTGAGACAGACAATAATATGATTCAGTGCATTTCTAATTTATTAAATGTTTCTAACAAAGACTGATAACTAATGAAGGGATGTAAACTCAGAGTAAAGTATGCAATGCTAGATTTCTTACATCATTTTGAAAACTCACTCAGATGTTCACATGAATGGAAATGTTATCAAATGATCAAGTAGCATAATGTTTTAAAGAAGGTATATAGGTAGAAACTTCATATTAAAAAATTCAAACCAGACTGGACTAAACCATGTTGGACTAAATTCAAACCATATTGGACTAAATTCAGTTAAGATAAAATTATGTTATCATTTTTTAACATACATTGCAATGTCTCATTAAATATAGTCATACCTATGTTTGTACTTCCAAGGAAGTCTAAAATATTTTTTAATTATTCTTTTATTTATTAAACGTTCTATCTTGGCTGCTGAAAATGTAGTTCCACAGCACATATATAGTAGGTTTAATAGTAATTTTTGAGATTGAGATTTTAGTTAACAGTGGATGTCTCATTTGATATAGCCAATGATATTAGGCTCCTATCCAAATAGAAAGTTAAGAATGAATAGGATCTCAATTTCTTTTTACTTTATGATGGCTAGACTATTGTTGGGAGTTCTGTGTTCAGTTGTGTTCAGTTCATTTCAAGAATGTCCTTTACAAACTAAATCATTTATCAGTGATTCTGATAAATGGACAAGATTCTGATAAATGGGTAAGTATGGATAAGACAATTATTTGGTAGTGCTATTATAGGAAGTTATTTTACTCAACAAGGCTTTACTTGGGATGTAAACGGATTAGCTTCTAGGACAAAATAAAATCAATGGAGTTTGACTTTACAGTCATAGACACTTACTCAAATAATAGTAATATAATGTACACTGCAGTGTTTCATTATATATACTCGTATCTGTGTTTTTGCTACCAATTAAATCAAAAAATAATATGAATTTTTTCAAATTTTTTAGATTTTTAGCCAATGTTTATCAACTTACTTTTCATTATCATACCTCCAAAAAATATATATATTTATTTAACTTTAATTTAGTTTCTACTTAATGAAAGAAATTAAATACTACCAAAGATCTTGTAGAATATAGCTGAGCTTTGGTGAACCACAAACAATTATAATATCTTAGATTTTTTTTCCTACCATCTCCTCATCCTACCCAAAACAGTTTTGTCTTCTTGGGGATAATATCTTTCCCACTGAGAATTCATGCTTTATCAAATCGATATTCACCCAACACTTGATTAATTCCCACCTCCCAAGTTTTATTCATATTGTTCCCTCAGCTAGCATTGCTTTTTTCCCTCTTTTAATTTATATAGAATATTCTCACATTAAAAAAACTATTCCAATCCCTGTTTCCTTATGAGCATTTATTTATAGTGGAGATTTCAATAACTTTATTTTTTAAATGTATTTATTATTGAAGGATAATTGCTTTACAGACTTTTGTGTTTATGGAATTAAGTGCATTTATTTTAAAATCATTGCTTCATTGTGAAGACCAGATGAGACCGTGTGTATAAAATACATACCAAGTGGACACATAGAGCAAGGCAAAAAATGGTACCAATTTCTTTTGTGTGCTAAATCACTTCAGTCATGTCTGACTTTTTGCAATGCAGTAGACTTTAGCATGCCAAGCTCCTCTGTCAATGGAATTCTCCCCTCAAGAGTTTCTTTTATATCACCTCTTTCTAATTTGTATTACTATATGAATGCAGAGTTCCAAAGAATACCAAGGAAACATAAGAAAGCTGTCCTCAGTTATCAAAGCAAAGAAATAGAAGAACAATAGAATGGGAAAGACTAGAGATCTCCTCAAAAAAATTAAAGATACCAAGGGAACCCTTACACAAAGATGGGCATAATAAAGGACAGAAACAGTATAGACCTAACAGAAGCAGAAGATATTAAGAAGAGGTGGCAAGAATACATCAGAAGAACCATACAAAAAAGACTAATTACCCAGATAAACACAATGGTGTGATCACTCACCTAAAGCGAGATATCTTGGGATGTGAAGTCAAGTGGGCCTTAGGAAGCATCACTACAAACAAAACTAGTGGAGATGATGGAATTCCAGTTGAGCTATTTCAAATCCTCAAAGATGATGCTGTGAAAGTGTTGCACTCATTATGCCATCAAATTTGGAAAACTCAGCAGTGGCAGTGGCCACAGGACTGGAAAAGATCAGTTTTCATTTCAATCCCAAAGAAAGGCAATGCCAAAGAATCTTTGATCTACCACACAATTGCACTCATCTCACACACTAGCAAAGCAATGCTCAAAACTCTTTAAGCAAGGCTTCAACAATACATGACCTTTGAAATTTTCGATGTTCAAGGTGGATTTAGAAAAGGCAGAGGAACCAGAGATCAAATTTCCAACATCCATTGGATCATAGAAAAAACAAGAGAACTTCAGAAAAACATTTACTACTGCTTCACTGACTACACTAAAGCATTTGACTTTGTGGATCACCTTACCTGCCTCCTGAGAAATCTGTATGCAGGTCAAGAAGCAACAGTTAGAACTGGACATTAAACAATGGTCTTGTTCCAAATTGGGAAAGGAGTATATCAAGGCTGTATATTGCCACTTTGCTTATTTAAATATATAGAGAGCAAATCATGTGCAATGCCAGGTTGGATGAAGCACAAACTGGAATCAAGATTGCCAGGAGAAATATGAATAACTTCAGATATGCAGACAACACCACTCTTACGGCACAAATTGAAGAGAAACTAATGAGTCTCTTGAAGAAAGTAAAAGAAGAGAGCAAAAGAACTCAACTGAAAACTCAATGTCAAGGCTTCCAACTCAACACTCAAAAAATTAAGATCATGGCATCCGGTCTCATCATTTCATGGCAAATAGATGGGGAAACAATGCAAACAGTGATAGACTGTTTTCTTGGGCTCCAAAAATCACTGCAGATGGTGACTGCAGTCATGAAATCAAAAGATGCTTGCGCCTTGGAAGAAAAGCTATGACCAACCTAGACAGCATATTAAAAAGCAGAGATTACTTCATCAACAATGGTCCATCTAGTCAAAGCTATGCTTTTTCTATCAGTTATGTATGGATGTAAGAGTTGGACCGTAAAGAAAGCTGAGTACCGAAGAATTGCTGCTTTTGAACTGTGGTGTTGGAGAAGACTCTTGAGAGTCCCTTGGACTGCAAGGAGATCCAACCAATCCATCCTAAAGGAAATCAGTCGGACTGCTATTGAAGCTGAAGCTCCAATACTTTGGCCACATGATGTGAAGAACTGACTCATTGGAAAAGACCCTGATATTCGGAAAGACTAAAGGCAGGAGGAGAACTGGATGACAGAGGATGAGATGGTCGGATGGCGTCACTGACTTGATGGTCATGAATTTGAGCTATCTCCAGGAGTTGGTGATAGACAGGGAAGCCTGGAGTGCTGCAGTCCATGGGATCACAGAGTCAGACAAAACTGAGTGACTAAACTGAATGGAATTATCGCAACACTGTTTATAATAGCCAGGACATGGAAACAGCCCAGATGTCCATCAGCAGATGAATGGATCAGAAAGTTGTGGTACATATACACAATGGAGTATTAGTCAGCCATTAAAAAGAATACATTTGAATCAGTTCTAATGAGATGGGTGAAACTGGAGCCGATTATACAGAGTGAAGTAAGCCAGAAACAAAAACACCAATACAGTATACTAACACATATATATGGAATTTAGAAAGATGGTAATGATGACCCTGTATGCGAGACAGCAAAAGAGACACAGATGTGTAGAGTGGACTTTTGGACTCTGAGGGAGAGGGAGAGGGTGGGATGATTTGGGAGAATGGCATTGAAACATGTATACTATCATGTAAGAAACGAATCGCCAGTCTATGTCCGATGCAAGATACAGGATGCTTGGGGCTGGTGAATGGGAATGATCCAGAGAGATGACATGGGGTGGGAGGTGGGAGGGGGGTTCATGTTTGGGAACTCATGTACACTCGTGGTGGATTCATGTCAATGTATGGCAAAACCAATACAGTATTGTAAAGTAAAATAAAGTAAAAATAAAAATTAAAAAAAAAAGTATAAACCAATTTTCTAATTAAAACTTCAAATTGGGAGTTTTATATTAAAGGTATGCAATTCATATCCAGTAATATAACTATATTCTATTTATTTCACAAAATATATCAATAATCCTATAATCTGTGACTCCATTTCCCATTGAAACTTCCTTCCTATTGTCTCCTCCTTAGAAACTTGACCCATAGTTATCAAATCATGGCCTTTATAGCAGTAGTTTTTTAGAAGTGTACAAGATGAAAAAGGTGTATTATGTTCAATTCTAGGTGACAATGGTATCTTAAAAAAAAAAATCCAAGTTCAGAACCAAGCATAGAATCTAGTGGTTCTAAAGAAGATTGCCAGGAGTATGTAGTTTAGGAATATGATGGTGAGAGAAGGTATTTTTCTAAATAGAAATAACAACTATTACTGCTCAGATTTAGAACAGGCTGTACTGCTTGACTGCTGTACTGCCTTGACTGTTCATCTGTGACCTCTTCTCCCTCTGGTATTATGCATCTCTATCAAGTAACTGATATTGAAGTCCCCCTAGCTTTTCAAGATCTAGTTTTAGCTGATTTTTATATATGTTTATTTGCTTTTGCACCTGTTGGTACTCTAAATATATATATATTTATATATATATATACACATCTGGACTGATAAAAAGATTTTCCAAACTTCAATCCAAGATTTCATAAAAGAGAAGTTTTATTATAGGTATCATTTTTGATATTAATGTATTTGTACCTTACACACAGAAATAGACTCAATGCTTTCAATGAAAGCATTACCTTAAAGAGTTAAATTAAGAAAGCTATACAGCAACTTCTTTTAAAAAATACTTTTATACTTATGAAGTTCACACTATTCTTCACAGGCATCCTCTACAAAGTTTCTTTGTGCATTATATTAATTTTCTAAAATTAGAGATGTTTTCTTTAGCCATATCATTCAGTTGTGTTTAAGCCAACTACATAACTCTGGGTAACTCTAAAATCATTATCAGCCATAACATGTATATGAAAGAACTGATGTATATTTAATCAACTAAATTATTTGGGTAAGAACTGTATTTGTATCCTGATTTGATAAACACCACAGGAAAATAGTATGATAGACAATTTTACTAAAGGCAAATTTCAGAGGCATGTTACATTATACTTAACATATCAAGAAAGAAAAGGAATTAATTGCACATTGCTTTTTTAGAGTCACAAAACATCTAATTGAGCCATAAATTTGAACTCACAATATTTATAATTTCCTTCACATTATTTGAATATTTTCTTCCTTGATTCTTTAAAACACAGGAGGAGTCTGTGTTCATTACCTAAGAAACACTGAGAAATTTACTCAGTCCTTCCCTTTGGGTTAAAATGTAGAGATGAAGAAGGATCATGTTAGACAATCCTGTCAGTTGTACTGGTGGGATCAATTGCAAATTTTAATCCCCCAAAAGATTTATCCCAATAAATTTTCTCATGTTTAATTACATGTCTCTGAAAATATGAAAAGAGAGAATGGAGATCATTCAAAACCCACTTATAGGTCACAAAGTCACTTCCTGTCATACATCCTTCCTCCTCTTTACATCATTTATCAATACTGGTATTTGTCACAGCTTTTGTCATCACCAATTTTATGAACTCTTCCAGCCCACCTTCCATGTCCACTCTTCCAGTCCACACTCTTTCATGTGTTAAGGACACACATCTGTAAATTAAGCTCATTAGAGAATAGAGACAGCAGTGGTTTTACTTAATTAGTCAATAGAGAGTTGTAGTTTAAGGCTGATATTTATAAGAATATAATTAGCCAGGTCTAGGCAAAGTCTGCAAATTTCCAATCCCTTGGTAAACACTCTACCCTACTTTTTATGAACCAAATAAAGCTTCAATAGCCACTATGGCATGACTTACACTGCATTAGACAAACTTAGGGGATTAAAAAAAAAAAAAAAGGTATGGACCATCTTCAAATAATTTGCTGTCCAGGTAAAGAGAAAGAACACAAAGGACATATAATGAACAATCAGAAGGAGAAATGGCATTAAATAATTTTTAAAAATTAAGATTACTTATACAAAGTAGATAGGTAAGTAAATGATATATAAGGATATTAACATATAGACACTAAAATTGTGATTGGTTTAATCAAGTATAGTTTATGAAGGAGGTATGTTGTTATTCAGTCACTCAGTCATGTCCGACTTTTTGCGACCCCATGAACTGCAGCACACCAGGCTTCCTTGTACTTCACTAGCTCCAGGAGTTTGCTCAAACTCATGTCCTTCAAGTCGATGATGCCATTCAACCATCTCATCCTCTGTCACCCCTTTGTCCTGCCCTCAATCATTCCTACAATCAAGGTCTTTTCCAAAGAATCAGCTCTTTGCATCAGGTGGCCAAGGAATTGGTGAAGGAAGTATAATTTGACCTAAAAGTATAATAAGTGTAGTAGTGGCAGAAAAAGGCAGGAAGATAATGTATAGATGAAGAAAATAAGGAAAGAAGGAAAAATAAAGGAATGAGAGCATATGTTATTATGACATCTATTACCCCTGTCCATTAAGAATAATTTATTGATATTAATATTTTCTGGACCTTTCTCTTCAGTTTTACTACCTTCTAAGATATGGTGCTAGCCTGCTAGGTCTTGTGTTTTAGCATGCAGATAAAATGTTGGTAAGAAAGCTGGAGAGATTTATATTTAAAGGCAAACTACTTACTGAAAAGAAGAAAAAATATTCAAGAAAAGAAATTGAAGGGGAGATTAGAGACAGCCAAAGCCAGGCCTTTAGATAAGTAATTCTGGGGAATTTCAAATGGGAGAGGAGCATCTTCAAGACAGTTGGACTTACAATAAAAAATTAGAGCTCTTCTGTCTCTTGACAGAAGAAACGAAATACAACCTAAAAATATTTTGATGTAATTATCAGGCTAATGTACTTTTTTTTTTTTATGTTTTAAGACTGATACCATGAGCTTTTCTTCGTAGTTTTAAGAATTTTAAGAATTCTATATTTTATAGCATACTTAACTATATTGAAACCTCATGTGCTTTGAGTTATTTTCAAATCATAGTAAGATGACTTTAGAAACAAGGTTGGGTGAATTATTTGAACAACTGGATCCAAGATTTTGGTGTTATTCAAGCAACTGCATCCTAGTAAACACTTTAATACTGTCATAAATCTGAGTTTTTCACTCCCAATTACTTAAAACAGTGATTTTCCCATGATTACACAGCAATTAAGTAGAAAATCTACATAGCAAATCTAAGTAAAAACCAAATCCACTGGTAGTTCTCTCTTACTTGAGTAATGCTTTGGTTATTGAAGAATGTCTTGGAACAAAACATGAGATATAGGCTTGTGAGAAATGGAAAGCAAGAGGAAAACCGACAAAATACATAGAAGATTACAAAGTAATATTTTTATCTAGAATTTTCTTTCTTTTACAATTCCAGCTTTCTCAGTACCTTTGTCTGCTGAGATGAAAGGTTAAAAATCTATTGTCACCCCAGCTCATTGCTCATATTGCCAATCAGATTTGGAAGAGTGTTAAATTTTTCAACAATTTTTACTTGTAGCCTAAGAAAAGACAGAGACAAAGAGGGAAGAAGACAGGAAAGGCATCTGGGCAAAGAGAGACAAATGAGGGTGTAGTTTTAGTTCCCTCCTCACACACTAGTTTGTGAGGAAAATCTAGCAGCTCCTTTAATTTAATCTTTTGCCTTTACTCAAAATAAAGTACTGACTTTAGCAACCACTTGTGGTTTCAAACATGAAAACAATTAAGTCACTAGGAGAAAGAAGTATACAAGGAGAAATACTGTTCTTTAAAACATAGATATCTATGTAATGAATTGTGAAAGGTAATAAACGATTGAAAACAGTAACATTGGTGTTTTCCACTAATTATAGAAACAGGATTTGTGAAGAGTAAAAACAAAAGGAATTATGTTATGTTAGCATCTCTATCCCCTTCAGTATCATTGCCGATTTCTTTAGATCCCACAATAATAGGACCATTCATCTAAGTTGTCCTGTCTGAATTCACCATTGTCATCTTCTGTAGGCTTTCCCCACTGCATTTGGATTTCTTTGATGCTACTCACCTCTCTTTTCCATCTCTAGCAAACTGCATGGTATTCAAAGGATAACTCATACTATATTAATGTTAATCTAATCTTCAGATTTGAACATTCATGTTGAAATATTTTCAAATAAATGCTGACTTTCATAATTAGAATTTTGGAAGTTTTAGTGAGTTTAACCTTCAGAATTTCAGATTATTTGAATAAACTACTCAATAATTTTAAAGTAATTTTTTGAATTTTCCAGAGAACAAAAATGGTCTATTTTTTTCAAGCATTGCATTATTCAAAAGGAAAGTGGAAAAAAGAAAAACAATTAATGGAGTACCTGTTGCAGACATTTAATTTTACTACTTCTATATCTCAGCATAATCTGGTTTTTCCAAAAAAAAAGCACTCACAACTGAAAACATCTGGACATGTGTATTCTCACCTGAACATCTCACAGGTGCGATAGGGAAAAATACGAAGAAGGAAAGAAAGAAACCATAATGAGAGACTTAATTTTGTCATTAACAGTTCTTTGAAGTTGCTCGTTAATCTTTTAGACCATTTTAGCATGTTAACGTCCAACTCTAGAATATTAATACTGCTAAGTGGAGAAAAAATTGAAGTTACTGCTTTCAGATTTCTTTCTCTAATCCAGCTCTGTGATAATTCTTCTTATTTGAATCACATTTTAATTGACTATGACTTTGAGCTTAGCTATTCTTGCAGTTTGGCAGCTATTTTATTTTCTATAATACTATCTGGATTTTTCAAGGGGAAAATGGGAGAAAGAAATGATCATAAAAAGTGTTTGCATCCTAAACTATCACGACAATTTTTCACAAAGAATGACAGATAGGTTTGGATGGATGAATAACTCTCCATGAGACCACATTCTTGGGAGTGGTGTGTGTAAAGTAACAATCTCATGCCCACATTGCAACATAGGGCCAGTTCACTGTTCATCTAAAAACAATGCCCTTTAGTGAATAGTTAGTTAGTTCACTCACTCAGTCATGTCCGAATCTTTGCTACTCCATGAATCACAGCACGCCAGGCCTCCCTGTCCATCACCAACTCCCAGAGTTCACTAAAACTCATGTCCATCGAGTCAGTGATGCCATCCAGCCATCTCATCCTCTGTCGCTCCCTTCTCCTCCTACCCTCTATCCCTCCGAGCATCAGGGTCTTTTCCAATGTGTCAACTTTTCACATGAGGTGGCCAAAGAACTGGAGTTTCAGCTTTAGCATCAGTTCATTTCAGTTCATTCACTCAGTCGTGTCCAACTCTTTGCAATTCCATGAACTGCAGCACACCAGGCCTCCCTGTCCATCACCATCTCCCGGAGTTCACTCAAACTCACGTCCATCCAGTCAGTGATGCCATCCAACCATCTCATCCTGTCTCATCCCCTTGTTCTGTCCCTAATCCATCCCAGCATCATGATTTTTTCCAGTGAGTCAACTCTTTGCATGAGGTGGCCAAAGTATTGGAGTTTCAGCTTCAGCATCAGTCCTTCCAATGAACACCCAGGACTGATCTCCTTTAGAATGGATTGGTTGGATTTCCTTGCAGGCCAAGGGACACTCAAGAGTATTCTCCAACACCACAGTTCAAAAGCATCAACTCTTTGGCACTCAGCTTTCTTCACAGTCCAACTCTCTCATCCATACATGACTACTGGAAAAACCAGAGCCTTGAATAGACGGCCCTTTGTTGGCAAAGTAATGTCTCTGCTTTTTAGAATGCTATCTAGGTTAGTCATAACTTTCCTTCCAAGGAGTAAGTATTTTTTTATTTCATGGCTGCAATCACCATCTGCAGTGATTTTGGAGCCCCTCAAAATAAAGACTCACACTGTTTCTACTGTTTCCCCATCTATTTCCCATGAAGTGATGGGACCAGATGCCATGATCTTAGTTTTCTGAATGTTGGGCTATAAGCTAACTTTTTCACTCACCTCTTTCACTTTCATCAACAGGCTTTTTAGTTCTTCTCACTTTCTGCCAAAAGAGTGGTGTCATCTGCAGGTTATTGATATTTATTCCGGCAATCTGGCTTCCAGCTTGTGCTTCTTCTAGCCCAGTGTTTCTCATGATGTACTCTGCATAGAAGTTAAACAAGCAGGGTGACAATATACAGCCTTGATGTACTCTTTTTCCTATTTGGAACCAATCTGTTGTTCCATGTCCAGTTCTAACTGTTGCTTCCTGACCTGCATACAGATTTCTCAAGAGGCAGGTCAGGTGGTCTTGTATTCCCATCTCTTTCAGAATTTTCCACAGTTTATTTTGATCCACACTGTCAAAGGCTTTGGCATAGTCAATAAAGTAGAAAGAGATGTTTTTCTGGAACTCTCTTGCTTTTTCAATGTCTAGCAGATGTTGGCAATTTGATCTCTGGTTCCTCTGCCTTTTCTAAAACCAGCTTGAACACCTGGAATTTCATGGCTCACGTACTGCTGAAGCCTGGCTTGGAGAATTTTGAGCATCATTTTACTAGCGTGTGAGATGAGTGCAACTGTGCGATAGTTTGAGCATTCTTTGGCATTGCCTTTCTTTGGGATTGGAATGAAAACTGACCTTTTCTAGTTCTGTGGCCACTGTTGAGTTTTCCAAATTTGCTGGCATATTGAGTGCAGCACTTTCACAGCATCATCTTTCAGGATTTGAACGAGTTCAACTGGAATTCCATCACCTCAGCTAGCTTTGTTCGTAGTGATGCTTTCTAAGGCCCACTTGACTTCACATTCCAGGATGTCTGGCTCTAGATGAGTGATCACACCATCATGATTATCTGGGTCGTGAAGATCTTTTTTGTACAGTTCTTCTGTGTATTCTTGCCCCCTCTTCTTAATATCTTCTGCTTCTATTAGGTCCATACTATTTCTGTCCTTTATTGAGCCCATCTTTGCATGAAATATTCCCTTGGTATCTCTAATTTTCTTGAAGAGATTTCTAGTCTTTCCCATTCTATTGTTTTCCTCTATTTCTTTGCACTGATTGCTGAGGAAGGCTTTCTTATCTCTCCTTGCTATTCTTTGGAACTCTGCATTCAGATGCTTATATCTTTTCTTTTCTCCTTTGCTTTTTGCTTCTCTCATTTTCTCAGCTATTTGTAAGGCCTCCTCAGATAGCCATTTTTCTTTTTTGCATTTCTTTTCCATGAGAATGGTCTTGATCCCTGTCTCCTGTACGAATGTCACAAACCTCTGTCCATTGTTCATCAGGCACTCTGTCTATCAGATCTAGTCCCTTAAATCTATTTGTCACTTCCACTGTATAATCATAAGGGATTTGATTTAGGTCATACCTGAATGGTCTAGTGGTTTTCCCCACTTTCTTCAATTTAAGTCTGAATTTGGCAATAAGGAGTTTATGATCTGAGCCACAGTCAGCTCCTAGTCTTGTTTTTGCTGACTGTATAGAGCTTCTCCATCTTTGGCTACAAAGAATATAATCAATCTTATTTCAGTGTTGACCATCTGGTGATGTCAATGTGTAGAGTCTTCTCTTGTGTTGTTGGAAGAGAGTGTTATGACCAGTGTGTGATAATCATATGTAATAAATACTTTTCTGGGAAATAGCTATAGCTCCATTTTTGTTTAAACTATTGTCATATTAAATGATTTTGCAGGGTAAGGTATAAAGGAAATCTGACCAGAGTGTATTTTGAGTATTATTTCCTATAACTGCTATTTCAAATTGCCCAAAATTCAGTAGCTTCAAATAAGACATATGTATTATCTTTTACTTCATTGACTATGCAAAAGCCTTTGACTACGTGAATCACAACAAACTATGAAAACATTCTTAAAGAGATGGAAATACCAGACCACCTTGCTTATTTCCTAAGAAACCTGTATGCAACAGTTAGACATGAAACAACCCACTGGTGCAAGATTGGGAAAGAAGTACCATAAGATTGTGTATTGTCATCCTGTTTTTTAACTTTTATGCAGAACACATCATAAGAAATGCCAGGCTGGATAAATCACAAGCTGGCATAAAGGTTGCCAGAAAATATCAACAATTTCATATATATGCATATGATACCACTCTAGTAGCAGAAAATGAAGAGGAACTAATGAGTGTTTTGATGAAGGTGAAAGATGAGTGATGATACTGCTTAAAACTCAACATAAGAAAAAAAAAGCTAAGATCATGACATCTGGTCCCATTCAGTTCAGTTCAGTTCAATCTCTCAGTCATGTCTGACTCTTTGTGACCCCATGAACCACAGCATGCCAGGCCTCCATGTCCATCACCAACTCCCAGAGTTTACCCTAACTCATGTCCATTGAGTCGATGATGCCATCTAACCATCTCATCCTCTGTCATCTCCTTCTCATCCTGTCTTCAATCTCTCCCAACATCATGGTCTTTTCAAATAAGTCAGCTTTTTGCATCAGGTGGCCAAAATATTGGCGTTTCAGCTTCAACATCAGTCCTTCCAATGAACACCCAGGATTGCTTTCCTTTAGGATGGACTGGTTGGATCTCATTGCAGTCCAAGGAACTCTCAAGAGTCTTATCCAACACCACAGTTCAAAAGCATCAATTCTTCTGCATTCATCTTTCCTTATAGTCCAACTATGACATCCCTACATGACCACTGGAAAAACCATAGCCTTGACTAGACGGACCTTTGTTGGCAAAGTAATGTCTCTGCTTTTAAATATGCTATCTAGGTTGGTCATAGCTTTTCTTCCAAGGAGCAAGCGTCATTTAATTTCATGGCTGCAGTCACCATCTGCAGTGATTTTGGAGCCCCAAAATAAAAGTCAGCCACTGTTTCCACTGTTTCCCCATCTATTTGCCATGAAGTGACGGGACCGAATGCCATGATATTAGTTTTCTGAATGTTGAGCTTTAAGCCGACTTTTTCACTCTCTTCTTTCACTTTCATCAAGAGGCTTTTTAGATCTTCTTTACTTTCTGCCATAAGGGTGGTGTCATCTGCATATCTGGTCCCATTACATCATGGCAAATAAATGGGTAAAAAGTGGAAAGAGTGAGGATTTTATTTTCTTGAGCTTCAGATTCACTACACATGGTGACTGCTGCAGCCATGAAATTAAAATATGCTTATTTTTTGGAAAGAAAGCTATAACAAACATAGACAGCATATTAAAAAGCAAAGACATCACTTTGCCAAAAAAAAGGTTTGTATAATCAAAACTCTGGTTTTCCCAGTAGTCATGTAAAGCTGTGAGTGGGTCCATAAAGATGGCTGAGCATCAAAGAACTGATGCTTTTGAATTGTGATGCTGGGGAAAACTCTTGACAGTCCCTTGGACTGCAAAGATATCAAACTAGTCAATCCTAAAGGAAATCAGCTTTGAATATTCATTGGAAGGACTCATTCATTCACTGAAGCTCAAATACTTTGGACATCTGATGCAAAGTACTGACTCATTGGAAAAGACCCTATGCTGGGAGAGACTGAAGACAAGAGAAGAGGGCAGCAGAGGATGAGATAGTTAGATAGCATCGCCGACTCAATGGACATGAATTTGAGGAAACTACAAGAAACAGTGAAGGACAAAGAAGCATGGCATGCTGCAGTCTGTGGGGTCACAAAGAGTCAGACACAACTTAGCGACCGAACAGCAGCAACAATTATCTTATAGGGCAGGAGGCCAGAAATCCTAGGATCGAGGTGTTGGCTGGGTCAGATTCATTCTGGATGTTCTCTTGCCTTTTCCGACTTCTGCAGGCTACCAGCTGCCAGCATGACTTGGTTGCTGACTGTATCACTCCAATATCTGCATCATTTATTACACATCCCATTACCCTCTCTGACTTTGTCTTTCCTACTTTTCTTATGAGGACAATTGTGATTACATTGGGCTCACCCACGTAATCCAGGATGATATTCCCATCTCAAGGCCTTGAATTTAGTTATATTTGCAAAGTCCCCTTCTGCCATGTAAGGTAACATATTGAGAGGTTCTGGGAATTAAGACTCCATTCTGTCTGCATACTTGCAATGACACAGGCATTAACCTTCTGTTCACCTTTGGTCTCTCCTCTCAAATATCCCAAACAAAAGCACATGACTTAAAGATATAAAAAGCACCCATTCACATATTCTAACAGTTGGTTTCAGGGTAGTAGAAGAAGGCAGAAGAATGATTTCTAAAAGATCCTTCCTCTAAGTGATTCAAATATTTCCTTTTCATTGATTAATGACTGATTTCTGACAAATTCTAGTAAATATTGGCAATTAGTATAAAAACCATACATTGAATTATCATCACGACTATAACACAGAAGAGGATTATGCAAAAAAAAAAAATGGAGGACAAAAATAAAGCAAAAACCTTGAGCAGAGAGCCATTTGTTTTTGTTTTGGTCACTAAGTTGTGTCTGATTCTTTTGTAACCCATAGACTGTAGCCTACCAGGTTCTCTTGTCCATGGGATTTCTCAGGCAAGATTACTGGAGTGGGTTGCTTCTCTAGAGAATGCTCCCAGCCCAAGGATTGAATCTGAGCCTCCTTCTTGGCAGGTGGATTATTTTCCCTTGAGCCAGCTGGGAAGCCTCAGAGAACAGGTGCAGCTAAAGGTTTTATCATTCTCCACTAAGTTGAAAATATTATTAATAAGTGGATACATTTTTAAACTCTTTATATTTCAATCTAAACGTGGGTTCAATCATTGCTAGTAAGCTACATAAGAATTGGTTCATGAAAGTTGAAAGGAATGATCCCCATACATAGTCAAATAGATCACCAACAAATGCTGAAAGTACAGAGTGGTCAAACTGAGTTATAATCAGCCTTTACAGAAGGGACCTTAGCAAAGTACATTCCTGTCTGACATGTTCACATATTAAAATAATTTCTTTCAATTCACTATATGCTTTTTATCTTTAAGTAGACCAAGGATGAGCATCATCAGTAATTCCCACTTTTATATGCAGTTGATTAACCAAAAGCCTCTTTTAATTTTGCTTTAAATCCTGAATTTTTTTAAAAAAAACTATAATATGGTAGTATTTACTAGAGAATCAAAATAGGCCACTGTTTATATTCCACTTTTAAAACTGGCACCATAATCATTCAAAAGTATATATTTCAATTATTATGATAATTGTTATATTTTTAAGTGAAAATAGCCTTTATTATGAGTACATCCATACTAATATTTTATAATAAAATACCTTTTTGTAACATATCTTGCCCTCAAATATTTCTAAAATCTCACCTAGGAAACCCTGACACTAAAATCTTTCCACAAAATAATAGAGGTGAAATGAATTTCTCAAGCTCAAAGTTTTATTCATGTCTGTATTCTAGTATCTTCAACAGTCTTTATCACCTTGTAAATGCCAACAAAATATATGTTGACAAATTTTACTGTTTATAAGAAAGAGAGGTCACAAATGTACACCCCCGAAAAGGGATCTTTTAGGTCATTGAAATCTAAAGGAGGAAACATTTAAATACAAACATCTGCTAGTGGCTCAATGAAGCAGTTATTTCTCTTGCTTATTTGGTACAATAGTCCACTATAGATTCTCATTTTCTAAGAATTCAAATCTTTTTGGGCTTATTAAAACTTTTCAAAAGTAAGTATGTTACCCCTAGAGCCTCAGTCAACCACTAATTGTTATTATGTATTCTGTCAATGATCTTAAGATCCCAGCCCCCGGCTCCCACTACATGGAGAATTCTTTACCACTTGTGTAGCACTGCTCTACTCTGTTAATCACCTGTCATCTTTCACCCAAGAGATGTCTCATTTCAGAAGCAAGAAATGTCATTTCTATAAAATGTATGTTGCAAATTAGTTGTCAAAGTTTCTCTAAATGCCTTGAGACCCTTCTTTTTGCAAGGTGATTTTAAGAATGACATTATTATAATAAGATATTTCAGAAATTGCTACCAGCAGCAGGATAGGTTGTACTTGATGGGAGCTATTGACCCACTGCTCAGTGAAAGAAATCAGATGCTAACTAAAGAACACCAGTCCCATTCAGCATAAAATGTAAGAGTTTTTCACTGTCATTTCCCACATATGAAGGCACCAGGTCATACAACAAGATGCTTTGTCTTTTCAGTAGTGTTACATAAAGTGTCAGTATTCCCTAAACTACAATATAAGTTCCTAATTAAAACTATGTCACTTTCTCAAAGTAACTAAGAAACTGGCAGTGATCCTTAAAAGGGTTTGTTTCTAAATCTCTTACTCACAATTTTGTTTCATTTCATGTACAGTGTTTCTAATTGTTTAGTTCTTGTTGTAGAGTAATGACTACTATTAAAATTTTCCTGTCCATAGTAAATACATAACACATGCAAGGCTAGTTATGAAAACTTTGAGTTTTAGATACTCATCAATGAGATGTCAAACCTGATGACATAGTTAAGAGAAAATCATTGTCTTTTTAAAAGACTGTTGAAAGATGGGAAAAGCTTGAGTTCATTGTTGTGCTGTTGTTGGTTTGTATTGTTAAAAACTTTTTTAAAAATTAAAACTTCATTTTATGTAAAGTATTCTTTGTGAGTCACTCAGTCATGTCCAAATCTTTGTGACCCCATGGACCGTAGCCCACCAGACTCCTCTGTCCATGGTATTCTACAGCAAGAATACTGGAGTGGGTTGCCATTTCCTTCTCCAGGGAATCTTCCTGACCCAGGGATCAAACTTGGGTCTCCTACATTGCAGGTGGGTTCTTTACTGTATGAGCCACCAGGGAAGCATAAAGTACTCTTTAAATAAAAGTAAAACTTTAATAAATGAAAAAGGAGAGTAGTCAAACCATATAAAATATTAATTACAAATATTATTTTAAACTCAGTTTTAAAGCATTCCAGATTAGGAAAATTATTTCACAAATTGTAAAAACTAACAGCCAGTACTGTTTGGTTCTTTTAAATAATGTTATGTGCTGTGCTGTGCTTAGTTGCTCAGTCCTATCTGACTTTTGAGATCCCATTGACTACAGTTTGCTAGGCTCCTCTGTCCTTGGGAATTCTCCAGGCAAGAATACTGGAGTGGATTGCCATGCCCTCCTCCAGGGTATTTTCCCAACCCAGGGATCAAACCCAGGTCTCCTGCATTGCAGGCAGATTCTTTACCAGCTGAGCCACCAAGGAAGCCCAAATAATGGTATACCTCATTTTATATTATACTATTTTAAATCAGTGCCTCCATTTGCTACTAGAAATATCAAGTTTTAGTGACTGTGTGTTCTGTTGGCTTCAGTCTTTTCCAAATCTTTTCAACCCTATGGGCTCTAGAGTGCCAGGTTCCTCTGTCCATAGAATTAACCTGGCAAGAACATTGGAGTATGTTGCCATTTCTTCCTCCAGGGGACCTTCTTAACCCAGGGATGGAACCTATTTCTCCTGTAGTTACTGCATTGCAGGTGGATTCTTTACCATTAAACCATGAAGGAAGCCCCAAGTTATAGTGATTAAAAACAGCTAAATTTATTATTTGACAAAGTTGCAAGACAATTTTTGTGAACCTCTCACATTTCTCCAAATCTTATGAGTAAGGTACTTACTAGATTTGTTCTGGACTGTCTTTTCAAGATGTTTATATAGCCATCTACCTTGAAAGCTTAGAAATAGTGCTTCCTTCAGGAACAAAATGTAGTTGTGTTTACTGCACATTAGAAAGACTCAGGTTCACTAAGCTCCGAGATCCTCTCCCATGATGCCAACTGCTGCCTGTGTGGCTGTCACTTTGCCCTCTTAGTGTTACCTTGAGGGAACCATGATTCATAGAACAAAACTCTACATGCTGATACTCTGGCTACTGCTATCACTGTGGATTACAAGTTATAGCCTCTGACCCAGGGGTCTTATATTCTCTGTCAGCATCCATGAAAAGGTGACAAACTAACATGTAACCTTGCATAGCAGGGTAAAATCTCAGACTCAAAACCTTTTTTTTTTTCCCCAGACTAGTCTGGAAAACAGCCTTTAGACTGTTGGCAAAAAGTCTAAAGATACCACTGTGTGTCTTTAGTGTTCTCCCACAGTCATCTTTCTGCTTACTCCCATCCTCAGGATCCTGCATTTCTTTTTCCCTTCACAGACTTGAATTAAGGTCTAGGCACACTGTCTGAAACATTTCTCTAATATTACCAACTTATAGATTATGCTCCTTAAATTTTAGACATTTACAAGGAGCTTCTTCAATATAATGACCTTTCCATTCCCTCTTGTTACTTTACAGTGGCCAATTTTCCCTCATACCTTAGGAAATCACCCCAGGAAACTTCCAAGTTCTTCTAATCTTCCAGTAGTGTCTGAGTTAATCATCCTTCTTCAAGAGTATACCAACAGGAATTTCTTTCCTCTTAACCAATAGGTTACAATATATTAAACTCTCCTTTTTTTCAACTATGAGCTTATCTGGATCAACTACTTCTATAAGCTCCTGGAGGTCAAGGGATTCATCTTTTATGGTCTTTATCACTATAACTTAATAGAAGTTAAAAAAAAAACTGAAAAATTGGGTTTGGGAGACAAGGCAGACTGGGCTTGAATCACAAACATCAGAGTATTAGCAAAATTAATTGACTACTCATTCTTTACTTTCCATATTTGTGAAATGGGAATCTTAAAATCTGCCGCATGAGGCTGTTATGATGATAAAATAAGGCAACACACTTAAGGCAAATTACACAATGCATGGCAAGTGGTAACTGCAACACTTTAGTGAATGTGATAGGGAAAAAAATCCTCCCAAGCATTTAAATCAGATTACATTATAGAATATATCTGTATAATTGATTATCAGTGTTATAATATTATAAGTTAATATTTGCATAGTATGCTTGTCACATTCAGATTTAAAAATATTCTTGAGCATTTGTATATCTGATGAAAATGTTCAATCTTGTACAATTTTTTCAAACTCAAAAATTGCAATATTCTATGAGCTGTCAAACTCTGACTTATCCTTTTTTTAATTTCAGAGGAAAATAAAACACTGATGGTCTCAAAAATTAATTTAAACCTGATTGTTCAATGCCATTTATGTTCAACAATTGATACTTGTACAAACATGTATAGTGTATACTTGTATAAATGTATGTTCTGCCAGAATAATGATTATTTATAAAGTAACTCTGATGTGCATGAAAATTAACCAAAAGACATCTCTCCATAGGCATTTTTTCAGCAATTTATTAAGTCATTCTTGATGATTTAATTTAAGGCTTTAGACTCAGGGAGAAGAGGGAAAAAAAATCTGTATATGCAGATGATCAGAAGCTTCTTAAAACTGAGATCTGGCAGTGAAAAATGCTCAAAAGGGTTACTATGTTTAAAAAAAATTCCATTCTTCATTAATATGGAAACTCTTAATCATTAACTTGAAGTTGAACAAATAACATAAGTTAACTTGTTGCACTCTTAGTCAAATGTATTTTACCTCTTTATAATCATAGGGATTAAGTAAAGTTGTGTTAGTTAAGTGTTTGTCAATATATCCAGTGATTTATGGCTATGATGATGCTATACACACTCATTGTGCTTCAGTAGTTAAAATTCATTTTGTGAATCTCTATGAAAAACACTCCATGATTAATCATTATTCTCAGGAAAAATTATATCTGCCCATGAAAGAATACATATTAACTAAAGATGAAAATCCTAAAGCATATATACATTTATTTTTTGTTGTTGTTTTGTTTTTCAGTATTATCCTGAATACAGTGAATACCTTCTATTCATAAAGGAGGCTTATTTTGCAAAAGAATAATGAAAATTTTTGGAATAAAATTCTTTTCAATCATATAATGATTATAGTTTGCAAGATGAAAATTTAAATACCTCAAGGTACTGGTTTAAAAATAAATCCAAGAGAAACATCCTGGGAAGGTACAATATAGATATTTTTTTAATATGCCCTTCCTTAAATACTTCATTATTGTTCACTAATGTACATTTTGTATTTATATATGCATATATATACATATATGGGCTTCCCTGTAGCTCAGTCTGTAAAGAATCTGCTGCAGTGCAGGAGACACAGGTTCGATCCCTGGGTTGGGAAGATCCCTTGGAGAAGGAAATAGCAACCCACTCCAGAATCCTTGCCTGGAAAATCTCATGGACAGAGGAACCTGGTGGGCTGCAATCCACGGGGTCACAAAAAGTAGGGCACAACTGAGCTACTAACACTTACTTACTTATACATATATATATTTGAATTAGTAACATTCCAAATTCTTCTGAAAAAATTTTAAAGTCTGTATTTCCACCAATAGTCTCATAAAAAATTTGGCACTATCAATGGTGCTATCATAGTAATTAAGGAATAGAAATAACTAAGGTTATCACACAAATCTGTTTTGGCTTTATTTTTAAGTTTGAAATGCAAATGGTTGATACAGTTCATTGTAAATAACTTCAGGGTGTCTATATTTAAATTTAGTATGAGGCAAGGACTCACATAAAATATACATTGTTAGAAATCTTTTGCTTCACAAACATTTAACTTGAATAATGCAGTAAGTATGACTTAATCCTATATCTTTGTCCAGGGTTGGGGGGGGATGAATTAGGGTTCTGCTTTCCATGAGCTATCCTGATATTTTTCAAATGTGGTATTTTATTTTAATATTTCACTAACATAAAAAAGAGAGCAGAAGAGTTAATTAACATGATTTTCTGCTAAAAAATAAAACTATAGTGATATTTTTGTTTTTAAAGTAATTGTATTTATTTTCATTGAATCAAGAAAGTAATGATTGAGTAGAGAAGTAATGACACCTCAATAGAGTGTTTTTTACTATTTATGCCAAATATTAGAATCTTACATTTCACAGCCCTGTTATTTTGAGACATCTTTAGAAGCTTAAACGCTTTTTAAAAAACTGTATAATTGACATAACATAAACCTCACATGGGGCTTCCCTGGTAGCTCACATGGTAAGGAGTCTGCCTGCAATGTGGGAGACTTTGATCCCTGGGCCGAGAAGATGCCCTGGAGAAGGGAATGAGTACCCACTCCAGTATTCTTGCCTGGAGAATCCCATGGACATAAGAGACTAGAGGGCTACAGTCCGGATGGCAGAGGATGAGATGGTTGGATAGCATCATTGACTCCATGGACTTGAGGCTGAGCAAGCTTCAGGAAATGGTGAAGAACAGAAGTCTGGCGAGCTGCAGTCCATGAGGTTTCAAAGAGCTGGAAACTGAACTGAGCAACGGAACTGAACTGAAACCTCACATATTTAATAGGAACCATTTGATAAAATTTTGCACATAGGTATTGTTATCACAGTCAAAATATTCAACATATCCATTACCATAAAGTCTCCCTCTTGCTCTTTTACAATCTTTCCCATTCGCTTCTCCTTTCCACCCCATTCCCAGGCAACCACTGACTCCTTGGTGTCATTTGACATTAGCTTGCATTTTCTAAATTTAACCAAATGAAATGATATCATATGTACTTTTTGTCCAGTTTCTTTCATACAGCATATTTTTATATTTGTCCATGTATTTTGAGTGTAACAAAAGTTCATTGAGTTTTTCATGATTAATGTTTCATTCTTTGAATGTATCATAAATTGGTTACCCACTTACCTGCTGGTGGACATTTAAGCCATATCCAGTTTGGAAATATTACAAATAAAGTCTTATAAACATTCGTGTACAAATCTTTGTGTAGACATAAATATTAAAGAAATACTGCTTGAGTAAATTTCCTTGTAAGACTCAAGATCAATGTACAAAATTAATTTAATTCCTACATAACAGCAATAAGAAATCAGAAAATAGAAAAATTTACATTCCATTTTTGATAAAATATTTAGGGTTAAATCTGATAAAGGATGTGAAAAACCTGTATTTGCATTTAAAAATATAAAACATTGTTGAACGAGATTAAAGAAATAAATAAGGGGAGAGATACCCTGTGTTATGGCTCTAAAGATTCAATATTGTTACAGCATCCCTAAACTAAACAAAGAGATTCAGCCAAATTCCAATAAAAATGTCAGTAAGCCTTTTGGGGGAAAAAACTGGCAAACAAAAACAACTTTGAAAACGAAGCTTAAATTTGAAGTTTAAATTTCTTATATTTACAGTTTTCATAACAGATCCTTTTTTAATCCATTTATATTCAACCTATCTAAATTTTACGTTTATGTTATTTTTATGTTTAAAATTAACCCCTTGCAAACCACATATAGTAGGGTCTTGCATTTTATCCACTCTGTAAAAGGATGGTTGATGTAAATGGATCTGTTGATGGTGTTTGGGCCATCAACATTTAATTTAATTATTGATATTAGTGGATTTAGCCACCAATTTATCTCTGGCATTTCCTGTGCAAAAGCAACATCAGGACAAGTTTCTTCTCATCCCTTCAAACCAAGTTTTACTACTTCCTAAACTTTCTAAGAGAAAATAATTTTCTTTCTTCTTTCAGTTACTACTTCTTACTTCTTTAAGTATTTCCTTTTGAGGATCTTGTTTCTGTTCATCAACCTCTTAACAGTATATTATAGCTTATATGTATTACCTTTAAAGTGAAAACCTCAAAACTGAATTACAAGGTTTCTAACTTCTCCACATCTTCACCAACACTCTTCTTTTGTTTTGTTTTTTGATAATAAGCAACCTGACAAAAAATTGAAAGTGTTAGTCGCTTAGTTGTGCATGACCCCCGTGGGCCTTAGCCCACCAAGGTCCTCTGTCCTTGGGCTTCTCCAGGCAAGAACGTTGGAGTGGGTTGCCATGCCCTCCCTCCTCCAGGGGATCTTCCCAACACAGGATCAAACCCAAGTCTCTTTAGTCTCCTGCATTGGCAGGTAGGTTCTTTATCACTAGCACCACCAGGGAAGCCTAATATGCTAGGTATTTTCAAAAAAAAAAAAAAAAGATGTATTCAATTAGCAACATTGATCTAGACCCAAATTTTTAATTAGAGTTATACAAAGGAAGAAAAAGAATGTGTTATCAAGCTAGAAATCTGTATGATATTTTAAATCGCTTCTTTTATGTATATCATTTTATGGTTTATCCACATATCTTCATGGATAAATTGGATTATGGCCCCATTTATGACAAATTTTTTTTTAATACAGTTGAGAAAATAATATTCAACTTAGTTCAAAATGTTCATAAACTCATAGGGATAAATGGAAGGTATAAGAGAAGATCAAAAAGCTAACAGGCAGAGGACTCTATCATAATTTTCCTGTACTTATAATAATATGGTAGTTATATTAATAAAATGATAGTATGAATCACAAATTATAGCATGGTGACCTGCCTGAGGAGGTTACAAAGCTATGAAGGATTTCTATCAGTGTAGACTTCAGAACTATGTCATTTCAGCTATAATTGAAAACAGCTAGTAAATATTGTTTCTGAACAGAAAACTCAAAGATTGAAATCAAGTAAATCCATTCTATATAAACAGTTATGGATGTATTATTGTCTAATGATTTTTTATCATGACTGTAAATAGCAAGATACTAACACTATTTTCTCTTACTTTATGATATTTGACATAAAATTCATTTTTATTCTTTATTGATAAGCAGAATGATTCAGTTTCTGAGACCCACGAGGAGAAGAAAATCTCTGCTTAACAAATACAGAGAATAAACAGATAAAATTAACCCCTCTGATAATGTTACTCAGATGGCTCTTTTCCAAAATTTATCTGGGCAAACACAGTGGTATTTATTCAAATATTTTAAACTCTTGATAAGCAAGAACGATGCAAATCCAATACTGCTATGGTTGTTATTTCTCTCAGAACTCTAGGCATAGTCTCGTCAGAAATGTAATTAAAATTTGCATACTCTTATTAAATGAAACTATTTGAGGGCAATCATTTGGTTGCTTTCAAAATAGAGCTTTGCTTTCAGAAATGGTTTGTTTGTGAATGTTATTTAATACATCCCCAAGTCTTCAAAAGGAAAATGTGAAGGGATCTCCAGCAGGAGCTCTGCCTAAAATTCCCAAGAGTCATCTTCGTTTTGCAAAGTATATTTTAAAATGAAGGAATGTTTCATAAATGAAAATCAATGACCTAAGGCCAATACAAGAAGACCTGAGAGGATTTGAGTTGTATGAGCTGTATGTATGTTATGTGTGTGTGTATAACATATTTGTTGGCCAAACAGGCTATTTATGAGCTGAAGACAGATGAAATCAAGATCGTTCATCTTAAACTGTCATCTTTCCTACACACTCTTATTGGGCAGTATGATACCTATCAGAAATTGATTCCTGGGAGTCAAGTAAAGAAAACAAAGTGTTGAGTGAGTACAACGATAGTTAAATATACTTTCTAGGTAGTATCCAATTATGAACTTTTAATCTGGGAAATACTACTCAATATAGAAAAATGGATGATAATCAGGAGCAACTTAATCAGGAGAAAATATGTACTGATGTAAAATAAATATAAATATGGTGTCCTTTAAAAGGTAAAAAAATTAAAAGGAACTATTTTATCGTTAGCTAAGAAAAGCATAGCTTAGAAAAACAGCTTTCCCCAATGCACTAGATAATTGAAAAGAAGAGTAGCATTACACCTACACAGAGAGGGGGAGCTTCAAAAACCTTCAGCAGAAGTGAAAAGGAAGGAAATAGAAATCAGGTTCTGTATAGCACTCTGAAAGCTCCTATTTCACAAAGTAAGCATGTGTATACCTTGAACTCACTTGACAATTTAGGCAAACATGTAGCCACTAGTATATTTACAAAATGCTCCTCTGTTTTTTCTCATAAGCTTCACATCAGTGCTATTTATCTAAATCTTAAAAGTAAAATAGATGGAGGAATTTTAATGAAGTAAAGAGCAGGTAAAATGAGAGAGGAAAACCACAATTTACAAAACAGATATAAAGGAATTAAGTAATATTATGCACAAAGATTTAAAATGTGAAAGACGCACAAAGATTTACAATGCGAAAACTGATCTGCAAGAGAATCAGACAGCTCAACGAAAATGATCTTAAACAATTCTAATTCTACATATAAATAGTTTTTCCAACCTCATAATGTGTCATATTGTTCAGTTGTATTTTTGTGTACTGTACTTTGAAAAAGTTCTAAGAATGACTATTCAATACAGAGCCTAAGCTATTTAAAGACTTTTTCTGCTTAGTGAATATTTAAAAGTAGTGAAATAGGAAAGGAATTTGCATAATCCTCTCTGGTTTTCCAATCCAATATAAAAGAGGTAAAAATTCATCGACAATACTAGAAAAACAAAATAATTTTTTTAGTTTATGTAGGGTAGTGCCATTCAATGTTTCTCTGATAACTCAATTGGTAAAGAATCCTCCTGCAATGCAAGAAACCTCAGTTCAATTCCCAGGTAGGGAAGATCCCCTGGAGAAGAGAAAAACTACCCACTCCAGTATTCTTGGGCTTCTCTTGTGACTCGGCTGGTAAAGAATCCTCCTGCAATGTGGGAGACCTGGGTTCGATCATTCATTATAAATACAATGTGAGGAACACATATAATTTAAATTTTTCTAGTAGATACAGTGAAAAAGTAAAAAGATACATGAAATTAAATAATTTTTATTAAAGAATATATTCAAAATATTATTTTTCAATATAACTGATTTTGCTGTGATGAAAAAGTATATTAGTTTTGAACCTATATCACTAAACTCTGTGTCAACACAATATTATCAATATTGAATTCAGAGTATTGATTAATTTGAAAAGCAATTCTAAATGTATTGATAACAAAACAAAACCTGTTCTTCAAATTTTTCTTGTAGCTTTTGCAAGTCAGTTTATATAACATTTGATTACAATTTAAATCTCCTGCACATAGATTCCTGGTAGAAAATATAAAATCTTTATTATTGACTCTTGTTATGAAAAATTTTGAATCTAACATAAATTCTCATACTTATCTGACTAGGTAACAAACAAGCTTTCCTTTCCTTGGAGCCTTGAAAGTATTTTGTTCCTATAAAGCGTGATAACTAGTGAGAGACTATAAATCATGCTGCCATTTTTTAACATTTTACAATTACTCCTTTTGTTGTAAGGAAATCTTGAAATAAATATAACAGCATAGTAATTCATTGTAAAACTTTTCCATAGTTCAATCAATAACATTGGCAAATAACAAGATTATTAAAGTCCTTGTCACCTATTTCTTTCAGTGGTTCCATAAACTGGTGAAGATTCATAGCCTTTAAATATGCCAAACGATTTTGACAACTATAACCATGATACTTTTCTTATAAGACCGGCCTCAGCAAACTGAGCAGCAATATTGTAAAGTATATCATGTAATAGAGTAAAACCATAAAAGATATTTCAATCTCTTATTATAAAATACCAATAAATTTGATTTTTTTTTACTTAACATATCTGAGACACTGCCCTTCAAAATGAAACTAATATTTTTTTTTCATATCAAGGTATTCATTCTTATGTTGAAGAATCAAAATATTTATTCCAAAATTTGATTTTTTAGGCTATAAATTTACATGTCACCATACATTTGTCAGATCCTAAACAAAATACAACCAAAATGTTGAGCTGTATTTCATATCACATGACTCATCAGGTTTCTTTTTAATTGTTTCGATCAGTTGATCTTTATGTTTATTTTTTTTTAATTTATTAATTTATTTATTTTTAATTTTTACTTTACAATTCTGTATTGGTTTTGGCATAGATTGACATGAATCCACCACAGGTGTACATGCGTTCTTATATTCCACAAGCAAATGTGTGGTGGATTAAATTAAGATTATTCACTTCTCTTTTTAAAAAATAATTTATTTATTTTAATTGGAGGCTAATTACTTTACAATATTATAGTGGTTTTTGCCATACATTGACAAGAATCAGCCTTTGGTGTACATGTGTTCCCCATCCTGAATGCCCCTCCCACCTCCTTCCCCACTCCATCCCTCAGGGTCATCCCAGTTCACCAGCCCTGAGCACCCTGTCTCATGCATCAAACCTGGATTGGTGATCTGTTTCACATATGATAATGTAAATGTTTCAGTACTATTCTCTCAAATCATCCCACCATCACCTTCTCCCACAGAGTCCAAAAGTCTGTTCTTTACATCTGTATCTCTTTTGCTATCTCATATATAGGGTCATCATTACCATCTTTCTAAATTCCATAAATATGTGTTAATATACTGTATTGCTTTTTTTATTTCTGACTTAATTCACTCTGGAATATAGGCTCCAGTTTCATCCTCCTCATTAAAACTGATTCAAATGCATTCTTTTTAATAGCTGAGTAATATTCCACAGTGCATATGTACCACGTGTTTCTTATCCATTCATCTGCTAATAGACATCTAGGTTGCTTCTATGTCCTGGCTATTGTAAACAATGCTGCAATGAACATTGAGGTACATGTGTCTCTTTCAATTCTGGTTTCCGCGATGTGTATGCCCAGCAGTGGGATTGCTGGGTCATATGGCAGTTCTGTCTCCAGTTTTTTAAGGAATCTCCACACTGTTATCCATAGTGGCTGTACTAGTTTGCATTACCACCGATTGTTTATAGACTTTCTGATAGCAGCCATTCTGACTGGCATGAAATGGTACCTCATTGTGGTTTTGATTTGGATTTCTCTGATAATGAGTGATGTTGAGCATCTTTTCATGTGTTTATTAGCCATCTGTATGTCTTCTTTGGAGGAATGTCTATTTGGTTCTTTGACCCATTTTTTGATTGGGTCATTTATTTTTCTGGAATTCAGCTGCAGGAGTTGCTTGTATATTTTTGAGATTAATTCTTTGTCAGTTGCTTCATTTGCTATTATTTTCTCCCATTCTGAAGGTTTTCTTTTCACCTTGCTTGTAGTTTCCTTCATTGTGCAAAAGCTTTTAAGTTTAATTAGCTCAACATTCAGAAAACGAAGATCATGTCATCCAGTCCCATCACTTCATGGGAAATAGATGGGGAAACAGTGGAAACAATGTCAGACTTTATTTTGGGGGGCTCCAAAATCACTGCAGATGGTGATTACAGCCATGAAATTAAAAGATGCTTACTCCTTGGAAGAAAAGTTATGACCAACCTGAATAGCATATTAAAAAGCAGAGACATTACTTTGCCGACTAAGGTCCGTCTAGTCAAGGCTATGATTTTTCCTGTGGTCATGTATGGATGTGAGATTTGGACTGTGAAGAAGGCTGAGCGCTGAAGAATTGATGCTTTTAAACTGTGGTGTTGGAGAAGACTCTTGAAAGTCCCTTGGACTGCAAGGAGATCCAACCAGTCCATTCTGAAGGAGATCAGCCCTGGGATTTCTTCAGAAGGAATGATGCTAGAGCTGAAACTCCAGTACTTTGGCCGCCTCATGTGAAGAGTTGACTCATTGGAAGACGCTGATGCTGGGAGGGATTAGGGGCAGGAGGAAAGGGGAAGACAGAGAATGAGATGGCTGGACGGCATCACTGACTCGATGGACTTGAGTCTGAGTGAACTCCGGGAGTTGGTGATGGAGAGGGAGGCCTGGCGTGCTGTGATTCATGGGGTCACAAAGAGTCGGACACGACTGAGTGACTGAACTGAACTGAGGTCCCATTTGTTTATTTTTGCTTTTATTTCCATTATTCTGGGAGGTGAGTCATAAAAGATCCTGCTGTGATTTACATCAGAGAGTGTTTTGCCTATTTTCCTCTCAGAGTTTTATAGTTTCTGGTCTTACATTTAGATAGTTAATCCATTTTGAGTTTATTTTTGTGTATGGTGTTAGAAAGTGTTCTAGTTTCATTCTTTTACAAGTCGTTGACCAGTTTTCCCAGCACCACTTGTTAAAGAGATTGTCTTTTCTCCATTGTATATTCTTGCTTCCTTTGTCAAAGATAAGGTGTCCATAGGTGTGTGGATTTATCTCTGGGCTTTCTATTTTGTTCCATTGATCTATTTTTCTGTCTTTTGCCAGTACCATACATCTTGATGACTGTAGCTTTGTAGTATAGCCAGAAGTCAAGCAAGTTGATTCCTCCAGTTCCATTCTTCTTTCTCAAGATTGCTTTGGCAATTCAAGGTTTTTTTTATTTCCATACAAATTGTGAAATTATTTGTTCTAGTTCTCTGAAAATTACCATTGGTAGCTTGATAGGGACTGCATTGAATCTATAGATTGCTTTGGGTAGTATACTCATTTTCACTATATTGATTCTTCTGATACATTAGCATGGTATATTTCTCCTTTTATTTGTATAATCTTTGATTTCTTTCACCAGTGTTTATAGTTTTTTATATATAGGTCTTTTGTTTCTTTAGGTAATTTATTCCCAAGTATTTTATTCTTTTCATTGCAATATTGGATGGAATTGTTTCCTTAATTTCTCTTCCTGTTTTCTCATTGTTAGTGTGTAAGAATGCAAGAGATTTCTGTGTGTTAATTTTATATTCTGCAACTTTTCTATATTCATTGATTAGCTCTAGTAATTTTCTGGTGGAGTCTTTAGGTTTTTCTACGTAGAGGATCATGTCGTCTGCAAACAGTGAAAGTTTTACTTCTTGTTTTCCTATCTGGATTCCTTTTATTTCTTTTCTTCTGTGATTACTATGGCTAAAACTTCTATGTTGAATAGTAGTGGTGAGAGTGGGCACGCTTGTCTTATTCCTGACTTTAGGGGAAATGCTTTCAATTTTTCACCATTGAGGATAATGTTTTGCTGTGGGTTTATCGTACATGACTTTTATTATGTTCAGGTATGTTCCTTCTATGCCTGCTTTCTGGAGGTTTTTATTGATTGATTGATTTTAATCATCAATGGATGTTGCATTTTGTCAAAAGCTTTCTCTGCATCTATTGAAATATTCATATGGTTCTCATCTTTCAATCTGTTAATGTGGTGTATCACATTGATTGATTTGTGAATATTAAAGAATCTTTGCATCCCTGGGATAAAGCCCACTTGGTCATGATGTGTGATCTTTTTGATATGTTGTTGGATGCTGTTTGCTAGGATTTTGTTAAGGATGTTTGCATCTATGTTCATCAGTGATATTGGCCTGTAGTTTTCTTTTTCTGTGGCATCTTTGTCAGGTTTTGGTATTAGGGTGATGGTGGCCTCATAGAATGAGTTTGGAAGTTTACTTTCCTCTGCAATTATCTGGAAGAGTTTGAGTAGGATAGGTGTTAGCTCTTCTCTAAATTTTTGGAGAATTCAGCTGTGAATTCGTCTGGTCCTGGGCTTTTGTTTGTTGGAAGATTTTTGATTACAGTCTCGATTTCCGTGCTTTTGATGGGTCTGTTAATATTTTCTACTTCATCCTGGTTCAGTTTTGGAAAGTTAAACTTTTCCAAAAATTTGTCCATTTCTTCTAAGTTGTCCATGTTATTGGCATAAATTGCTGATCGTAGTCTCTTATAATCCATTGTACTTCTGTGTTGTTTTTTGTGGTTTCTCCATTTTAATTTCTAATTTTGCTGATTTGATTCTTCTCCATTTTTTTTTCTTGATGAGTCTGGCTAATGGTTTGCCTATTTTATTTATCTTCTCAAAAAACCAGGTTTTATCTTTTTTGGTTTTTACTATGGTGTCCTTTGTTTCTTTTTTATTTATTCCTGCTCTAATTTTTATGATTTCTTTCCTTCTACTAACCCTTCGGTTCTTCATTTCTTCTATTTCTAGTTGCTTTAGGTGTAGAATTAGGTTATTTATTTTATTTTTCTCTTGTTTCTTGAAGTAAGATTATATTGCTATGAAACTTCCCCTTAGCACTACTTATACTGATACCCATAGGTTTTGGGGTTTTTTTGTTTTCATTTTCATTCATTTCTATGCATATTTTTATTTCCTTTCTTATTTCTTCTGTGATTTGTTGGTTATACAGAAGTGTGTTGTTTAGTCTCCGTGTGTTTGTATTTTTAATAGTTTTTTTTTCTTCCCCTGTGGTTGACATCTAATCTTACTGCTTGTGATCAGAAAAGATGCATAGAATGGTTTCAATTTTTTTTTTTTTTTTTTTTTTTTTTTTTACCAAGGCAGACTTATGACCCAGGATGTGATCTATCTTGGAGAAGGTTCCTATGTACTTGAGAAAAAGGTGAAATTCACTGTTTTGGGGTGAAATGTCCTATAGATATCAATTAGGTCTAACTGTTCCATTGAGTCATTTAAAATTTGTGTTTCCTTGTTAATTTTCTGTTTAGTTGATCTATCCATAGGTGTGAGTAGTGTATTAAAGTCTCCCACTTTTATTGTGTTACAGTTAATTACCCCTTTCATACTTGTTAGCATTTGTCTTACATATTGCAGTGCTCTTATGTTGAGTGCATATATATTTATAATTGCTATATTTTCTTCTTGGATTGATCCTTTGATCATTATGTAGTGTCCTTCTTTGTCTCTTTTCATAGCCTTTATTTCAAAGTCTGTTTTATCTGATATGAGTATTGCTACTCCTACTTTCTTTTGGTCTCTATTTGCATGCAGTATCTTTTTCCAGCCCTTCACTTTCAGTCTGTATGTGTCCCTTGTTTTGAGATGGGTCTCTTGTAGACAGCATATATAGGGGTCTTTTGTATCCATTCAGCAAGTCTTTGTCTTTTGGTTGGGACATTCAACCTATTTATATTTAAGGTAATTATTGATAAGTATGATCCAGTTGCCATTTACTTTGTTGTTTGGGGTTAGAGTTTATAAACCTTTTCTGTGTTTCCTGTCTAGAGAATATCCTTTAGCATTTGTTGAAGAACTGATTTGGTGGCACTGAATTCTCTCAGCTTTTGCTTCTCTGTGAAGCTTTCAATTTCTCCTTCATATTTGAATGAGATCCTTGCTGGGTACAGTAATGTGAATTGTAGGTTTTTCTCTTTCATCACTTCAAGTATGTCCTGCCATTCCCTTCTGGCCTGAAGAGTTTCTATTGAAAGATCAACTGTTATCCTTATGGGAATTCTCTTTTGGGTTATTTGTTGTTTTTCCCTTGCTGCTTTTAACATTTGTTCTTTGTGTTTGATCTTCATTAATTTGATTAATATATATCTTGGGGTGTTCTGCCTTGGGTTTATCCTGTTTGGGACCCTCTGAGTTTCTTGGCCTTGGGTGGCTATTTCTTTCCCTATTTTAGGGAATTTTAACTATTATCAAGTATTTTCTCATGGCCTTTCTTTTTGTCTTCTTCTTCTGGGACTCCTGTGATTTGAATGCTGGTGTGTTTGACATTGTCCCAGAGGTTTCTGATGTTGTCTTCATATCTTTTAATTCTTTTTTCTTTTTTCTTCTCTGCTTCATTTATTTCCACCATTCTATCTTCTACCTCAGTTATCCTATCTTCTGCCTCATTCTACTGTTGGTTGCACCCAGAGTGTTTTTGATCTCTGTTATTGCATTATTCATTATTGATTGATTTTTTTTTGTTTCTTCTAGGTCCTTGTTAAACATTTCTTGCATCTTCTCAATCCTTGTCTCCAGACTATTTATCTGTAACTCCATTTTGTTTTCAAGATTTTGGATCATTTTTACTATCATTTTTCTGAATTCTTTTTCGGGTAGACTCCCTATCTCCTCCTCTTTTGTTTGGTTTGGTGGGCTTTTATCATGTTCCTTTACCTGCTGAATATTTCTCTGCCTTTTCATTTTGTTTAAATTGCTGTGTTTGGACTTTCTTTATGCTTGAAGTTTGTGGTTCCTCTTTATTGTGGAGGTTCCTCCCTGTGGGTGGGGTTGGACTAGTGGCTTGTAAGATTTCCTGGTTAGGGAAGCTTATGTCAGTGTTCTGGTGGGTGGAGCTGGATCTCTCTCTGGAGTGCAATGAAATATCCAGTAGTGAGTTTTGAGTTGTCTATGGGTTTGGTGTGACTTTTGGCCACCTGTATTTTAATGCTTAGGGTTATCTTCCTGCATTGTTGGAGGATTAGCTTGATATATTTTGCTCTGAAACCTGTTGGCTCTCAGGTGGAGCTTGGTTTCAGTGTAGGTATGGAGGCTTTTGGGTGATCTCTTGTCAATTAATGTTCCTTAGAGTCTGGAGTTTTCTTGTGTTCTGAAGTTTTGCATTTAAGCCTCCTGCCCCTCACTTTCAGTCTTATTCTTACAGTAGTCTCAAGACTTCTCCATCCATACAGCACCAATGATGAAAAGTCTAGATTAATGATGAAAAGATTCTCCACAGTGGGGAGCACCCAGAGAGGTTCACAGAGTTGCATGGAGAAGAGAGGAGGGAGGAGGGAGATAGAGGTGACCAGGAGGAGAAGAGGGGGAATAAAAAGGGGAGAGAGTAATGTAGCCAGTAATCAATTCCCTACGTGCTCTCCACAGTCTGGAACACTCAGAGAGGTTCACAGAGTTTCATAGAGAAGAGAAGAGCTAGAAAGGAGATAGAGGTGACCAGGAGGAGAAGAGGAGGAATAAAAAGGAGAGAGACAGATCTAACCAGGAATCACTTCTGTAAATTTCTCCACAGCCTGGAACACCCAAAGAGATTCACAGAGGTGGGTGGAGAAGAGAAGGAGGAGGGAGGAGATAGAGATGACCTGGGGGAGAAAAAGGAGAGTTAAAAGGGAGAGAGAGCAACCAAGCCAGTTACTCCTAAGTAAAAATGGGTACTGAAGATTGGATTCTTAAAGGTACAAAATTGATAACAAATACCAAAAAGCAAAGATTAAAAATCTAGAGTAGAGGTTAGACTCTCAAAAACAGAATATTTTTTTAAAAAAAAAATCACAAATTATAAAAATTATATATATGAAATTTGCCTTAAAAATAGGGTCTTTTTTTGCAAGATAATAGTAGGTTATAAAAATGAAAATTAAAGGAGTAATAAAGAACTTAAAATAATAAAAAATTTAAAAAAATTTTTCTCTGGAGCTTTTGAGGGCAGTGGGGGTCAGTTCAGTTTCAGATAGTTCCTTTTTCAAGCTTGTACTTGTTCTTAAGGTCTATAGGCCCATTCCAATGTAGTCAGTGCTAACTACAGGGTTTTAATCTGTTGCACCTGTCACTTCCAAAGCAGTTCCCTCTTCTTTATTTTGGCTTCCTCTGTTTACAAGTCTCTTCAGTGTCTAATTTCCACCCTGACACAAGGGGGCGAAGGTGGTCACTTATTTAAGCTAACATGTTCAGCTGTGCTGTGGGGAGGGAGGAACACTGCAAACAAATATCACTGGCATGTGTGGGGAGGGCTCACAGCATCTGGGCCACACTGGGTTTGCCCCAGCTCATGGCACATGTGCTTTTCGTGGTCTACACTGCTCAGGCTCCAGGTTGCTCTGCAGGGAAACTATCTAAAGCCGGCCCTGGGTTGTGTGCACATCCCAGGTCTAAGTTGCTCAGGTTTAGGTTCTCAGGTACTCCACAAAGGCACAGACTTGGCTGCACATGTACTTTGTGCCCTTCCCAGGTCTGAGCAGCTCAGGCAACCAGGTGCTTGGCAAGTGCACTCTCCCAGTTGTGCAGTCAGTCTTATCACCTCTGCGGTCCCAGCCCCTCGGTTTCCTGGGTGCACAGCAAGAGCACTGTCTCAGGTGTGCTGTGTGTCTCCTCTAGGGAGCTGATCTCTGACTGCGATGCTCCTAGTGGATGTCAGCTGTCCAGGATCCCAGGAAGACTTGGTTAGCAATTGGGAGCCTGCTCACAGTTTGGTGGAGGATGCCCTCTTTGGGGATGAGATTGCCCCTCGCCTTCTGGCTCTTTCTGTCACCTGTCTGCCTCTCTGCCTCTGGTGAGGGGAGGCACCGGTCTGCAGCTGGATAGCTCTCCTCTGGTATTTGCACAGTCCTTTGTTCTGTGAGTGAGTCAGGCTGTGCCTTAGAGCTTTTCAAGAGAAAGTTCTCTCTCTCTTTTTATCTCTCTCTGCTTGTCCCACAGTTTGGTTGCTATATTAAGTTAGCTCCCTCAAATTGTCGTCTGGGCATTCAGGCCCAGTCCTTACCCTAAGCATGCAGCCCGCACCTACCTGTTCAGCCCCTGCATGCAGTTGGCAGATGCCAGCATCAGGGCTACTTCTGTGCAGGGAGTTGTGTTTAGGCATATAAATTGTGGGATTTTTGTTTGTTTGTTTTTTCCTCCTAGTTATGTTGCCTTCTGAGATTCCAAAACTCCCCACAGACCCACCGGTGAGAGGGTTTCCTGGTGTTTAGAAACTTCTCCTCCTTCATGACTCCCTCCCTTGGATGGGTCTCTGTCCCTATCTCTTGTCTCTCTTTTTATCTTTTACATTTTGTCCTACCTTCTTTTGAAGAGAATGGGCTGGCTTTCTAAGTGCCTGGTGTCCTCTTACAGCATTCAGAAGTTGTTTTGTGGAATTTTCTCAGTGTTCAAATGATGTTTTGATGAATTTGTGGGGGAAAAAAATGGTCCTCCCATCTTATTCCTCTGCCATCTTTGGACCGCCCAGATTATTCACTTCTTTAAAAAAGTTTTTTTTTAATCTATTTCTTATAATTTTGTAATAAAATTTTAATAACAAAAATAATAGTTTTCCATCTTTTGATCTAAAAATGTGTATGTGTGTGTCTTTATAGATGTAAGAATCTAAGCAGTTTTAAAGTTGGTCAAAATTGAAAGATCAGATCTTATTAAATTTAAATTTGTTTTAGAATTTTATTTTAATTTCAGATGAATAATTTCATTGATTCTTTTTAGACTACTGAGAGAAAGCGTCAAATTCACTACTTTCTTATAAACTCTTTTTGTTTACTTTGTTATCATTAAATTTTGTTCTCCAACAAACCGTTTTTTTCATTCTGCACTTGCCACTGCAAATCACACTGCTGCTGCCACTGCTGCTGCTAAGTAGCTTCAGTCATGTCCGACTCTGTGTGACCCCAGAGACGGCAGCCCACCAGGCTCCCCCGTCCCTGGGATTCTCCAGGCAAGAACACTGGAGTGGTTTGACATTTCCTTCTCCAACGCATGAAAGTGAAAAGTGAAAGTGAAGTCACTCAGTCATGTCTGACTCCTAGCGACCCTATGGACTGCAGCCTTCCAGGCTCCTCCGTCCATTGGATTTGCCAGGCAAGAGTACTGGAGTGGGGTGCCATTGCCTTCTCTGACAAATCACACTACTATTCATCATTAGATTTGTGACATACTGTTAACAAGGCTGTTGCCACAGAATCATAGCCCTGCCCCAACCCTGAATAGAAACCAATTACATTTGTCTAAGTTTCAGAAGGAAGCTTCAGAGGAAAAAACAAGAACTGGTTGGAATCAACTAAACCCAAGATAACAGAGTATTTGACTTCCAGTAAATCTTGAACTTCATTACATACTCACTGTCATACTTTAACATGCTAAATGACACACCCACCAGAGCTGTGACAGTTCATGGTTGCCATGACAACAGCTGAACAAGCCCATAGGAGGACTGAAAAAGAGAGTTTGCATTAGCTTCAGGTTCAAACCACAGCCCTGTTCTCTGATAACACATGAGTATTCCTCCTACTTTCCAATTTTCTCTCTTTTACCTGGACCCTCCTGTATATTTAGTGTCTTTGCCCAAACTGGATTAAGAAGTTTATTTGGGAACCAGATTCCCACTTCTCCATTCTTTGGCCACTGAATAAAGCTTGTGTTGTTCCAGTCTGGGCATTTGTTTTGTTACTGGCTGTGCAAATTTGATTGGAAAAAGAACCTCCCCGGCAGTCACAAGTGGTCTGGTGCTCTGCCCAGACTCAGACCCAGGTGTAGATCCTGTTGAGCAATATAGTAACAATACCTTGTACCAGTCTCTTTCTCATTTATGTTTTCTAGTTGTAACTAACACATTCTGAATCTCCACTTGATTTTGCATCATCAGTGCATTGTTGTTGTTTTAGGCACTAAGTCATGTGGACTCTTGCAACCCCATGGACTGTATGTGGCCCCCAGCCTCTTCTGTCTATGGGATTTCCCAGGTGAATACTGGAGAGGGTAGCCATTTCCTCTCCAGGGGATCCTGCATTGCAGGCAGGTTCTTTACTGCTGAACCACTAGGGAAGTCAATCAGTCAGTTCAGTTCTGTCGCTCAGTCCTGTCCGAGTCTTTGCGACCCCATGAATCGCAGCACGCCAGGCCTCCCTGTCCATCACCAACTCCCGGAGTTCACCCAAACCCACGTCCATCGAGTCAGTGATGCCATCTAGCCATCTCATCCTCTGTCGTCCCCTTCTCCTCCTGCCCTCAGTCCCTCCCAGCATCAGAGTCTTTTCCAGTGAGTCAACTCTTCGCATGAGGTGGCCAAAGTACTGGAGTTTCCGCTTCAGCATCATTCCCTCCAAAGAAATCCCAGGGCTGATCTCCTTCAGAATGGACTGGTTGGATCTCCTTGCGGTCCAAGGGACTCTCAAGAGTCTTCTCCAACACCACAGTTCAAAAGCATCAATTCTTCGGTGCTCAGCTTTCTTCACAGTCCAACTCTTACTTCTATACATGACCACTGGAAAAACCATAGCCTTGACTAGACAGACCTTTGTTGGCAAAGTAATGTCTCTGCTTTTGAATATGCTATCTAGGTTGGTCATAACTTTTCTCCCAAGGAGTAAGTGTCTTTCAGTTTCATGGCTGCAGTCACCATCTGCAGTGATTTTGGAGCCCCCAAAAATAAAGTCTGACACTGTTGCACATACTAAATCTAAATTAATTATTTAAATTTTCAATTTTATTATAATTAAGATAATAATAAATATTTCCACTTTTTTACTAAACACAATTTACTTAGGTATCGCTATAACTTTTTGCATAATATGTTCAATTAAATAAATTACAATGTTCCATCAGCATGTAGAAATAATCATTCAAACAGAATCAATCTAACACTGACTAGATCAAGTGTGTGTTTACTTATAATACTAAAAGTGAAGCTCATACCCAATGTACACTAAAATAATAATATTTTATGTGATGCAAAGGTTAAAATGACATGTAGTTTTACTGAAACAATAAAGCTTATGCTTAAAGGAAAAATATTTTTTACTCCATTTTTTACATTTCAATTTATTTTTTAAAATATGAAATTCTATATTATGTACCTGGTCACATTTAACTGGCTTAACCAGTCACATTTCAAATGTCCAACAGCCATACATGGCTAGAGATTACTGTATTAGAAAGCACAGATATAGAAGCTTAACGGAGTCTATGAAATATAAATATAATTTCCAGAGCTACAAATAACATTAAAAAATGCCCACTGAGCAATTTAAAATGTTAAACAATTTAGGTGAACTAAATATTACACTTAGTTATATTCAATAATATTTATACTTTTCTGCTGCTGCTGCTGCTGCTGCTGCTGCTGCTAAGTCACTTCAGTCATGTCTGACTCTGTGTGACCCCATAGACGGAAGCCCACCAGGCTCCCCTGTCCCTGGGATTCTCCAGGCAAGAACACTGGAGTGGGTTGCCATTTCCTGCTCCAATCCATGAAAGTGAAAAGTAAAAGTGAAGTCATTCAGTCATGTCTGACTCTTAGCAACCCCATGGACTGCAGCCTACCAGGCTCCTCCATCCATGGGATTTTCCAGGCAAGAGTACTGGAGTGGGTTGCCATTGCCTTCTCCATTACACCTTTCTAGGGGGAGTTATTTGAAGAGCTGTTTGAATTTGGCATAGCTAATTTAAAGAATTTTTTGATATTAATGCAATAGATACCAATTAACATTTTATTGAAATGACTAACCTTATTCTTAATTATATTTCTTTCACCATAATAATATTACTCTATTCTCAGAGAATGATGTTGATCTATATGTGTCTGACTCTTTGCAATCCCATGGACTGTAGCCCACCAGGCTCCTCTGTCCATGGGATTCTCCACACAAGCATATTGGAGTGGGTAACCATACCCTTTTCCACAGGATCTTCCCAACTCAAGGATCAAAATCAGGTCTCCTGCATTGCAGGCAGATTCTTAATCATCTGAGACACTAAGGAAGCCATTTGATCTATATATAATCTTGTTAATTTATGATACTTTTCTGTGGGAAAGCTAGAAGTTTTCTATTTTAATAATACGTCCTTATCACCATATGTTATTTTGTTTAACTGGAGGATAACTGCCAAGCAGGAGATGCAGGTTTGATCTCTGAGTCGGTAAGACCCCCTGAAGAAAGAAATGGCAATCCACTCTGGATTCTTGCCTAGGAAATCCCACAGACAGAAGAGCCTGGGGGGCTACAGTCTATGGAGTCACAAAAGAGCCAGACATAGCCTGGAGACAAAACAACAAATCGCTTTACAATTCTGTGTCAGTTTCTGCTGTACAAAAACATGAATCAGTCAGGCATGTACATGTGCTAAATCATTTCAGTCACGTCCAGCTTTTTGCAACCCTTCAGACTGCAGCCCACCAGGTTCCTCCGTCCATGGGATTCTGCAGCAAGAATACTGGAGTGGGTTGTCATGCACTTCTCCAGGGGATCTTCTGGATTCAGGGATAGAACCAGGGTCTTTTATGTCTCCTGCATTAGAAGGTTTGTTCTTTACCACTAGTGCCACCTGGGAAGCCTTCGAATCAGCTACAAGTATACATATATCCTATTTGCTATTTACTCTACATGAAAAGCTGGCTTAAAACTCAACATTCAAAAAACCAAGATCATGGCATCCAGGCCCATTACTTCATGGTGAATAGAAGGATAAAAGTAGAAGCAGTGACAGATTTTATTTTCTTAGGCTTCAAAATTACTGCAGATGGTGACTGCAGCCATGAAATTAAAAGATGCTTGATCCTTGGAAGGAAAGCTATGACAAAACTAGACAGAATATTAAAAAGCAAAGACATCTCTTTGCAGGCAAAGGTCCATCTAGTCAAAGCTATGGTTTTTCCAGTAGTCATGTACAGATGTGAGAGTTGGACCATAAAGAAGGCTGAGCGCTGAAGAACTGATGCTTTCAAGTTGTGGTGCTGGAGAAGACACAGAGTCCTTTGGCCAGCAAGGAGATCAAGCCAGTCAATCCTAAAGGAAAGCAGTTTTGAATATTCATTGGAAGGACTGAAGCTAAAGCCAAGGCTCTAATACTTTGGCCACCTGATGCAAAGAGATGACTCATTGGAAAAGACCCTGACACTGGGAAAGATAGAAGGCAAAAGAGAGGAGGGCAGCAGAGGATGAGGTGGTTAGATAGTATCACCACCTCAGTGGACATGAATCTGAACAAACTCCAGGAGATAGTAAAGGGCAGGGAAGCCTGGCATGCTACAGTCCATTGGGTTGTAAAGATCTGGCTGCTTCAGAGCCCACTGTCTTGCTGGGGCTTCTTTGCCGTTGGACGCGGGGTATCTCCTCACAGTCGCTCCAGCCACTGCTCCAGCACTGCGCAGCCACCACTCTAGCTTAATGACAGACAATCTTGATACAAAGCATTGTTGAGATCTACTTGTCTTGCAGGTGCCCAAGACAAGCCTCTTGTTATGTTCCTTTGCTTATTAAACCCTGCACCTACCAATCTGGAGTAATTCTTCTGCCCCTTTCTTCAGTCTCTTCCCTGCCTTCTATGATTGGGGGCCAGCTTCAGATTTCATCTGAGGAAGCTCCCAAGGTTGAAAACCAATACAACAATAATTACATCTATTAGAAAATTAAATGAGAAAGTATATGTATTTTAGTAGAATTTCTCACACATGATAATTCAAAATAAAGTAACTATTACTATTTTTCTAATTTCCAATGCTAAAATTTTCTAAGTTCACATAAACTAACACACAAATGAAAATAGTATTTATTTAACTTTTTTCTGACCACGACACATATCTCAAACCAACCAATATATGTGATTTTGTCTAGAGTTAAAAAAAAAAAAGAATGTTCTATCAATGAGTTATTTAAGATAATGGACTAAAATATTTTATTTATGTAAATGATGTGTGTCTAAAGTATTTACATTAAAAGAAAGTTATTTACAATAAACTACATGAAAGCTATTTTCTAGTTTTTATAAGATATAAAATTACATGTTAAATATTCTTTGCTCTCCAGAGTTCTTCACTTTGAATACAGGACTCATTTTTATTAATATAAAGGTTACAAATGATACTGATCAAAATTAAATCTACAGTATAGAGTATAGTCTTAAAAGGTTGTTCCCAAATTTAGGGAAAAGCAAAAATTAGATCTAAAATAAAACATGTCAAACTTCTAGATCACAATATTCTTCACCAAACGTCCTCTGGAAAGGTTAAAACAATTTGAATTCCCTCTAGTTGCACAAGAATGATAAATTTATAGACCCTCTAACAACACTGATATTTTAAAATGTTTTCAAACTAATAAAATGAAATGTCTCCATTATGAAGTGTTTCCCTTTTATGAGAAATGTTAAGCCATTTATATTATTTTACCATTGATATGTTTGGTCTTTTTCTACCTTCCTGATTGATTATTATATTGCCTTGTTCTTCATGATGATTTATAACTATTGTTCTATGTCCTATTTTCTCTTGTATTTCTTGTACCAAATTGAAAAATAGATTGCTATTTTTGTTCTTCTAGTAGCAAAACAGTCTTAGAGAATTTACTTATCTTTTTCTATCAATATACCATATTGCTTAATTAAAGCTGTATAGAATAAAATAAAGTCATATAATTTAATATTTGTCTTAAATTACCATATAATTTTATAAAAAATTATAGTGATAGATGTGTCTATATATTTATCCATAAACACTTAACAGAAAAAAAAAAAAACTACTTCTAGTAATCACCTGTAGATATTAAGTATACTAGTCAGTATACTTTCAGTAGTAAGTGTAAAAAATGATTTCTAACTTGCTTAAGCAAAAAGCAAACAAATGAAAAGTTAAGTGGGTGAGGGAAGGTGAGCCATATTAGCTGATATAACTGAAAATTCCCATTATGGCATCAGTGCACAGTTCCCTTTCTTCTCTTGACTTCATTCTCAAACTTTATGTGTTGGCTCTGCACCACAAAATTGCATCCTAATTGTCAAACAACAACAATTGCACATCCTTTTCCCAATATTTCCAAGGAAAGTCCTGACATTATTCCTTTTCATTTCAATTGTGTAACTTGTTTGCTACTGAACTGTGGCTATGGGAAAAGAATAAATTTGATTAGCTTCAATTCAGTTCAGTTCAGTCACTTAACCTAGATCAAATGCTTGTCCTTCAAATAGGAAATCAAATATGAAATAAGAAATGGGAAATTATGATACTTATAGAAAAATCATTGAGCTGTTATTTAAAAAAGGAGAATGGCTACGGGGCAGCAGCCAACCATGAAAAAACAATATGTACCAAACAATTAGATTATAGACATATGTTAAAGAATTATTTTCCTTTTTGTATTATTAAAAATATTTTAAATGTGCAAAAATTCATTAAAATCATAATATATATATATAAATATTAGTAAGTATATTGCATGTTCTTTTACATATCTTGATAAAAGAAGAAAAACCCCTATTAAAAAATTAAATATAAATGTGCACTAAGTAGGAATCATGATTTTCTAGATTCTCTCACAACTCTACTTTGTATGTGTGTTTGTGTGTGTGTATGCTCAGTCACTCAGTAGTGTCCAACTTTTTGAAAGCCCATGGACAATAACCCTCCAGACTCCACTGTTCATAGAATTTTCCAGGCAAGAATACTGAAGCAGATTCAGGCTCCACTGTCCATGGGATTTCCCAGACAAGGATACTGGAACAGGTCACCATTTCCTACTCAAGGAGTTCTTCCTGACCCAGGGATCGAACATGTGTCTTTTGCATCTTCTGCAATGGCTGGCAGATTCTTTACCATGATTGTGTATAAATTGCTGAATTATATATATATATATATATATATATATATATGAGGATATTATTAAAGATAATGCTATAAATTAGACAAAGTAGAAAACTACTTCATGTATTCAAAGTATTTTAGCTTTTATATAAATGAAAATATCAATGGGATTTGTATACAGTCCAATTTTCTTGATTATGCCTTTCTGTCTTGATAATATCTGGAGGTGAATATGATTCACTTCTAAATTGCATTAACTTTTTCCAGCTCTAGTTGGATACACCTAAAGAAAACGGCTTTGATGATGATTTCAAAGAAAGTTAACATAAATTCAAAAACTTTAACTAAAATCTCTGAGAGAATTGAAGTATTTCTCAAAAGTTGATAATCTTTTAGAAATATGACAAATATAAATATATAATAAACAATAAAATACAAAATATTTAAATACTTAAACTAATCTTTAGCGTGCACACACATATATTTCATGAAAACATTTTTAAAAATTGATCTATCATTAGAATTTGCCAACATCTAAGCCTCAGTTCAGTTCAGTTCAGTCGCTCAGTCATGTCCAACTCTTTGCGACCCCATGAATCGCAGCACGCCAGGCCTCCCTGTCCATCACCAACTCCTGGAGTTCACTCAAACTCACTTCCATCAAGTCGGTGATGCCATCCTCTGTCATCCCCTTCTCCTCCTGCACCCAATCCCTCCTAGCATTAGAGTCTTTTTCAATGAGTCAACTCTTTGCATGAGGTGGCCAAAGTATTGGAATTTCAGCTTTAGCATCAGTCCTTCCAATGAACACACAGAACTGATTTCCTTTAGAATAGACTGGCATCTAAGCCTAAGTTGATTCTATTTATAAAATTTTAGCATATCATTTCAGAAACATTTTTAACTACTTAAAAACTTTTCCTAGAAATTCCATTGTCTTTATTATAATGACCCTAAATTCAGATAATGACGTAAAGGTTAATAGCATAAGCTATCTTGGAAATATTTTCCATTTCTTGCTATATGTGTTCTGATTTCATCCTTTATTTATTAGCTTTATTTTTCTATGCAGAGATCTTGGTTTCTGGGTAGAAACTACTGAATATAGGGATGGAACATTAAAAGCATTCTTAAAGGACGTAAGTAGTAGACTAGAATTTTCTTTGCTTTGGGGACCATTTAGGTATTTTTACAGTCAGTATGAAAAAATGTTCAGTTCACCATCCAGAAAGTGAAAGTGAAAGTGAAGTCGCTTAGTCCTGTCAGACTCTCTGCGACCCCGTGGACTGCAGCCCACCAGGCTCCTCTGTCCATGGGATTCTCCAGGCAAGAATACTGGAGTGGGTTGCCATTTCCTTCACCATCTAGAGCAAAGGTCTATTTTGGTAATCAAATGTTCCTGAAACACAGGCATGCCCATTTGCTTATCCGTTGCCTATGGAGAGTTGAATAGTAACACAGATCATGTGGTCAACAAAACCAATGCTATTTGTCTCTGGCCCTTTACAGGATTAAAAGTTTGCTAATGCCAGATTGACTTGACTTGACTAAAAGGACCTTTGTTGGCAAAGTAATGTCTCTGCTTTTGAATATGCTATCTAGGTTGGTCATAACTTTCCTTCCAAGGAGTAAGCGTCTTTTAATTTCATAGCTGTAATCACCATATGCAGTGATTTTGGAGCCTGGGAAAATAAAGTCAGCCACCATTTCCACTGTTTCTCCATCTATTTGCCATGAAGTGATGGGGCCAGATGCCATGATCTTAGTTTTCTGAATGTTGATCTTTAAGCCAACTTTTTCACTCTCCTCTTTCCCTTTCATCAAGAGGCTTTTTAGTTCCTCCTCACTTTCTGCCATAAAAGGGTAGTGTCATCTGCATATCTAAGGTATTGATATTTCTCCCGGCAATCTTGATTCCAACTTGTGCCTCTTCCAGCCTAGCGTTTCTCATAGAGAGTCCCTTGGACTGCAAGGAGATCTAACCAGTCCATTCTAAAGGAGATCAGCCCTGGGATTTCTTTGGAAGGAATGATGCTAAAGCTGAACCTCAAATACTTTGGCCACCTCATGTGAAGAGTTGACTCACTGGAAAAGACCCTGATGCTGGGAGGGACTGGGGGCAGGAGGAGAGGGGGACCACAGAGGATGAGATGGCTGGATGGCATCACCGACACGATGGACATGAGCTTGTGTGAACTCCGGGAGTTCGTGATGGACAGGGAGGCCTGGCGTACTGCAATTCATCTGGTTGCAAAGAGTCGGACATGACTGAGTGACTGAACTGAACTGAACTGAACTGAATGCCAGATTTAGAGTCTTTACTTATTTCCATGCTACCAATGGAGTGGATATAATTTATATTCTATTTTAAGAAAATTAAATATTAAGCTACATTTATTCTACATAGCTCAAAGTAAACAATAAGAAATCACGTAGGTAGTAAAGAAAAAGTAAGTGACTGAAATCTGGTAGTTCTTATGAATGTAAGTTTACTTTATACAAATATATTTAACCAGCTATCATAGACATATTTCTCATAATTATATTTGGCTTTCTTGCTTTCTTCTATATTAGGCACAGGAAATTTATTGGGTACATGATCTCTGAAACATTTATTTATCTCCAAAATGGAAATAGCAATATAATTTTTTTTACTTTTTTAAATCAGGAATTGTCTGAATCAAATTATACTACAAATTTCAATTTCTAAAGCTTCATCCAAATATGTAGCAATTGCTGTCAGTTTCTAAATAGAGGTGATATGTTGTGAAAATTTTATATTTTGTATGCAGAAACTTTTCCATTACAAAACTGATTAAATGTATTTAAGAAGGTTTAGTGGCCTGTTCCAATTCAGAGAGTAATATAAGGCACCATTCAGGGCCATTAGATTTAACTATTATTTGGCCAAACAATATTTGTCATATTTCTGTATGTTGCAACAGTTTGGTCATCTCATTTTGGGTATCTAAAGTCATAGAGTATATTCCATATGGAGAATGACTCACATTATTGAAACACACCTGCCAAATGAGTTACTACAAACCAGAAGTAAGTGGCTCCTAAAATAATAGAAATAATCCAACTTTTGATACATTTAATAAAATGTTTTATGTATATTGAATGAAAATTTTACTCTGTAACTTGGCTTTGCCATCCTCTATTCTTTCATACCCAGTACAAAAGTTTTGTTTATGCCCAGACTCTACTTCTGTCCTATCACGGATTGAAGGAAGTAAAGCCGGCTTGTTTGTTTCAAATATCTTGTGTCTAATCAGATATCCCACACTTTAGATTGGGGTTTTCCTGGTGGCTCAATTGGCTTGCAGTGCAGAAGACCAGGGTTTTACACTTGGTTCGGGAAGATCTTCTGGAGAAGGGAATGGCTACACATCCCAATATTCTTGCCTGGAGAATTCCATTGTCAGAGGAGCCTGGCAGGCTACAGTCTATGAGGTCACAAAGAGTTAGACATGACTGAGTGATTAACACACACAAACACATAGACAGAGACATTGATATACAGGGATAGAGACATAGGTATACTTTATAGCTCTGTTTGATAAGCTGATCCCAGCTTTGGGTTTCAACCCATTACCCTCTTCCTTCACTTGTTGCATCTGCCATTAAGCACAGCCTTTCACATAACTCTGAATTAAAATTTTCATGTCCTGATGACTTCAGAGGACCTTGAAATAATTTGTTTGATTCATTTTGGGCCAACCTCAAATGAGAACTTCCAAATGTACTTTTCTCCATGTCCATTTTTAAAAGTTTAAATTTTGGTCCTATTTCCCTATCCATAAATAAGTATGTTTTCTTAATGATGTGTAGCCTAAAGCCTAAGATTTATCAAAGACAGTAAAGTAGATACATTTGGAATAAATTTATATTCCTATTCTCCTGCAGTAACCCGTGTACTCAGGGCCCCCTACTATATTAAAGTGCCATGACTTATGATAATAGGTAACTTTAGAAATCAGAAAGTAAGAAAAACAGCATTAATGCTCCAGAAAAAGCAATGATGCCATACAGTTCAGTTCAGTTCAGTCGCTCAGTAGTGTCCAAGTCTTTGTGACCCCATGAATCACAGCACGCCAGGCCTCCCTGTCCATCACCAACTCCCAGAGTTCACTCAGATTCATGTCCATCGAGTCAGCAATGCCATCCAGCCATCTCATCCTCGGTCGTCCCCTTCTCCTCCTGCCCCCTATCCCTCCCAGCATCAGAGTCTTTTCCAATGAGTCAACTCTTCTCATCAGGTGGCCAAAGTACTGGAGCTTCAGCTATAGCATCATTCCTTCCAAAGAAATCCTAGGGCTGATCTCCTTCAGAATGGACTGGTTGGGTCTCCTTGCAGTCCAAGGGATGTGCAAGAGTCTTTTTCTCCAACACCACAGTTCAAAAGCATCAATTCTTCAGCGCTCAGCCTTCTTCACAGTCCAACTCTCACATCCATGCATGACTACTGGAAAAACCATAGCCTTGACTAGATGGACCTTAGTCGGCAAAGTAATGTCTCTGCTTTTGAATATGCTATCTAGGTTGGTCACAACTTTTCTTCCAAGGAGTAAGCGTCTTTTAATTTCATGGCTGCAGTCACCGTCTGCAGTGATTTTGGAGCCCCAAAAAATAAAATGTGACACTGTTTCCCCATCTATTTCCCATGAAGTGATGGGACCAGATGCCATGATCTTCGTTTTCTGAATGTTGAGCTTTAAGCCAACTTTTTCGCTCTCCACTTTCACTTTCATCAAGAAGCTTTTTAGTTCCTCTTCAGTTTCTGCCATAAGGGTGCTGTCATCTGCATATCTGACGTTATTGATATTTCTCCCGGCAATCTTGATTCCAGCTTGTGTTTCTTCCAGTCCAGCGTTTCTCATGATGTACTCTGCATAGAAGTTAAATAAGCAGGGTGACAATATAAGCCTTGACATACTCCTTTTCCTATTCGGAACCAGTCTGTTGTTCCATGTCCAGTTCTAACTGTTGCTTCCTGACCTGCATACAGATTTCTCAAGAGGCAGGAAAAGAATCTCTAAATAAAACTGTGCTAAAGAGAGCATTAGATTGGAATTGAATAATCAGTTCCTGAAAAATGTCCTTTGTATATGTTAAAGCCAAAGAAAGCATGCCAATATTTCTAAATAAAAAGCAAACATCTATGAATAAGGTAATTTAAATCCTAACAACCTTCAGAATTGGAGAAAATAATAGCAAATAGCAAATTAAACAACTGACAAAGGATTAATCTCCAAAATATATAAGCAGCTCATGAAATTCAATACATGCACACACACAAAAAAAAATAAAATAAAATAATCCAAACCAATCAAAAAGGGGGCAGAAGATCTAAATAGACATTTCTGCAAAGAAGACATACAGATGGCTAATAAATACATGAAAAGATGCTCAATTTCTTTCTTGCTTGTTTGCTTGCTTGCTTACTTAGTTTTGTCCAACTCTTTATGACACCATGGACTGTAGCCTACCAGGCTCCTCAGTCCATGAGGATTCTCCAGGTAAGAATACGGGCGTGAGTTTCCATGCCTTCCTCCAGGGGATCTTCCCAACCCAGGGATCAAATCAGATCTCTGCACTGCAGGCGGATTCTTTACCAGCAGAGCTACCAGGGAAGCCCCAACTTTTTCTCATTATTAGAGAAATACAAATCAAAACTACAATGAGATATCAACTCACACTAGTCAGAATGGCCATCATCAAAAAATCTACAAACAATAAATGCAGGGGAGAGTGTGGAGAAGAGGGAAGCTTCTTGAACTGTTCCTGGCAATGTAAATTGAGACCACAGAGGACAATACGGAGATTCCTTAAAAAACTAGGAATAAACTACCATATGACCCAACAATCCCACTACTGGGCATATAGCCTGAGAAAGCCATAATCAAAATAGACACATGTATTCCAATCTTCACTGCACTATTTACAACAGCTAGGACATGGAAGCAATCTAGATATCCATTGGCTTCTGAATAGATACGAAAGCTGTGGTACATATATACAATAGAATATTATTCAGCCATAAAAGGGAAAGCATTTGAGTCAGTTCTAATGAGGTGGATGAACCTAGAGCCTATAATACAGAGTGAAGTACATCAAAAACAGAAAAACAAATATTGCATATTAATCCATACATATGAAAAGAAAAAAGATTCTGATTTTGATTCTGGGAAGAAAGATAATTATCCATAGACTAGGTAAAGTAAGATTCTGGTTGGTGAAAACTATCACTGAAATTCAAGCACACTGGGGAAGATCAAAAGCACTAAAGTATAATGTGTGTTAAGGCTTGTTTCCTTCCAAGAGATGTCTGTGCATTAGTTGTGAAACAACTCTTAAAAGGATTCCCTTTTTTGACCAATAAAATGAAAAATATTTTTTGCTTTAGAGACACTCTCAAATATATCTTGCTTAAACTTATTAAAAAAGAATATGAATATGACCTTAGTTAATTAACTGATAAGTAGAAATAATCTGTAAACAGAGAATTATTGTACTATCATTCTTAAGATAATTAAATAATGGAATATCAATCCTTCCTTCCAAATAATATGACAAAATACATCTCAAAAGATTATGTTCATATATTTTATTTCCACCAAAGTTGTTATGGTCATGCTTTTAATAAATATATTTCTACTTTCCATTAATGAAAATAATAGAAGTGATATATGCACTATGAATACACCTTGGAAATAAAGTGCATAGCACTGAAGCTGTGAAAACTCCCATAACCTTTCTGATTCATTTAAATGGTGACAAATATATGCAGCTCATTATTTTTGAGACTTCTACAAGAAATCTGCAAATTTGTTTATTAGCTCATAAAAAAATAGGTTTCAATCTCATTTATCTAGCCCATAAATAATTAAAATTTTTATTCTCCAAATTGAATTACTTTGATATGAATGCATACTGTTTGCATTACTGATCATATTACCTAATTATTATGCTCAGTTAAAAATGTTAGGTGTCTTAAACAATTTTTATAAACAATAGTATTGCCCATGAAATTAAAAGGCACTTGCTCCTTGGAGGAAAGCTATGACAAACCTAGACAGCATATTAATGAGCAGAGACATCACTTTGCTAACAAAGGTTCATATAGTCAAAGCTATGGTTTTTTCAGTAGTCATGTACAAATGTTAGAGTTGGACCATAAAAAAGGTTGAGTGCTGAAGAATTGATGCTTTCACACTGTGGTGCTGGAGAAGGTTCTTGAAAGTCCCTTGGACTGCAAGGAGATCAAGCCAGTCAATCCTAAAGGAAATCAACCCTGAATATTTATTGGAAGGACTGATACTGAAGCTGAAGCTCTAATACTTTGGCCACCTGATGAGAATAACTGACTCACTGGAAAAGACCTTGATGCTGGGGAAAAATTGAAGGCAAGAAGAGAAGGGGGTGGCAGAAGTTGAAATGGTTATATAGCATCACCAACTCAATGGATATGAATTTGAACCATCTCTGGGAAATCATAGAGGACAGAGGAGCTGGTGTGCTGCATTCCAAGGAATCTCAAAGATTTGGACATGACTTTGACTGAACAACAATAACAACAATCGGCTATCATGGAATTTTTAAAGGGAAATTAATATTTCTGTTTTTTGAGGAAGCTCTTCATACTATAGAATCATAGCTAATAGAGATTTACAAAAGAAAGACTGAAAAATAAAAGATTTTCCAGAACAATAATAGTCTCCATAATTCCCAACCCATGATTGTCTAAATTATGCCTTCAATTTAGCCTATGGAATATTGGGGCACAGTCCTTTCATAGGGGTACATAAAAGACAAAAAGGGAGCACAAAGGAAGGCAGACTAGAACATATGCCTAAGGAACAAAAAACTGAATAGTGTAATTTCAGTGATTTGCATGGGAATTAAATACACTTATGTTTGCATTTAAAGCAGATATTGTACAATATCAGATGAACAGTAAAATTCATGCTAATAATGTAAATTCTTTTTTTCTACTTAGAATTACATCAAGTAGTTAATAATAATAATAACTCAGACAAGAGAGACCAAGGAAAAAAAGGTAAAAGCTTTTTATTTTAGTACCTTTAGTGGAACTTTTTTTCTTGCTGTTTGAGCAAGGGGCTGTACTTTCATTTTGCACTGGGTGTCACAAATTATGTAGCTGGTCCTGCTATTGGGTTCAGCACCTGTGGGTGAAAGAGGAATACAAGGTTGGGCCAAAGGAGAAGTCTGTGCTACAAGTACAACAAAAACCTCAGTCAGCTCCACGGGAGCCCTGAAGCTGGCATAGCCTTCAGAGGTGTTCTCAGCTGGGATAAGAGAATCAGCCTTTATACTCTGTGTCTGCCAGTCATCAAAGGCATGGTGACCCAGAAAGGCAGTCCTTCTAGACCCGGGCAACTCCCGGGAAGCCACTCAGCTGTAAGCTGTGAACAGACATCCTTCCTGAAGCTGGGGAATGAATGCCTCAGTCCCAAGAGGACATCTGGGCAGAACAGCACAGCATCTCAATCAATAAATAAGGGAGTTTGAGTTTGAACCTTACATCAAATGTTGTAATGCTGTACCTGTCTAACAGATTCCGAGGGCTTACCTTTTAACTTTGTATAATTTTTATAAGAATTCCTTGACAAAGAAGACTCCTTGCAATACAGTTTTCACATAGGAAGGGAATAGCCTGTCAAAGAGAAATTGGCAGGATCTAACATCTGGCAGCCTGATATCCTAAAGAACGAGCATACTAAATCAAAGCTCAGAGATAATGGAACCTGAAAATCTCTCAGATGTGGCATCTTTGAAATAGCCCCAGGAGGAAGAGGCTGAAAAACAAACCCTTGACTAGAAAAGGGACTGTTTTGTGTGTGTCTGTTTTGTTTTATCACAGGAGCTTTTGTCCCAAGTTAAAGTGGAGATATGTAAAGTTTCAGCACCATCACGCGTACTCTGCATCATTACAGCTGTATCTCTGACACAGCTGGGCCATCAGTCCAACACAATACACAAGATGTATAGTTCTGCCTGTGTTTTAAAAAAAGAAAGAAAAGAAAAAGAAAAAGATAATAACCATGAAGTCGTGGTGGTGGTGGCTTCCTTAGGGCTCAGTCATAAAGAATCTGTCTGCCAATACAGGAGACACAGGTTCCGTTTCTGGGTGGGGAAGATACCCTGGAGAAGGAAATGGCTACCCATTTCAGTGTTCTTTCCTGGAGAATCCCATGGACAGAGTAGCCGTGTAGGCTAAAGTCCACAGGGTCACAAAAGTCAGGCACAACTGAGTGACTAAACCACACACCACTACATGTGTTTAAAAAAACAAGAAAGAAAAGAAAAAGAACAAAATTAAACATGAAGCAGTAGTTGACTGGACACTCATGCTCAAGTGATTCCTTCTCCTGAGATAGGATTGGTTGCCTCCCAGAGTCGAATTGCCTCATTTGAAATGAGTGTTTTAAATATTTTGCTAGTATTTTTAACAAAGCAGATAATACTTCAAGAATATATATAACCTATACACAGCTATTCAAATACTTTCCATTTTCCTAGTTTAACATGATAAAGCTGACTGACCTTTTTGTTTTTTTCCATCAGAACGTGGCTATGGTGTGATTCCTGCAAATAATGGCAGCATGTTAGTGGCAAGAAGCTCAGCAGCATTGGTGGCAGAAGTGGGGAGGAGGAACCTGCAGATTTGGACAAGCATTTGGCAACACCACTACTTCCCTCCCTTCCTATGGCCTTTGTCCCAGCCTCAGAAGTTTCATCCGCTACAGATGTGTCTGCCTGGGCATGTTTCTGCCCTAGCTTCAGGGCTGGATTCATAGGTGTGCTATATGTACAGCTGAATGAGGCCATACACTTCGAAAAGCCCCAGACTTGAATAGTCTGAAGTCACTGTCTTAAAATCCTAATAATTTTTCACCAAAGGGCTCTACATTGTCATTTTGCAAGGGACCCACCAACTGAGCTTCTTTTTCCCATCTTCAAAAATCTCTGATAGGCTTAGAGAGTTGAGAGGCCAATTTCAGAAAAGTTTTCATACCTGGAAGCAAAATAGCAGATTCCTACAAAAAAAAAAAAATATATTCTCTCTACATAAATAATAGGTAACAGTGGAGCTGCTCTGGCAGAGTAGGGATAGACTTCTACCTATTTGGCCTCTGATGTGGGCCCCTATGTTAAGTCTGTAGAATCTTCAGATTCTATGAAACCCGGGTTGGCAGCCATTGCCCTAAGTGTTAAAAGTGAAAGTGTTAGTCACTCAATTGTGTCTGACTCTTTGTGCCCCATGGACTATAGCCCACCGGGCTACTCTGTCCATGGGATTCTCCAGGCTAGAACACTGGAATGGGTAGCCATTGCCTTCTCCAGGAGATCTTCCCAACCCAGGGATCAAACCTCTCCTGCATTGCAGGCAGAATCTTTACTGTTTGAGGCACCAGAAATATCCTAATGACAAACCAGAAAAATAAATATTGAGAATACTCTACAAATCTAACAACTAAAATTTGCACACATTTCTTTAAATAAACCATTCATTATTTGGAAAGGTTTGTTTGTTCTATTTTATAAATTGTGTGATTTTTTAGTCCCCTCCCTCAAATGATGGCAAACAAAAGAAATTAAAATTGTTTAGATGACTTACAATAGAAACTAGTCAATGGGTGCTTCCTTTCTGCTACCCATTGCGCTAAACAATTTTTCTAAGTGTTTCATTGAATCCTCACAAAGCTATAGCTCAGAGAAGTGCTAGTGATATACAACTAGTAGATTACACAGCTTAAAAGTTTTACTGCTTTTTAAAGGGATTTTAAACCAGAATGGTCTGACTCCAACATCCTTGAACTAAATATCAATAAAATGCTGAAATTTATCATCTGTTAGAACATGTTTCAAACCTCTATTTCTTAATGAGCATCTGTAGTAAACTAATTATGATCAGAAAGAGATCACTGCACTGAGTGAGTAGAAATGGAAGTAATTTAAAATGCGTAGGAAGATGAGATAAGTCATTAGAAAAGAAAAGTCATCTATGAGTGTCATAGATGTAAGATTCAAGTCATATACTTGAGTTTTTGAAAGCAACTCTTACCCAGTTATAAGAGTGGGAAAATGTTAAGTAAATATCTTTAGAAATTTGGTCTGGATTCAATATTTGTTGGTTTTCATGAGCTGAGTAAAACAGAAAAATAGATTAGAAAGAAATAAAAGGATATTGAAATAGTGATGAAAAAATATAAGGCAATTCCACAACTGGACTCTATATAATGCAGAAGAGCAAATTTGCATGTGAAAACTGACTTTTCAGAGATATATAAATATTTTCCTCTGAAAACTCCATCACCAAAAATAACTCTACTTTAATCATTATGCTTCTAGGAATTGGACAAGTCACATCACTTAGAATTCATTTCCCTGGGTTCTTTCACAAGAAAGCAATCAGTTCAGTTCAGAAAACAAACGATTTTATGGTTGGCACAATCTGCATGATCAGAGTCACTGACGAATAGTAGTCCTGCCTCCTTTTTTAAATTTTAAAAAAAAAAAGCGTGCAATGAATTAAATGGGCTAATTAAATAAAGAGACACTTCATAAAAGTGGAGAAAACAAATAGTGAATTACTATCCACTTTACTGATACAAATGAAAATAATACAAATTTTTGCCTAACAAATTGGCAAAGTTTGCATTTGTCTTTTATTTGTTTGTTTCAGAAAATACCCAAGGATGAGAGGATGCAGTCAAAAGTTACTATTATACAGATATTGTAGAAGTAAAATATAGTTTAATCTCATAAAAGCAATTTGCAATAAGTATTAAAACATCATAAAAACACTTATTCCCTTTGAATCAATATTTCTGTTTCTGGGAATCTTTCCTTAGGAAATAATACAAAGTAAAGCATTAAAGAAAAAATTAAATGTGAAGATATTTATGATGTTTTCCTATCAGGAAAAAACTGGAGGAAAATCAAGTTCTATCATTAAAGAATGGTGCATAAGGAAATTATGGTGCATAAACAAAAGTCACATAGTCATAAAATTATTTTCACAAGTTTTAATTAACATGCAGAATTATCTTACAATGTAAGTAGTAAAGAGTATTATCAACTACAGATATGATTTGATTTCAATTATTATAAAAGTATGCATAGATCTAAATGTGTAATCTACAGAGGAATATACATATAATTTTAGCATATTCATAAATAAATATATTATGAACAATAAAATAACATTAAATATGAGTAATAGAATATTATTGCTATAATAATATAGTAGAGAAAGTGAATGAAATTGAGCCACAGACATCACATTGTTAAACGTTATGAACATAAAATTGAAAGAAAATATCAAGTCCAAAAAGATACAGAGACTTATGTGTGGACAGCATGAGAGAACCAACTATTAAAAGAAAACTTTTAGAGTTTATAGTTCCACAATTATAATGCTTTTTAATCAAAGGTAATTTGGACATCAGTTAATTGACCATTAGTTAAATCTTTTTATTTATAACTGCAAAAATTAAAAGATACAATTCCATAATTTATCAAGGTCACAGAGATTTACAGAATCAAATGTCTTTAGTTAATAATGAAAAAAAATGATAGGATGGCACAGACTTAAAGCAGTTAATTTGCTGTAAGTGCTTTCAATTCAAATTGTAGTTTTAATTCTATGGTTTTAAAATGCTTCTTGACTTTTTTTTATGCATCTTCTTGGGCCTTATTTTTGAAGAGAATACTAGTTGGTTCTCCATTGTCTGATTAGCAATTTTATGCTTAATGTAAGGAGTGGATTTGTGTCTGTGTTAGTAGCTCAGTCATGTCCAACTGTTGGCAACCCCATGGACTGTGGCCAGCCAGGATCCTGTGTTCATGGAATTCTCCAGGAAAAAATACTGGAGTGGGTTGCCATTCCCTTCTCCAGGGGATCTTCCCAACCCAGAGATTAAAAACTGGTCTCCTGCATTTAATTTAATTCAGAGATATAGATTGCAAATAAGGTACCAGGTTAAACTCTAAAGGATAGAAAAGAGCAGCTGATCTCTTGACCCCACATGTTTATAATGTGAGGTCTCTGTCCCATTTCTTTCCCAGAAAGAATAAGGAAATTTATTTGTATTCAGCCTCAAAAACATGTTGAGTCTATTTACATGTTGTCACATAATCATCATGATAGTCTTATAAAGTTGGTTTATTGTCTCATCATTTTTAAATAAGATACAGAGACTTATGGAAACAGGCAAGCAATTTCCAAGAACACATAGTTAGCATATAGTGAAAATGGGATTTGAACCAAGGCCTGTGGGTTGTTGAAGCCTGAATTTCTCCACTCAAGTCAATGACCTTCCTTCCACCTCATCCTATTACTCAAGGAAGAAACTGGAGAAATCCATTAACACAAACACACTCTTTTCAACTATGTGCAAACTACTTAACTCTAGGAAACAATATCTGTTAAAAAAAACAACAACAACAACAACAAAAACACCTTATTTCTCTTCCCACTTATCTAAAATACATGAGTGTCTCAAGTAAACAGAACCAGAAAAATAAGAAATGTCCCACCGACCAGTTCTTGCTCTGTATTTCCTCAGTTAGTAAACACTACTTTTTCTTGTCCCCCCCCCCAAAAAAAAAAGTGAACAAGATGTTTCCAGGAACTAAGAGATTTATTTTAGGACCTCAAGTTATTTCTTAAAGAATTTTCTTAGTGCTAGATAACATTTCAAATATTAATAATACAGTATTTTAAACTTAATTTACAGTCTTTCTCCCCACCTAATGAATATCAGCTCCTTAGTGGTATCTAAAAGCAACTCTGCACTTTTGTCAGTCTGAAAAAAGTGAAAGTCACTCAGTCGTGTCCGACTCTTTGTGACCCCGTGAACTATACAGTCCGTGAAATTCTCCAGGCCAGATTACTGGAGTGAGTAGCATTTCCCTTCTCCAAGAGATCTTCCCAACCAGGGATAGAATCCAGGTCTCCCACACTGCAGGTGAATTTTTTACCAGCAGGATAACCTATCCCTTCTCCAGGGGATCTTCCCAATCCAGGAATTGAACCAGGGTCTCTTGCATTGAAGGCAGATTCCTACCAATTGAGCTATCAGGGAAAATTTCAAAGCTACTAACTTAAAAATGAAAAAGATTAAACAAATTATGGGGCATTATGTAGAATTATTCAGTCTACAAGTAAATTTTCTTTCTTAATTCAAATACTTATAAATAAATAAACTGTCATTTTGGATTATACATAGGGACTTAGTTTTGTTGTATTCATTTTATATATGACAATACTAAAAATTCTGAAACTTTCTTATGCTGGGTAAGGATAAGCAAATGATGGGTGGGGAGGAATCCAATTTTTAGGGGTTGGATTAGTAGTTAATGATGCTTCTAGATTGTGATACAGAAACTTAAAATTGATAGTCCCACACATTCCTAACAGCTGTGCATGCCTAGAAAACAGCTGTTAGAGTTTGTACTTCTAGTGATCCAGGCAATACACAAATTTTGAAAGATAATCACCATTGTTAAATTAATAACCCTTAATCTTTTCATAATTTCTCATTCTAGGACCCAGGTGGAAGAGAACTGGTCGGTTTATCCTAGCTGCTCTCTACAAGGAACATCAGTGCCTTCCAATCTTGTCACTACCTGAGACATGATTGGAGTAGACTGTGATAGAGGTTAAATATTTCATTTACAGAATATAAATGTATCTTTTCTTGTATCTTTTACTTGCCCTCAAAGCTATAGTTAAAGTCACATTTCTTAATAGTAAAGTAATTTACTATCTAATAGCAAAGAACTTTCTATGACATTAGAATATTCACCAATGTCTTCACCAATAGTCTTCATCAAATTCAAAAACAAATGAGATAACTGAGTACATCAACTACATATTTAGAAGATTAAATGTGCAGCAAATCCTCATATGACAAATTAACAAAATAGAATGTTTTTGTTAATGACTGAAGATTGCTTAATATAATTCTTGTGAGGGTTGGAGGAGATGGGGATGACAGAGGATGAGATGGTTGGATGGCATCACCGATTCAATGAACATGAGTTTGAGCAAACTCCAGGAGATTGTGAAGGACAGGCAATCCTGGCATGCTGCAGTCCATGGGGTCACAAAGAGTCAGACATGACTAAGGAACTGAACGACAACAACAATTTTTAAGACTTTGAAAACTTGTGCCACGACTAACCCTGTATTGGAGAAAAAAAGGTGTACATCACAGGATATCATGACAAGTTTTCAGTTTTTATTAACATTTCATTATTTTTGCTATCATTTCCTATAATACACACATTGTAATAATTTGTTCTTATATGTAAAAAGCTGGCTAGCTATGGTACTAGTAATATTTTCTCTTTTTGACTTTTTGTTTTATTTCCTGTTTAGGGGAATTACATTTTCTCATACATAAATTTTAGGTTTGAGGTCACACTTTGGATCAGAGTTGATATTTGGCAATAGTTCAGATAAGAAAGGCACTTCCCAGGAGGCACTAGTGGTAAAATATTAACCTTCTTTTGTTAGACATAACTTGTAATAAAGATTAAACAGTGAAGGCACTTCAAGAAATGTGGCCATCTGATTCTTCTGTACTGTAACTTTAGACAAAAAGTGAAAGTGTATTTTCTCAAATCTTTCATTATGTCCATCCCAGAGCACCTTCTAGAAACTTGCTCTGTCTGTAGATCTTTGGAAGAGAACATTTATATGTTAATACTACAGTTGTCCCTCGATATCCTCAGAGGATTGACTCCAGAATCTCGGCAGATACTAAAATCCTCAGATGCTAAAGTTTCTTACATAAAATGGTACAGTGTTTACATATAATTTATGCATACCCTCCAGTGCATTTCAGATTATCTCCGGGTTACTTGTAACAGCTAATACAAGTAAAATTCTATGTAATTAATAGCAAGTACAATGTAAATGCTATATAAATAGTGGTGAGTGGCAAATTTGAGTTTTGCATTTTGGAACTTTCTGGAATGTTTTTCAAATATCTTTGATCTGCAGTTGATTGTATCTGCAAATGTGAAGCCCACAGAGACAGAGGGCTAATGGCACAGGATTCTGCACCCTCAGCCATGGATTATATGAAATATACATTTGATCCAAAATTAGACAATCCATTGGCTTAGTAATGGTTTAGTAATGGCTTAGTAATGTCAGATTCCTTCTTTCAAGATGTGGAATTAAAAGTTACAGTGTATAGCTAGCCAAATATTTAAAGCTTATAACAGAAAATACATTGAGACTGTTATTCAATCACTCAGTCCAACTCTTTGCAATCCCATGCCCTCCAAGTCCTTCACCATCTCCCAGAGTTTTCTCAAGTTCATGTCCATTGAGTCAGTGATAATACCCAACCATCTCAACTTCTGCCACCCTCTTCTCTTTTTGCCTTCAAGCTTTCCCAGCATCAGGGGCTATTCCAATGAGTCAACTCTTCATTTCAGGTGGTCAAAGTATTGGAGCTTCAGTTTCAGCATCAGTCCTTCCAATGAATATTCAGGACTGATTTCCTTTAGGATTGAATGGTTTGCTATCCAAAGGACTCTCAAGAGCCTTCTCCAACACCACAATTTGAAATCATCAGTCCTTGGACACTTAGCCTTCTTTATGGTCCAACTCTCACACCCATACATAACTACTGAAAAGATCATATTGACTATACAGACCTTTGCTGGCAAAGTGATATCTTTGCTTTTGAATATGCTGCCTTAGGTTTTATAATAGCTTTCCATCCAAGTATCAAGTGTATTCTAATTTTATGTCTGCAGTTGCCATCCACAGTGATTTCAGAAACCAAGAAGGAAAAATCTGCCACTGCTTCCACGTTTTCTCCTTCTATTTGCCATGAAGTGATGGAACTGGATGCCATGATCTTCGTTTTTTGAATGTTGAGCTTTAAGCCAGATTTTTCACCTTCATCAAGAGGCTCTTTTGTTCCTCTTCATTTTCTGTCATTAGAGTGGTAACATCTGCATATCTGAGGTGATGACATTTCTCAAATTGAGACTGAGGCTGCCATATTTGAACATATGGAACACAAGTTACTTTAGAAGCAGATAAATATAGATTAAAAGATGGAGAACTTGATGTGTGAAAGACCATACAACCCCTGAAAGACTGAGAAAGAAACCTTGATTTTACATTCAGAATTTAGTTGGATTTTATTTCCTCCGCATGGATGTTTGTATTAATATTTACTTTTTGCATCCTTTAATAAATATATTTTTAATGCTCAGTTGAAAATTTAAATTGCAACTATAAAACCTAGGTTAGTACAAAATAAGACTCATGAGTTAATAAAGTAATGTGTCTATCAGTACCTAATTTTATCACCTTTTATTTTTATTTCCTTCTCTTAAAATTAGGCATCAATCATTGCTATCATATTGTTATATACATAACTATATACCACATACAAAATTTTTGCTTGAGCATTAAGTCTGCTGTTCATACAATTGTTTCGTTGGTGAACCAAATCAAGTTTGAAAGTATGCTTACAAACAAATACACAGAATTTATGATTTACAGAAATAAATGTAGGAGCTGTTTTAGAGTTGCTTTACATGTATGCTTTTCATGTACCAATGTTATCATTTGGATCCATTTCCTTCTGCAAGGTTTAAATAATGTTTTGTAACCTGGGAAATGATGGAGTATACGGAAGCTGTTGCTCTATGCTTTAGAAGAGGGTTAAAAATTGAACTGTGTTTCTAAAGATTGCTATCACTATAGTATGTTCCACTTTATTAGACTTGCTACATTCCCCTCAGGGGGAGATACCTAATTTAGTTGTGTATTCTTGTCATGTTATTTCACTGTTTGTGTCCCAATTTTCACATCAATAAAGTGAGAATTATAATAATAATAATGCATTAACATCATAGTGCTATTATGAATATTAAATGAAATAATATATGAAAAGTATTAAATATATGTATTATGCTTTGGACATATTAATGTAGCTGAGATATGTTAAGCATTCAATATATATTACCTATACTTCTTGTTAGATTAAACAATATTTTATGCAATATGCTTGGAAAGAGTTTATTTTCCAATACCTTTTTGAGATATAATTCATACAACACATAATTCATTCATTTAACATGTATAATATAGTGGTTTTAACATAATCACAAAATTGTCAGCCATCACTACTATCAATTTTAGTAACGTGACACTTTTGTCACATTAAAAACATTGTACAACTTAGCTATTATCCACAGTCCTCCATTACTCTCAACCCTTAGCAAGCATAATCAACTTTCTGTCTCTCTCTATTTGTCTGTTCTGAACATAAGCCATAATGAATAAGCAAGAAATCCATAAAAATTGTTTTCACAATATTTATCTTAATATCCTAGAAATAGTGGACCTTAAAGGATTTCTTAGAATTCTTAAATTAGAGCCTATAGCAGTCTGTCTTTTTATCTGCTCAGAATCCTTCCTTTTAACATAAAGAAAAGCAGTAGCATCAGGGACTTGGACAAGTTGCCCAGTGCCCTATGCATAGCATCCAGCTGACCTGACCAACATCCCACATGTAGCAGATAATGTGACGATTAGGTCCTTAGTTTGTTTAAGGTCAAGCTTACTTCTCTGTGAATAGTGGAATAAAGAAAAACGTAGAAAGCTTTTTCTTCCTAAGAAAAATGTTCAGGAAATCCAGTGACTGAGATCAATTGTAGAAATGGGTTTTATGAATGCTTTACCAGAAAATTCATGAAAGGGTAAAATCAGCTCAGATGTGATATTTGTGTTCTCCTCTTCCAAGCCTGTACAGATGGGCAATTCACTATGTAAATTATTTTCATGGCTAAGATAACAAACCATCATGTTTTCCTTGGACAAACTGCCTTACACAATGACAGTCTTGATCAGTTCTATTTTACAAAGTTTCAAGTGCAGCAATATTACCTACACACAATACAAAGAATGAAAAGCTGGAAACATTTTTCTTATTCTTCTTAGGATGTCTTAGGTGATGTCTTACACCTCTCAGATTCACAGACAGGGTTATGATACATCCCCCATGGCTTTAAAACTACACTGCCATATGTAAAATAGATAGCTAGTTGGAAGTGCTGTATAACACAGGGAGCTCAGCTTGGTACACAGTGATTACCTAGAGGGCTGGATGGGAGGGAGAGGGAGGGCTGAGAGGGAGGCTCAAAGGGAAGGAGATGTGTGTATACTTATTGCTGATTCATGATGTTGTACAACAGAAACTAACACAGCATTATAAAGCAATTATATTCTAATAAAAGCTATATTTATATAACTTCCTATAAAAGTGCTATTTGGGCAACAGAATTCTCCACAACTATTTATTTCTTTAGCTATTTTCTTTTTTTTAATGTTTTTTAAAAATTTATTATTATTATTATTATTTTTACTTTACAATGTGGTATTGGTTTTGCCATACATTGGCATGAATCTGCCATGCATGTACATGTGTTCCTCATCCTGAACCCCCTTCCACCTCCCTCCCCATCCCATCCCTCTGGATCATCTCAGTGCACCAGCCTCAAGCACCATGTATCATGCATCGAACCTGGACTGGCGGTTCGTTTCACATATGATAATTTACATGTCTCAATGCCACTCTCCCATATCATCCTGCCCTCACCCTCTCCCACAGAGTCCAAAAGACTGTTCTATACATCTGTGTCTCTTTTGCTGTCTTGCATATAGGATTATTATTACCATCTTTCTAAATTCTATATATACGTGTTAATATACTGTATTCGTGTTTTTCTTTCTAGCTTACTTCACTCTGTATAATAGGTTCCAGTTTCATCCACCTCATTAGAACTGATTCAAATGTATTCTTTTTAATGGCTGAGTAATATACTGGGTCATATGGCAGTTCTATTTCCAGTTTTTTGAGGAATCTCCACACTGTTCTCCATAGTAGCTGTACTAGTTTGCATTCCCACAAACAATGTAAGAGTGTTCCCTTTTCTCCACACCCTCTCCAGCATTTATTGCTTGTAGATTTTTGGATAGCAGCCATTCTGACTGGCGTGAAATGGTACCTCATTATGGTTTTGATTTGCATTTCTCTGATAATGAGTGATGTTGAGCAGCTTTTCATGTGTTTATTAGCCATCTACTTCTTCTTTGGATAAATGTCTGTTTAGTTCTTTGGCCCACTTTTTGATTGGGTCGTTTATTTTCCTGGAATTGAACTGCAGGGGTTGCTTGTATATATTTGAGATTAATTCTTTGTCTGTTGCTTCATTTGCTATTATTTTTTCCCATTCTGAAGGCTGTCTTTTCACCTTGCTTATAGTTTCCTTTGTTGTGCAGAAGCTTTTAATTTTAATTAGGTCCCATTTGTTTATTTTTGTTTTTATTTCCAATATTTTGGGAGGTGAGTCATAGAAGATCCTGCTATGGTTTATGTCAGATTCTGTTTTGCCTATGGTTCCCCCTGGGAGTTTTATAGTTTCTGGTCTTATGTTTGGATAGTTAATCCATTTTGAGTTTATTTTTGTGTATGGTGTTAGAAAGTGTTCTAGTTTCATTCTTTTACAAGTCGTTGACCAGTTTTCCCAGCACCACTTGTTAAAGAGATTGTCTTTTCTCCATTGTATATTCTTGCCCCCTTTGTCAAAGATAAGGTGTCCATAAGTGTGTGGATTTATCTCTGGGCTTTCTATTTTGTTCCATTGATCTATATTTCTGTCTTTGTGCCAGTACCATACTGTCTTGATGACTGTGACTTTGTAGTAGAGACTGAAGTCAAGCAGGTTGATTCCTCCAGTTCCATTCTTCTTTCTCAATATTGCTTTGGCTATCAAGATTTTTTGTATTTCCATACGAATTGTGAAATTATTTGTTCTAGTTCTCTGAAAAATAGCATTGGTAGCTTGATAGGGATTGCATTGAATCTATAGATTGCTTTGGGTAGTATACTCATTTTCACTATATTGATTCTTCTGATCCATGAATGTGGTATGTTTCTCCATCTGTTTATGTCCTCTTTGATTTCTTTCACCAGTGTTTTATAGTTTTTTATATATAAATTTTTGTTTCTTTAGGCAGATATATTCCTAAGTATTTTATTCTTTTCATTGCAATGGTGAATGGAATTGTTTCCTTAATTTCTCTTTCTGTTTTCTCATTGTTAGTGTATAGGAATGCAAGGGATTTCTGAGTGTTGATTTTACCTCCTGCAACTTTACTATATTCATTGATTAGCTTTAGTAATTTTCTGGTGGAGTCTTTAGGGTTTTCTATGTAGAGGATCATGTAATCTGCAAACAGTGAGAGTTTTACTTCTTGTTTTCCAATCTAGATTCCTTTTATTTCTTTTTCTGCTCTGATTGCTGTGGCCAAAACTTCCAAAACTATGTTGAATAGTAGAGGTGAGAGTGGCCACCCTTGTCTTGTTTCTGACTTTAGGAGAAATGCTTTCAAATTTTCATCATTGAGGATAATGTTTGCTGTGGGTTTGTCATATATAGCTTTTATTATGTTGAGGTATGTTCCTTCTATTCCTGCTTTCTGGAAGGTTTTTATCACAAATGGATGTTGAATTTTGCAAAGGCTTTGTCTGCATTTATCGAGATAATCATATGGCTTTTATTTTTCAATTTCTTAATGTGGTGTATTACATTGATTTATTTGCAGATATTGAAGAATCCTTGCACCCCTGGGATAAAGCTCACTTGGTCATGGTGTATGATCTTTTTAATGTGTTGTTGGATTCTGATTGCTAGGATTTTGTTAAAGATTTTTGCATCTATGTTCATCAGTGATATTGGCCTGTAGTTTTCCTTTTTTTGTGGTATCTTTGTCAGGTTTTGGTATTAGGGTGATGGTGGCTTCATAGAATGAGTTTGGAAGTTTACCTTCCTCTGCAATTTTCTGGAAGAGTTTGAGTAGGATAGGTGTTAACTCTTCTCTAAATTTTTGGTAGAATTCAGCTGTGAAGCTGTCTGGTCCTGGGCTTTTGTTTGTTGGAAGATTTCTGATTACAGTTTCCATTTCTGTGCTTGTGATGGGTCTGTTAAGATTTTCTATTTCTTCCTGGTTCAATTTTGGAAAGTTGTACTTTTCTAAGAATTTTTCCATTTCTTTCCAAGTTGTCCATTTTATTTGCATATAGTTGATGATAATAGTCTCTTATGGTCCTTTGTATTTCTGTGTTGTCTGTTGTGATCTCTCCATTTTCATTTTTAATTTTGTTGATTTGATTTTTCTCCCTTTGTTTCTTGATGAGTCTGACTCTAACTTGACAATGAAAAACTAACTGTTGTATGTAAAGCCAAGCTGTAGATAAAATATCTTAATCAGAAAAAGAAGAGCAGCTTAAATTACAGAAATCAGAGGACTTTTTAGTGTGCTGCTCAGTAACTCACAGAATTGAAATGTCTGTATGACATAGTTTGCTATTTTTCTGTTGCTTCGCAAATTTCTACAGTCTGTCTATATGCAATTTTGCAACCTATTATGTATGCAACTTAATTTGGCCAGTTTCTGCTGTGAGCAAACTCCACTATTACGTGTGTAGTTTTAAACTGAATCCAGCAACAATGATGACTTCTATAATAAGATTAAGTATTTTCCAATAACTTGTATAATTTGTACGTTAATATAAAGTATGAATCATATGTTACAATAGGGAAGAGATAGAAGGGCCTGTTTCATTTTACAGATCTTTCTTCATTACAAGGTACATTGTCTACAAACGTCAGAAACAGTGTTACACAGAATTTGTTCAACTACTATAATCATCATGTATTTAGCAGATCTCATTATTGGGATTTTCTCTTGATACTAGGTTACATGAAAATATAAAAAAGAAACACAAAACTTTCTCCTTCACTATAAGACACTTATATTTAACTTTGCCAATACAAAAAGGAGTAACAACCTCTTAAAATTGTATGGAAGTATAGATAGATAGATATTAATAGATGGATAGATACTGATATAAAATAAAATTAATTTTGTTGTGTACGATTCATATATTCTCTTCATCTTAACTACCACCAGAGCCACTGTTAGTGTGATTAAATTGGTCACTAAGCATTTAAATAGCCTATGTGATTACACTGATTTTTTGCTATTTATATGTGGCTCATAAAATCACCCTGATTATGAAAGTATTATGGCTATAATAATAATAATATATTTACTTCTAATCAATATGTTCTTAGTCACTCAGTCCTGTCCGACTCTTTGTGACCCCATGGACCACAGCCTGCTAGGCTCCTCTGACCATGGGATTCTCCAGGCAAGAATACTGGAGTGGGTTGCCATGCCCACCTCTCTAATCAATATATTTCTCTACAGTTTTCAAAGTGGACTATCCATTTTCACCAAGAATATGAAACATGGCAAAAATCCACAATTAACCGATATTTGTATCCTCTCTGAAAATAAAACTCTGTTTTGAATAGCAAGATCTTGTGTTTAACTGTCTGAACAAATTTAAGATTGTCTATCACAGATGATTGCGATAGGCAGGGTTTTACCTTCTGTAACCAGGAAGTGACAGTTGTAGCAAGAACTGACCCCAACATATTTGTTCAGACAGTTAAACACAAGATCTTGTTATTCAAAATAGGAAATCCTGTTTTTACTTTCTGACAAGGAATCAGATACCGCTACTTTTGTTGGGCATCCCTGGTGACTCAGACGATAAATGCGGGAGACAAGGGTTCAATCCCTGGGTGGGGAAGATCCCCTGGAGAAGTGTATGGCCATCCACTCCGGTATTCTTGCCTGGAAAATTCCATGGACAGAGAAGCCTGACAAGCTACCGTCCATGAGGTTACAAAGAGTTGGACATGACTGAGTGGCTAACACACACACACACACACACACACCTTTGTTGTTATCATATTGATGTGGCTCTGTGATGAACATTCTGACTATCCCCTGGAGAAGGAAATGGCAATTCACTTCAGTATTTTTGCCTGGGAAATCCCAGGTACAGAGAGGCCTGGCAGGGTATAGTTCATGGGGTTGAAAAAGAGTTGGACATGACTTACAACAACAAAACAACTGATATATATTGCAAGTAAACTCTCATAATTCAGGTCTCAGAGTGTTGTATGTGTATCAGCTCTCACTGATACAACCAGTTCGGATACATATTTTTATGCCTCTTTGTTGAGTCTATGCAGGATATCTCAACTTCAGCACTATTATTTGAGGCAAGAAAACGTTTGGTGGGAGGGTAGGGCCTGTCCAGGCTTCCTTGATGGCTCAGACAGTAAAGAATCTGCCTGCTATGTGGGAGACCAGAGTTTGACCCCTGGGTGGGGAAGATCCTCTTGAGAAGGGAATGGCAACCCACTCTGGCACTCTTGCATGAAGAACTCCATGGACAGAGGAGCCTAGCATGCTACCATTCATGGGGTCGTAAAGAGTGGGACACAACTGAGTGACTAGCACATACATAGGGCCTGTCCTGTGAACTGTAAGATGTTTAGCAAAAAATCTGGCCTCTGCCCACTAGATACCTATAGCATTCTTTTGCATTGTGCTGTTTTTCTACTTTATAGCAATCATTTGTATCAGTGTTCTTAATTTTAGCTGTGCTGGTAGATGTGTGCATGCATGAGTTCATGTTCAGTTGTGTCCAGCTTTTTGTGACCCTATGTTCTGTAGCTGGCCAGCCTCCAAGTAGTATTAATAGTATAGAATTTCCTTAGTTATCTTTTATAATTGGTCCATTTAATTTAGCATAAATATTACATATTTTCAATTTTTCCTTATATTTTAGTTGTAATTATTGAATTAGCATAAGTTAACATTTAGTTAAGGTTAATGATTAACATTTATTGAATATGTAAATTTTTAAACTACACTATAACATTCTCTATTTTTAACTTGCCAATTTAGTCCATTTATATTATTTTGATTGCTGACATATTTGTTTGAACTTTCAGTTCAGTTCAGTTGCTCAGTCGTGTCCAACTCTTTGCGACCCCGTGAATTGCAGCACGCCAGGTCTCTCTGTCCATCACCAACTCCCGGAGTTCACTCAGACTCACATCCATCGATCCCTGATGCCATCCAGCCATCTCATCCTCGGTCGTCCCCTTCTCCTCCTGCCCCCAATCCCTCCCAGCATCAGAGTCTTTTCCAATGTGTCAACTCTTCGCATCAGGTGGCCAAAGGACTGGAGCTTCAGCTTTAGCATCATTCTTTCCAAAGACATCCCAGGGTTGATCTCCTTCAGAATGGACTGGTTGGATATCCTTGCAGTCCAAGGGACTCTCAAGAGTCTTCTCCAACACCACACTTCAAAAGCATCAATTCTTCAGCGCTCAGCCTTCTTCACAGTCCAACTCTCACATCCATACATGACTACTGGAAAAACCATAGCCTTGACTAGACGGACCTTAGTCGGCAAAGTAATGTCTCTGCTTTTGAATATACTATCTATGTTGGTCATAACTTTTCTTCCAAGGAGTAAGCGTCTTTTAATTTCATGGCTGCAGTCACCATCTGCAGTGATTTTGGAGCCCAAAAAAATAAAGTTTGACACTGTTTCCACTGTTTCCCCATCTATTTGCCATGAAGAGATGGGATCGGGTGCCATGATCTTCGTTTTCTGAATGTTGAGCTTTAAGCCAACTTTTTCACTCTCCTCTCACTTTCATCAAGAGGCTTTTTAGTTCCTCTTCACTTTCTGCCATAAGGGTGATGTCATCTACATATCTGAGGTTATTGATATTTCCCCTGGCAATCTTGATTCCAGCTTGTCCTTCTTCCAGCCCAGCGTTTCTCATGATGTACTCTGCATATAGGTTAAATAAGCAGGGTGACAATAGACAGCCTTGACGTACTCCTTTTCCCATTTGGAACCAGTCTGTTGTTCCATGTCCAGTTCTAACTGTTGCTTCCTGACCTGCATACAGATTTCTCAAGAGGCAGGTTAGGTGGTCTGGTATTCCCATCTCTTTCAGAATTTTCCACAGTTTATTGTGATGCACACAGTCAAAGGCTTTGGCATAGTCAATAAAGCAGAAATAGATGTTTTTCTGGAACTCTCTTGTTTTTTTCGATGATCCAGTGGATGTTGGCAATTTGATCTCTGGTTCCTCTGCCTTTTCTAAAACCAGCTTGAACATCAGGGAGTTCACGGTTCACATATTGCTGAAGCCTGGCTTGGAGAATTTTGAGCATTACTTTACACCCTCCCAATTCACTGTGAATTCATACTGATTTTGAGTTGTCCGCTTCAATATCATTTTTCCAATAAGCCTTGTCATTGTGTGTGTGCATATGTGTGTGTTGAACTTTATTTAAATGGAAGCATAGAGATGTACTTCTTCTTAACTGTGGTAAAGAAAATATAACATAAAAGTTACCATTTACCATCTCAACTATACCATGTCATTTTTCATTAGCAATTCTGAAAAGCATAAAGTTTAATTTCATATTATTATAAAAATGTTTATACTCTATTTACAGACTGGGATGTATATTATTTTCCTTCATTGATTTAGTGGTTCTGTATACTTTACCTTTCTCTTAAAATATTCTCTTAAAAATAAATTGCAATTGGGTTTTAACTTTGTTAATATTATAAATTTTACATTTATTAGTTATTGATGCAAATTTATACACTTTACATTTTTTGCTTATTATATGTTCTCATTGCTTCCTCTGTTTTCCCTTCCTACCATACTGAATTAATAACATTTTCCATTGTGCATCTGTATCCTTGTAGTTTGGATGCTACAAATAGATTTCTCTTCTTTCTCTCCAATTTTTTAAAGTTGGAAAATATAATTTTTTAATGTACTTTTAGTTATAAATATTCATTTGTAAACTCTTAAAGTCAATCATCTTTTTAATCTTCTTTTAAAGATAATGTGGAATTTATAAGTTCAAACTATTACACAACTCTTCAATTTTACAATCTTTTCATTATTTTCTAAAGTTTTTGTTTTGCTTATTTTTTACACACGTCATGGTGTTCCTTTTTATAATGAACAGTCAACTAAATGTACCATCCTCTTATATCCATTAATTGATTCCTTTGCTCCCTGCTTCTCACATCACATGCTCTCCCTTTGGGCTTGCTTCTTCCCCTTAAAAAGATGTGCTTTTACATGTCAATTATATCTCAATTGAGAAAAAAAAGAGTAGATTGGTAAATTTCCTGCCCCCATGGAACTTGTAAAAAATAAATTTAAAAAATTTAAACATCCACTTTTCCACCTGCCCATGATGTATTATTTATCTAACAGGGTCATTTGCCTCATCTAATATATGTGCTTTACATGTGCGTATATAATTAGAGATCTTCATATCAAGATATTATAAGCCCTACAATCCATCTGGGTCTTCTGGAGTGCTACATAGCAAGTACCAGGTATGGAAAAATGCAAAAAGAGGTAATACATTAAATAAAGTTTGACTACCCAAGTCAAATCCCAGAGCCCCTCCTTCCAGACTGTACATGTTAATGTTTCCAACTGAAAACAAACAAAAAAAAATTCCTTTAATAATTCTTTCAATGATGGTCTATGTATGGTATGTTATTTTAGTCTTCAAAACACCTAAAATATCTGAAAATTTTTCACTCTATGGAATGATAATTTGGATAAGTATAATGTCTACTTTTTACCAATACTCTGTAGGTCTATTTGCTGTTTTTCAACATATGTAGTTGCAAAAGAGAAGTCTGCTAATATTTTTCTGTGTGGGTTCTTTTCAATTTTTTTTCATTTTTTTTTTAAATTGGAGTAAAATTGCTTTGCAATGTTGTGTTATTTTCTGATGTACAACAAAGTGAATTAGCTATATATACATGTATCCCCTTCCTCTTGAGCCCTCACCCTCCACATCCCTCCCTCCTCTAGATGAGGTCTGCCAATATTTTATTTGCCATTCCTTAGTATGAAAAGTTTATGGTAGGTTTTAAGATTCTCTTTTTATCCTTGATGTTTGCAGTTTTACTCCAATGTAACAAGAATGGATTTATTTATTTTAGTTGCAAATTCTGTGGGTTGCCCCTTTGAGATAAGATGATGCCCAATTAGTTTAGAAAAGTCAGAGGAACCAGAAGAGTCTAATTTGCCAATTGGCCAAATTGCCAATTTCTCCGTTGGATCATGGAGAAAGCAAGGGAATTCCAGAAAAACTCCTCCCCCATTGACTACGCTAAAGCCTTTGACTGTGTGGATTATAAAAAACTGTGGAAAATTCTTAAAGAGATGGAAGTACCAGACCACCTTACCTGTCTCCTGAGAAACCTGTATGTGGGTCAAGAAGCAACAGTTAGAACAAAACATGGAATAACTGACTGGGTCAAAGTTGGGAAAGAAGTACAAGGTTGTATATTGTCACCCTGCTTATTTAATATCTATGCAGAGTACATCAAATAAAGTGATCGCCTGGGATGATTCACAATCTGGAATCAAGAATTCTGGAGAAAATATCAACAACCTCCGAAATGCAAATGATACCACTCTAATGGTAGAAAGCAAAGAGGAACTAAAGAACCTCTTGATGAGGATGAAAGATGAGAGTGAAAATGTTGGCTTGAAATTCAACTTTCAAAAAACTAAGATTGTGGCATCTGTTCCCATCACTTCATGGCAAATAGAAGGGGAAAATTGGAAGCAATGATAGATTTTATTTTCTAGGGCTCCAAAATCACTGTGGAGGGTGACTGCAGCCATGAAATTAAAAGATGCTTTCTCCTTGGAAGGAAAGTTTATACAAACCTAGACAGCATATTAAAAAGCAGAGACATTATTTTGCCAACAAAGGTCTGCATGCTTTTGAATTGTGCTGGAGAAGATCCTGAGAGTCTCTTTGTCTGCAAGATCAAATCAGTCAATCCTAAAGGAAATCAATCCTGAATATTCATTGGAAGGACTGATGCTGAAGTTGAAGCTCCAGTACTTTGGCCACCTGACACAGTCAGACAACTCTGGAAAAGACCCTGCTGCTGGGAAAGATTGAAGGCAAAGGGAGAAGGGGGCTGCAGAGAATAAGATGATTAGATGGCATCACCAACTCAATGGACATAAATTTGAGCAAATTCCAGGAGATGCTGGAGGACAGAGGAACCTGGCCTGCTATAGTCCATGTGGTTACAAAGAGTCGGACACCATTTCACAATTTAACAGCAATAATGACGACACCCATGACAGTAAGCCAAGCCTTCTTTAATAAAGATATTAGATGAATACTTCACAACCATGCTCACTATAGGTATGAAATTACTGGAAGTTGGTCTGCAGCTCCATTCCTTTTTTTTTTTTTTTTATGTTACCACTCAATGTCTGCTCAGCAGAGAAGTTCATTTTGATTTTTTCCTAGGTATAAGGTTTTAGGTTTCCCTCTTTATATATATATATTTTTTTTTCCTCATACTTAGTGTTGAGAAGAGAGCATGCTGTTTCTATTTTGTTAGCATCCTCTCTCCTCGGGTTGGTTGGTTGCCCTTCTCTGTCCCTGTACTTCAGGCTGACTCTCACATAGTCTGTCACCCTTTCCTCCAAAGCAGACACAAGGAGGAGGTCAGAGAGAAAAACAGAGTTCAAGGTATATCTTTCTTGCTCCCACCCTGCTCTGATCTGCATTTCTATTAGAGGCTATGTCCCTCTGTGCCTAAACCTCTGTCTAGTAGCCCCTCCTGAAAGACTTCAGTTTTCACACTATTTCACAATTTCTCCTTTTCCTGCCTTTAGGGATAGTGATGATAGTGACTCTTTCTGTCGGGTTTCCACAAGTAACTGCTTCATTTTAATCTCTGTATTGAGTCTATCTGCTTCCTGACAGGATTAACATACATAGGGTGTAACAGTGTTTTCAAGTAATATTCCATCTTGATAGGAAGCCCCTTGGTTTCACCCCATCCACTTCCAAAGTCCTTTAACACATTCCTGTGACTGCTAGTTCATGAAGACACATTTGTTTTATTTGCCCACGCAATACTTAAGAGATATTTCAGTGTTTGGGAACACCTTTCTTTATAACAATAGGGTCAATAGTTCTGAGAATCGAGAATAAGCTTTGTTAGATTTGGCCCTATTTGACTGGATTTGATTCCTTCATATGGTGAAAAGTGAAAGTCACTCAGTCATCTCTGACTCTTTGCGAACCCATGGACTGTGCAGTCCATGGAATTCTCCAGGCCAGAATACTGGAGTGAGTAGCCTTTCCCTTCTCCAGAGATCTTCCCAACCCAGATCTCCTACACTGCAAGCAGATTCTTTACCAGCTGAGCCACAAGAAAAGCCTAAGAATACTGGATTGGGTAGCCTATCCGTTCTCCAGCAGATCTTCCTGACCCAGGAATTGAACCGGGTCAGGAAGATATATATGTATCAATTCCTGGGTCAGGAAGATATATAGATATAGATATAGATATATAGATATCAAATTTCAAATATAACTCCAAAGTTGGTGCATTTGAAATGATGTCAAGCTGCCTTTTCAATAATTACTGCTATTCTTTTGGTTAAGACATTAGAAAATCTGGGCACACTCCAGTTTAGCTTTGTAAGGAGTAAAGGATTAGAAAATGAAATGTTTGATAGACTCCATACAAGAATTTCACCTTTTGAAGTGTTCCAGGAGTTCCTCTAATAAAATTGAAAAGAATGTCAACATTTACCTCATGAAACAAATGTTCTATTTCTTAAAGTGTGCTATGCACTCTACTGTTTGACACATTCATCAAAACCCATAAGGACATTGAGAGCAAACAAAATTACCATGGCATCTTGTCATTTCATACCCATCACAAAATCAGAAACTGGCAGTATGACAAAAGATCTTTCCTGGGGTGTGTGGGTGGCGATCAGCATATCTAAAAACACACTGATTCCCGAGAGGTAACTTTCTGATTTTTCAGTCACACTCACATGATGTTTACACATGTTCACACATTGTTTTGAATATCCATTGTTCATCTTTGGTTCATCCTTATGAGAAATTTTCTGCATAAAAAATAAAAAAATGATGAGAAAGACAAAAGACAGAATAGCTTTTTGCCAAAGAGAAATACTTGTCTTATTGGTCATAAAATTGTTCTTTTCCCATACAACATCAGAAGGAAGACAAATAGGGAAGGAGGTATAAAATACAGTCATATACAGGCTTTTCTTCAATTAATTTTACACCAAATCTCTTTCTACATGCTGACTTAAATCATGGAGATTCAAGGACAAGTAGATTCCAGTTCTACCACTAAGTAGTTTATAAATTGATGTGTAGCCATTCAAAGTCTTATAAGTTGCATAATATTACTTGAGACTCTCATAAGTGGATATGATCAATCTTAATTAGAAGCATCCAAGTAGGTTTCATATAAAAATTGACAGCGGTGAGCCTCTTATATTGTGAAATTATTTCAAAAGTAGAAAATGTCAGACTGAATACCAGTCAGTTATACTAGCTGTATAACTATAACTAAGGACACAGACATGGGGTCAAAACAAGGCATAGTATGTCCTGGGAATGGGACATAAAAATAATTTGTATTTTATGTAACACAGTGTTTAAGTACAGGCACACTGGATCCAGACACACATGAGTACCAATATTGGTTCTTTCACTTATTATAAATGTAGAAGAAATACTGTATCCTGATCACTATATCTTCTTGAATGTTCACTGGAAGGACTGATGCTGAAGCTGAAACTCCAATACTTTGGCCACCTGATGCAAAGAAATGACTCATTGGAAAAGACCCTGATGCTGGGAGGGATTGGGGGCAGGAGGAGAAGGGGACAACAGAGAATGAGATGATTGGGTGGCATCACCGACATGATGGACATGAGTTTGAGCAGGCTCTAGGAGTTGGTGATGGACAGGGAAGCTTGGCATGCTACAGTCCAGGTGGTCACAAACAATCTGACATGACTGAGTGACTGAACTAAACTGAACTGACTGGCCACTATATCTGAAAGTGAGGCTTAGAATACTATGTATCTTATAAGGCTGCTTTGAACATACAATCAGATAATGCACATAATGCGGTGACAAGACCTAGTACTTGAAATAGCATATTCAATAATGTAAAACATTCTAGCACTTAGACTGCTTGAGAGGGTTTTGAGTCATAAAGTTGGATAACAAGTTGAAATGTTAGAGTGGAGTCTGATTCTGAAGTCATAAAAGATCTCATAATGCTTATCTGCACATAGCTTGCACCTTGCTTATTTCAGTGCTGGCAAATTATATTGAATATAATTTCATAAATAGTCAAGGATTTTAAGATTATCTTAATAATCTTCCCTATAGATATTAAGCTTCAAGAGAAAATGTTATTTTTGTCTTGTTATTTTGTTTGTTATGCCTCTGCATAACTAAAGCTATTCCAGAATAAATCAATAAATTGCAAATCTGTGTTTTTTTTAAATAAAGAAGGCATCTCATGTATAGAATAAATAGAATAACAAATATTCCCTTTTGCTTAAAAGAGTAATGGATCAACCAATTAGCTGGCAGCTCTTGAGAGGTTCAAAGAATATTTACAGCCCCTTTTCCTGAAATCACAAGATAAGTTGCTTGCAGCTAAAAGAATTTAAGGGATGGAAATAGGAGAAGGAGGCTTCTCATTTGCTTATAAGAGTGCAAGAGAAATGCAAACTACAAAGTAGCAAGGACTCTCAGAGCTGGTAGAAAAAACAGGACCTTTCCTTATGAATTATGTGAACTTGAGTATATTGGTTGATTTTTCTGGCTTTCAGCTTTCTCTTAGGCAAGATGATCTCCTAGTTGCCTTCAACAACTGGCCTTTCTGTTCCTTCTCTGATTCTATTCCTGTTTCTTCCATAGATTCTTTTCTGCCAACAAGGAATTAGAGAATTCTGGACCTCCTTTGCACCATACATTCTCTTTACAGGCTTGCTGTTGGTTTGCCTTGCTACCAACAGAAATATTAGCTGGAACCATGTGAACATCCCACCCTTTTCCAACCCTTGCCAGCAAGTCACTCCTATTTTAAGTGGGCACAGCTGGCTATCCTTGTTGTAAGAACTGTGTGTCCTTTTGCCATGTTTTCCTGCCTCCTGTAAGGATGAGGATTTCAGTTCTGAAACATTAGGTAAGACTCATTAGTTCTGTAGTTTCTTGCCAAATGGTTGGTTCTTCATTACCATTTTAGATACATAATAAAAAACTCAAGTCTCTGTCATTTACTCAAAAAACATTTTGTAGTGGTGAGAATATTTCAGTTATTCAAACAAAAATCTTAGAAGAAACTTACTCTGACCAATTTATCTCATTTTCTATAGATATCCTTATTTTTATTGGCATGATTGGCTTTCTGTTGTTGTCTGGTCCATTTGTATTAAAGGAAGTTAACAACACCTTCATGATCACAGTAGAGTTTATCATAACTTCTCGCCTTGCCTCTGTTTGAAACACTATTAACTTAAGTAACTGATATTAGAAAAGCTTTGCAAAGTATCTGGTATAATTGAAAGTAGGCTGAAGATGGCATATATAGAATAGAAGATACTTTATGCCAAAAAATAGAATCTTACTAAAATAGAAATTCTTCACTTTAAATGTTATCCCTATTCTCTTAGTAAATTCCATATCTTAATTTTCCAAGACTAATATACCATCTGTATTTATATATATGTTGGAAAATATGGCTTGAAGTTAAATTATGTTTAATGTAAATATTTTTGCATTAACTTGATCACTCAATTCATCACTGATTCTTCTTTCTGGGGAATGTGTACTCCCTGACCTCACTGGGGGATGTACATCATTTTCTCAGTGTGTGACCCAGCTAGACTAAAACTAGTTCTTATATACATAAACTTTGCACAGGAAGTAAGTAATTTTGATTTTATATATGGAGAATTAGTCAGACATTGGCAATGAAACACAATATGTCATCAGAATTCAAACTAAACAAAATTTCTGAGCACAAAAAGCAAACTTCTATAATGGAGCATCAGATCAAAGCAAGCAAATTCCAGGTGAATACAATTTAATTACTATTCATTCTTTATTGTAAACTATGAAGTAATCAAAAATATTCACTTGACTCCAACTATATCTACAGCTCAAATTAGCCATTAGGCAATATGGAATGTGGGAGTTAAGGAGAGAATAAAATTACTTGAGTACTTGTCCTAAATTTTCACAAAATTTATTTTGAATCTAAAATTTTCTGAAATATGGGAATGGCATATTATATGAGAGTCAAGAGCATGCCAAGTTTTGAAATGTCCTTATTACCTGGTGTTTAGGGAAGATTACTAAAGTCTCAGTTTAGTTTCTTTGTTTCTTTACCTGTTAAAGTGTCTTGATCTGTAAAATAAACGAAATAACATCTAACATCTACAGGCTTCTAGGAGGATTAAGTGAGACAATCAATGTAAGGCACTTACAAAGTTGCCAGGTGCATAGTATCCACTCAATAAATGTTTGTTCTTATTCTTTTTGCCTCTTCTAGCACCCAAGTTAGAGAAAGGTATATAGCTCCACAAATTTATTTATTGTTCCATAAATGATGAAGAAAAGATTGCCAGAATGAAGACTAGGAGGAAAATAAAAATAAAGATCAAGAAGAAAAGGAGACTGTTAAAAACTATAAAAATATTAGCCCAACTCTCAAGTAATTTATATTCTTACAGTGCATTACTAGAATCAATTAAAATAATCAAGTAATATATAGTGGTACTAACTTTAAATATAAACAAATTTAGAGAAAGTAAAGAACAGAATAACTGAAATTGTCAGAAAAGACTGCTTAAAGAAGCTGACCCATAGCTACATGATTTCAAGGTATTGGTAGCATAATAGTATTTGCTTTTATCTATCTTTCTTTTTTTCTGAAAGAAAAAATCTAAATAGTCTGAAATACATCAGTCACAACTTTAATTTGTTTAGGCTATCCAAACATATTTGCTTTTCTGTAAGTTGAATTATTTTACTCGTGAATTAACTTCCTAGAAAAGGAGGTTCTTGTTTCTCCAGAAATATTGCAAATGATAGTGTTGAATACTTTGTGGGTCTGTGTGACATAACTCTGCACCAGAATTTTCAATTAAAACAAGTAACAACTTTAAGATGAAAACAGAGAAACCTGGACAATTTCCTGTTTACCCATCAGACATGAACATATAGTTTCATTTTAATATTTTATTTTTCAGTAAATGTGTGTGAGTTATTTTCTGTCTCTGAAAGCTAACTGAAATAGCATAATAGATACCATGTATACTGTCTGCCTAGCTCTTTTTTTTTTTTTTTTCTTTTTAGGAACTGTCCCTCTCTGGGCTTATCCACTTGGTTACAGAAGTGATTCTCTACAGTCTTGTTCCTGTTTCATGACCCTGTACACTAGTTTCAGCCAATGATTGAAGGAAAATGTCAGTCTCTTTCCTAGGAATTTGAAATTGGGCCCAAAGAGACAACTTCTCTTTTAAGGTCTGTCACCTTGGCTGTAATACATTGCATCTTAGCTGTACTTGTCATGTTTTTCACCATGTGAACTTGAGGCTCACAAAGTTGGGAAGAGGGAGATTGGAGGAAATACAAAAAGAAGAGCAACTGAGAAACAAAGGGAACTTGCCCCTTGTTCCAATTCATTTCTGAGACTCAACTGTAGTCCCATTGCTTAAGCTTCCATGAGATGCCCCATGTCGTCATTAGACAAAATTAATTTTCTAGTTCATGCAACATTGAATTAGTTTTTACTACTTATAGCCAAAAGACTATGCTGTTGGTATATAATACAGCAGGATTTGAGGTTTTCTGCTTGTTTATTCCAGTTTAGTTCTGGATTAACAACAGGAGTGGGTAAGAATTCCAGTTCTTTTTTTTTTTTTTTTTGCAAAGACTGTCTAATCATTTAGAAGGAAATCAAGGTATACCTGGTCTGTGTAAATGAAGCCTGGATCTATTTAATAAAAGAAGATTGATTCTAAGCTTATAAGTATAGTGACTAACTCATCCTGATTTGCCTGGGACTTTCTCAGTTTTATTCTTGGATCAGAATATGCCCTGGACAAGGAAATGGCAACCCACTCCAGTATCCTTGCCTGGGAAATCCCATAGACAGAGGAGCCTGATGGGCTACAGTCCATGGGATTGCAAAGAGTTGGACACAACTGAACAACTGAACATAAGATATGATTCTTAGTTTTAGCATTCAAAATCCTACGTCCTCCTTCTGAATCCTATATAAATTGACACAGTTAGTCACCTTACTTCTCAGATATGAGTAAAATCAAGTTATTTCTTTAAAAAAATTATCCCTGAAAAAATTGATAATTTCTATCTCTTTTCTTCAATCTAGTGCATTAAATGAATTTAGAAGAGGTTACCTATGAATATCTCCCTTATTTTTTACTGGCAGAAACCAAGGCAAAGAGAGTACTCTGTCCAAGATGAGAAAGAAACCAAATTGATTAGACTTTCCAAATGTTTCTTTAAAATTCTAACATGTTGTTTGATGAAAACAGCTCTCAAATAGCTTGAATCTTTTTATTCAAAGCAGTTAAAATCTGTTAAGTGTGGGTGCCTTGAGAGCCTGGGCTTCTACTTCACAAAATCTGGGATATAGTCTTGGCTCCCCGGGGTTTCCCTGGTGGCTCAGTGTTAAAGAATCCACCTGCCAACGCAGGAGACTTGGATTTGATCCCTGGGTCAGGAAGACCGCCTGGAGAAGGAAATAGCAACTGCTATAGTACTTTTGCCTGTGAAATCCCATGGACAGAAAAGCCTGTTGGGCTACAGTTCATGGGGTTGCAAAGAGTTCAACACGACTTAGCAACTAAACAACGAACAACAGCAAAGTCTTGGCTCTTCTATAATCATATGACCTGGAAAAAGTTGTATAAACTCTCTCAGGCTGACTCTCTTTATTACTAAAATGAGATAAGCATGATGGGATTGTTGAGGGGATCAAAAACAAATGCACGTGTGAAAACATGCTTATCACAGTACTCAGGCCCTGTCAGGCACCCATTTAGTAATGGCAATTATACATTATTTCATTCGATTTGATATTTACTATTACCTTGTGACAGAGGAAGTAAATGGTGCTACCACATTGTCCTGCAGTTGAGAAAGTCAAGAGTTAGAGAGATGGAGGGAATCCAGGCATCTCACTTAGAAAGTGACAGAACCTGTGCTTGAACTTTAATTCCTCTGACTTCAGTTCCAGGACTTCCTCCACGATATACTCCCTTTTGCATAAAAAATGTAAGTTTTTTATTTGCTTTTATTTTTGAGGCAAATTAGGTGCCAAGATTTCTGAAAAGATTCATAAGATTGAATTTTTCACTTTTAATCTCTGTTGGGAATTATGAAGAAATAGCTATTGTCACTTCAATTGCCAGGCATTATTCAAAATGAGTCACCATATGGTCATGAAATATTATCTGGGAACGAAAGACTATGCTATTTAGAATAATCAAAATAAGTGATCAGACTACTTATTTTAAAAAAAAAAAACTTCAATAAAAAGAACATGCTTTTTAGATTTATTTAATATAAAACTATGACTTGGATGTACCTAAAATTTATACAAATAATGTTTTGAGGAAATAACTGGTATAGGAATTGAGCTTTAATTGTCTAAATTTTGAAACAAAAACTTACATGTTTCAAAAATCATTTTCTTAATGTAGGAAAAAAAGTTCAAAACAAATTATAAAGTGTTTTTGGCTTTGCAATTTGAATGAATATGTGGGGAAAATCTGATTTATGAATTCACAAGATCCAATCAATAGAGTTTATGCTGCCAGCATATTTGTTTGCAACAGTTTTGACTGAATGCTTTTTATGCCTCCATATAGCCTTTGTCATCTATACAACTATCGATATAAATCTTTCAGAAAAAAAGCAAGATATACGTATACCAATATATAGAACATAGAAAAGAAAGTGTTTTTCCTCCCTCCCTATACAGGAAATAGTTTGCAATCATGTTTCACATATAAAATACATTATTTAGCTATGAAATTAAAGTGATCATAATTCTTTATAAATAGTGTGATAAGGAAAAATCTTCACTTGTAGCTTGGAATAATTTTTATTGATATGTCATAGCTTTTATGTATTTTTTTTTTCTGTTTGCCTGATCATCAATTACTTTACCACACTATCTACATTTACACCAAGAAGCATGTAAGTCTTCAATCATTGTAAAAAGACAGAGAACTGTATCCTATGGTTATTTTCTTTTTTATCAAAATTATATTAAATAAATAATTTTATTTGATTAGATAGTATTACTTATATGTATAAAAAATATTCACTTTTTAGGTCCCAAAGTTATTTTTCTTAATCTTCTATGTAAATGGTGCTGTGCTAGGCATTGACGGCCCAGCCATTGTTGAGATGGTGTAGCAGTGTAGGCTAGACAGTGATAACCGATATCTGCAATGGAATAATAATCACTGATCTCTTTAATTTACTATTAGTGAAGGGCTTCCCTAAGAGCTCAGTTGGTAAAGAATCCGCCTGCAATGCAAGAGTCCCTCGTTCAATTCCTGGGTCAGGAAGATCCACTGGAGAAGGGATAGGCTACCCACTCTAGTATTCTTGGGCTTCCTTTGTGGCTCAGATCAGTTCAGTTCAGTTGCTCAGTCGTGTCTGCCTCTTTGTGACCCCATGAACCACAGCATGCCAGGCCTCCCTGTCCATCACCACTCCCAGAGTTTACCCAGACTCATGTCCATTGACTTGGTGATGCCATCCAACCATCTCATCCTCTGTTGTCCCCTTCTCCTCCTGCCCTGAATCCTTCCCAGCATCAGAGTCTTTTCAAATGAGTCACCTTTTCGCATTAGGTGGCCAAAGTATTGGAGTTTCAGCTTCAACATCAGCCCTTCCAATGAACACCCAGGACTGATCTCCCTGTGGCTCGGCTGGTAACAAATCTGCCTGCAATGAGGGAGACCTGGGTTTGATCCCTGGTTTGGGAAGATCCCCTGGAGAAGGGAAAGGCTACCCACTCCAGTATTCTGGCCTGGGGAATTTGAAGGACTGTGCAGCATGGGGTTGCAAAGAGTCAGACATGACTAAGTGACTTTCACTTTCACAAAGGATGTAAGTGGTTTCATTTGCTATGGATTTCCAATTGTTTAGCCACATATGTTAGCATGTCTTTTTATTTCACTTTTTTATTTATTTAGCTCCAACTAAATCATTTCATTTCCCTTGAAGAAATGACTGAATAAATAACTCTGAGGGACTTCCCTGGTGGTCCAGTGGTTAAGACTCTGAGCTTTCACTGCAGGAGACACAGGTTCCATTCCTGGTGGGGGAACTAAGATGCACAAACCCACCCTCAATGCTGCCAAAAAACAAACAACAACACAACTCTGGAAAAATAAGGCCCAACACAGCATTCAGAGTGTTGAGTTACACAACCAACACTCTACCCAGCATGCTAATAATGCCCATTGGTGGATATATGTATAGCAGAGGTTTTAAATTTCATCTATACAAAAATCAATCAATCAAAACTCCATGTATACAGATTTAACAACTGCAAAGAAAAACAGAATCAAAAATATAAAGAAACAATGAAACAGATGCTGCATATACCCTGCATCTCTTTTGCATTACACTTTAGAAGGGATTCAAGCAAGACCCCCTCCCCCAATCTGGTAAACCAAGGGAAGTCCCCTGCAGACAATTCCTTCACCCAGCCTCTGCTCCTGTCTAGTGTCTCAATTATGAATCAACAATTATCTTTTGCGGTTAGGTCATGCCCATTTGTATCAAACATGCTTTCATGTTACCAAAATAAACAAAACTGAAAAAAGCAAAAAAAAACAGCCAAAACAGAAACCTCTTTACTTTGATATCCCCTTTCAGCTAATTCTCCATTTTTGTGCTATCTTTCATATTGAAACTTCTCCAAAATGTTATTGATATTATCCATTTATCATTTTCCTCAATTCCTGTTCATTTCTTAAATATGAAAATTAAGATTTGTTTCATTCATTTCTTCATACTCAGCTTGCTTTAACTCTCAGCTGTGTTTTGCCAGTTTCTCACATGCTGCTTTTTGAAATGTTTTTCTTCCATATTTTATGATATCACACTCTTATTTTTCACTTATTTAACTGGCCTCTCCTTCTAAACCTCTTCTACTTTACTTCTAAGTGTTGGAGCATAAAAGGATTTAACTTGAATCCATATTCTCTTCCTGCCATTCTCTCTCTCCCCTCTTTTTTCTCTCCTTCAGTGCCATTATTTTTAAATAGTCTCTCTATGTAATAACAACTTTAGATCCCCAACCTCAACTTCTTCTCTCATCTCCAGACTTAAATAAAACTGTGTACAGAATATTACTCCTTGGGTGTCAAATAACTATCTATATCAATAACCAAGACTTTGGTATGGCAGAAGGATAGACTCATAGATCAATGGAACAGAATAACAAGTCCAGAAATATTGAGTTGGCCAAAAAGCTTTTTCAGGTTTTGTTATATGGTATAATGGAAAAACTCAAATGAACTTTTTGGCCAAGCCAATAGAACCACACAAATATGATCATTTGATTTTGACATGACTGCAAAAAACAATTATTTTTAAAAATTTCATATGCCAAAAAAATAAATGTCAACTTAAATCTCAAATATTATATGAAAAATTGATTCAAAGTGGACCATAGATGCAAGTGGAAAATATAAAGCTATGAAATTTGGGGGGAAAATGAAAATATTTTTATATTTTTCAGACAAATAGATTTTGATCTACAAAAGAAATATATATATAAAATAATTCATCAAAAATCAAAAGCTTTTGCTATGTGAAATATATTGATAAAGAATGAAAATATAAGCCACAGACTGAAAGAAGTATTTGCAAATTACCAGTCATTAAGACTACATAAAGAACTCTCAAAACAAGAAAACAAACAGCATAATTAAAAACTGAGCAAAGGATTGAGCAGATACTTTAAGAGATTCTATGGCTGTCTAATGAATACATGAAAAGTTTTCAACATCATTAACTGTTAATAATATGCTAATTGAAATCACTATATGATTTAATTACAACACATTAGAATGACTTAAGTAAATAATACCAAAGTTGTATGATTATATCAAATCCTGATGAGGATATAGAACAACAGAAACTCTCATATATTGCTGGTACAATACCAGCAATGATACACCTCTATAAAATAATCTGGCAGGGCTTTATAAAGTTAAAAACATCCTTACCAGATCACTATCCTTGGGTATTTAGACAAGAAATATGAAAACATATATTCACATAAAAATCTGTTCACAAATTTCAATGGCAACTCAAATTACCCAGAACTGGATGGGCTTCCCTGGTGGCTCAGATGGTAAAGAATCTGCCTGCAATACAGGAAACCAGGGTTTGATTCTTAGTCAGGAAGATCCCCTGGATAAGGGAGTGACTACCCACTCCACTATTCTTGCCTGGAGAATTACATGGACAGAGGAGCCTAGTGGGCTACAGTCCATGGGGTCTCCAATAGTTGGACACAACTGAGTGACTAACACACTGGAGACAATCCAAATGCCCTACAATGGGTAAAAAATTTTTTTTTAATGTAGTAAAGTCATATGTGAAATACTATTCAGCAACAAAAAGGGACAAGCTATTGATAAATCTTAAACTCATTATGCTAAGTGAAAGAAGCTAGTGTTAAATGATCATCTTTATTTATAATTATATTTTATGACATTGTCAAGAAAGACAAAACTATAGTGATGTGGTTAAGGCTACAGAAGTTGGGAAAAATGAAGCTCTAAATATATAGCATGAGGGAGTTTTGAAGGCCTATGAAGAGTTCTGTCTCCTGATTGTGGTAGTAACCCAAATCTATGGATGTGTTATAATTCACACATCTTGGATATACAGCTATATACCTGAAAAAACCAGTTTTAATGCATGATAACTTAAAAATTTCAAAAAGAAATATCAGGCTTCATCCCTTTGGTAACATACATTTATTGAATAGTCATGTTAACTGTAAAAAAACAAACAAACAAAAAAAAAAAACACCTCACAGAAATCTTGTAAAGTTGTAAAATAGGCCTCAAAATATCTAAAGATATATCCTAGCCAATGATAGATATCCAATTACCTAAAATTCTCATTCTAATAAACACTAGACTTATTTTGCTTCAAACCATATCTTCAATAAAACTCTTAATAATAATTTTCTGTTTCCTCGGGAACACTGAGGCAGCAACATATGAACATTTTCTCAAGTCATTTAAGCCCCTTCTGTTTTACCTTCCCTGAATTTCATATACAGAAAGACCATTTTGATATTAGCTGCATTGTACAGATCCTGGACAAGTTTTATTAATATAATATTTGATTGTTGATTTTTTAAAAAAACTTCCTTGACAGTTTAACAAAATATAGATTCAATTACAAAGTCAATAGAAGATTCTGGGGAATTTTAAATGAGGACATGTCTGTTTCATAAAATGAGGCTGAGTCTCTGAATAATATTATTAAAGGTCAGTGCCACAGCTGTGCATTTGATGAGCAGCTGTGTGAGCTACCAAGAACAATGAACTATCTGATTGGCCCCGGACCCGGCCGTGCCAGCAGTTAGGGTGGGAGGATTTTGAACAGATTTAGAACAAGTAACTGCTGAGTCCTGCTGTGTACACCTTAACCATTGGAGAGTTTGAAGTACGTGGAATAAAGATAGTGCAATTTGATAATATAGACACCCTATGGAGAATAGAGTTGGATTGGAGAAAGAAGAACAGAGAATATTCCCTAGAGGCAACAGATACACTCTCTTCAAAACATTAAATGAATTCAAATCTTTTAGGTTTAAGAATATCAGAGTAGAATGTTTTTTGACAGCATTTATTGAAATGGTGGAAAAATTCACAAAATCCTGCTTTCTACTGGCAAGTTGAAACTTAAATCCTACTTATTTCGATCTAGAATTTACCTTGGACTTTTATGACTCTGGAGAAACGTGGTAAAATTTCTCCTTCCAAGAGTGTGATTGGAAAATGAACAAAAGATATGTAGTTCAAGTAAAACAAATGAATCAAAAGTCTGAAAATGCATGTGTGTATTTCTCATTGGTAAATCGTTCTTTACCATTGTTTTTCTCATTATTTGCCAGATCACTGTGTGTATGGAGTAACTTTTAACACTGTTTTTTACATATAGATCACCAAATGTGGAAAAAACGCTCAGGGTGGAGTTCTACGGTTTTTAATAAATATCAAGGCTTATGGTTTCTTCTTGCTTTAATTATAGACGGTCTTCCCTTGTTATTGTTGTTCCTCTCAATTACATCTCCATCATCTTCTTGTCTTTACTTATATTTTATCCTTTACTTTTATCCAAAGCAGACAGCCTTCAGACTTGAAGTTGGCTCTTCTCTGGCCTCCAGCCTGACAGCCCACCCTACAGATTTTGGATGTACCAGCCTTTGTAATCACTTAAGACAATTCCTAAAAGCAAATCTCTTTACACCACACACACACACACACACACACACACACACACACACACACCCTATTGGTTCCATTTCTCTGGAGAATACTGACTGAGACACTTAATGACTCTGTGCAAAGATTAATAATGAATGTGGAGAAAAGATCAACAAAGCTGGTTAGACATGCAGAACCAAGTTTGTTTCTAAAGCTCAGTGTGAATGAATGTCTGACACCTTGAGTCTAAGCACCTACCACTAAAGTAAGACCCTTAGATGGAATCGTCTTTGTGTAAACTTTCTTCAATAAATGTGAATTAAGGTGAATTCAAATATATAAGTTTAGAATTCAAACAATATTAGTATTTATCTTTCAAGATAGAGTCACATAACTTTTATGATGATATCTCTCACACTAAAATAGTAATCCTTCTTTTTCACTGCTCCTTAAGTCTGCTACATATTAAAATTTCCTCAATCCAGTTGCTAATATTTCCTGTTTAGGTAGAAACTAAATGTCTAAATCTTCTTCCTATGGAAGAATGAAATATTAAATAGAAATACATCAAACTGCAGAAAGCAAGCACTGGAAAAAATGTTTGTTTTTTCTTTTCTGAAAACCTTTGAAGAAACAGAGAAAGGAGAGTTACACAACATACTACACATCCAACCATATTTACAAATATATATATTTTGTTCTCTCTCCCCTACCCTTGTTCCTTATTTCACTCCCCCCCACACACACACACACATGCATGCACACTCACACCCTAAACCATTTTACTGCTGCTGCTGCTGCTAAGTCACTTCAGTCGTGTCCAACTCTGTGCGACCCCATAGACGGCAGCCCACCAGGCTCCCCCGTCCCTGGGATTCTCCAGGCAAGAACACTGGAGTGGGTTGCCATTTCCTTCTCCAATGCATGAAAGTGGTCATATCCGACTCTTCGTGACCCTATGGACTTCAGCCTACCAGGCTCCTCTGCCCATAGGACTTTCCAGGCAAGAGTACTGGAGTGGGGTGCCATTGCCTTCTCTGAAACCATTTCTAGGACATTTTATTTTGAGATTTCCTTCTGCAACCCATAAATCTCCTCATTTGGAAAAACAAAAGGATGTTCTTATTAACCATAATCTCTCTCTAAGGCAAAACCTACAGTTTATGTATCTTTATAACTGACTTTTCAGGTATAAAATAAAAGCTTTTTAATCATTTGGTGACTTTTCCTTACTTTTTTATCTGGCCTTCTCTACAGAGTTATGATGTATTTCAGCTGGCTTCTCCAAGTGTTTTTTTCATATTGACTTACTCTTTCTTGAGTCAAGTGATTTTACACTTCAGAAATGTCTAATAATTCTCTTGGTTAGTACTCCACCATGCCCTGTAAGACATTTAACTAATGTTATAGTCATCATAACCATATTCTTTCTACTACTTATTTTGTGGGGTCTTTTAAATTTTCTTTCCTTTACAGTTATTTGTACTCTTATTCTCTATGGAAATGTATATATACTACATTATTAATATCTGCCTCATGTCTTTACATGAACATGTGACCTAATGCACTGGTGAGTGGGCCTTCTTTTTCAGCTTCTTAGGAAATTATTTTAAATGCTATCAGTTCCTGAACACTCTCCAATGTGAAGATTTAAAGAAAGAGTAGGCTGTCTCAGTCTGGTGTGGAATTCTCAGAGACACCAAGCATCAACATCTGTAGAAAAGACAGACTGTACACTAGGCTGTCTTCTAGGGCTATATTCGATGAGAATAGGAGTCAGTTTTTAAGTACGCTGATCATCATGATAAAAGGATTGACGTATTTTTGTTCTTTTGAGAAGAATGAGCGAGAATCCTGACCCACTTATCCCAAATGATTACATAACATGCAGTTATTAGTGGTAATAGAAAGTGGAAATGAAGAAATTCTCGGGAAATCTCTGTACATCATTTGAAGCATAATTTAAATGTCAATGATACGAAATATTTAATTTAGCTTTTACTAAAGCCTTTTCTTTGGAACATTAATTGTTTTATGTCCTCAAAAAAGAAAAGAAAAACTTCCTAGAGCAATAAGTTTGGGCCATGCTGGGTTCAACAGAGTTTAAACCAGTTTCTTTATTGTAGTACAGTTAGAAGCCTTTAATAACTTGTGTGCACTGTGAATTTCTAAAAAGGGAGATATAATATCCAGCATTCTCCAAAGTATTGGATTAAAGCACTCTTTTTTTTCAAGAAGATTCTTACAGATGAATTTTATAGAAGATGAATTTTAATTTTCCATACATTGGAAAATGCTGCCCAAATCAGAATTGGTAATAGATGGAAAATTGGTATGATTGCATTAAATCTTCTTTCTCTTCCTCAATAAACCTGCCAGAAGGGATCAAAATTACGAAGGGCAAGTAAACTTATGGGAGAAGAAGTCAAAAATCCTGGATAATGCTTCAGAGTGAACCATACTTTTAGAAAAAAATTGGCCTCCAGATTGTTCTGCAAATAGGCTATTTACAGGAAATGGAAATCAAGACATGCCTCCACCAAACACCTTTTTAAAAGTGAACAGCTACATTTACTAAGCAATAATGCTTTCTTCTCCCTCTCCAAAGCCAAGGGTGCTCTCCACCAGCATTCAGTCAGCTGGTGGCTGGGAAAAAGTCCAACAGAACCATGGGTGTGCACTTCCCCACTCAAAACGAGGGATCACATTGATTAGTAGCTGCTCTGTAGGAGATGGGAGACAGATGCCTTGTTCTAATTACAGTTTTGGCACCTTCCACTCCACATTTCCCTGCTGCTGAGGGTTCTGTGAAGTCTCTGCAGATGCTTATCATTACCAGTTAAACTCCATTTTGAAATCAAAGTAGCATTATTACCTCACAGGGAACTCAAAAGAGGCGAAATTCACAGGATGCAGCCCCAGATTTCACCTGAGTAATACAAAGGAGATACTCTGTATCTGAGTAATACAAAGGAGTCCCTTAATGACACATAGAGATTGAAGCCTCAGTGGTCCTCTGATAGCTTCATTAATCTCATATTGTAGCAAGAATATAAGAGGAACCACATTTGTGCAGATGGTTCCTGGCATCTGGACTCAGGATCAAGAGAAAGTAGCGGGTGCGATGAGAACAGTGGTCAGGGAAGCCAAGGAAACCGGGACCTTTCCTATGGAAAGTTCACTTCACAATGAGCTGTCCCTCACACTCTTTCTGGCACCTCAGTTCCTTTTAGGAATTCTTTCTCTTTAACCTCTTGTGATTTTTTTTTTCTCCCCCCTTTTCCTTCTGAATGTTCTTTATTGAGACTGGAATTCATTCCCAGGGTTTCACCATCAGCTCTAATTGGACAACTAGCAAAGTATATGCCTAAACCTTTGGCTTCTCTCATGAGCTATTGAGTCATTTTTCATCCTAGTGCTGAACATCTTCACATGAGCATTTAACTGATGACTCAAATTAGCACATCAAAAAGAGAATATTTCCATTTCCACTCCTCTTAAACGTGTCTTTCTTTCTTTTTTTAAGACTTTTCTTTAATGTAACCTACATGTTTGCATTGAGCTAAAGATTATAAAATAGACCGTTTAATCAGTAAATACTTATTAAGACCTAATTAAGGACAATAGACACCCTAGAGGCTGGGAATATAGCAAAAAAAAAAAAAAATTCTAGCCCTCCTGGAGCATATATTCTACTATACTGTGACTGAAATAAGCATGTCAGACATATACTACGTTGGAAGGCAATAAAGTTATGGGAAAAAGTTAAGCAAATGAAAAACCTCTGAGGAGAACAAATGTTTGCTATGTTTTATGAATAGAAAAGAAACTGAATAGCGCTAAAGCAGAATGAACTAGGAGGAGAAAAAGTACCTCAAAGACACAGTGGATCCAGACCATGATATAAAAGTTTCCACGTTTTTGAGCCAATGAATCAGACTGTGTGTTGGGGTGGGGGGTAGTTTTAGGGTTAGAGTTGCCTCAATACAGGTTGCCTTTTATAGTTGCCTAACATATTTTTTTCAAGATGGTTTTAGAAAAGGCAGAGGAACCAGAGGTCAAATTGCCAACATCCACTGGATCATGGAAAAAGCAAGAGAGTTCCAGAAAAACATCTACCTCTGCTTTATTGACTACACCGAAGCCTTTGACTGTGTGGATCACGATAAACTGTGGAAAATTCTGAAAGAGATGGGAATACCAGACCACCTGACCTGCCTCTTGAGAAACCTATATGCAGGTCAGAAAGCAACAGTTAGAACTGGACATGGAACAACAGACTGGTTCCAAATAGGAAAAGGAGTACGTCAAGGCTGTGTACTGTCACCCTGCTTATTTAACTTATATGCAGAGTACAACGTGAGAAACACTGGGCTGAAAGAAGCACAAGCTGGAATCAAGATTGTCGGGAGAAATATCAATAACCTCAGATATGCAGATGACACCACCCTTATGGCAGAAAGTGAAGAGGAACTAAAAAGCCTCTTGATGAAAGTGAAAGAGGAGAGTGAAACAGTTGGCTTAAAGTTCAACATTCAGAAAACAAAGATCATGGCATCTGGTCCCATCACTTCATGGGAAATAGATGGGGAAACAGTGGAAACAGTGTCAGACTTTATTTTCTTGGGCTCCAAAATCACTGCAGATGATGACTGCAGCCATCAAATTAAAAGACACTTACTCCTTGGAAGAAAAGTTATGACCAACCTAGACAGTATATTCAAAAGCAGAGACATTACTTTGCCAACAAAGGTCCGTCTAGTCAAGGCTATGGTTTTTCCTGTGGTCATGTATGGATGTGAGAGTTGGACAGTGAAGAAAGCTGAGTGCCAAAGAATTGATGCTTTTGAACTGTGGTGTTGGAGAAGACTCTTGAGAGTCCCTTGGACCATAAGGAGATCCAACCAGTGCATTCTGAAGGAGATCAGCCCTGGGATTTCTTTGGAAGGAATGATGCTAAAGCTGAAACTCCAGTACTATGGCCACCATGTGAAGAGTTGACTCATTGGAAAAGACTCTGATGCTGGGAGGGATTGGGGGCAGGAGGAGAAGAGGATGACAGAGTATGAAATGGCCTGATGGCATCACCGACTCAATGGACGTGAGTTTGAGTGAACTCCGGGAGTTGGTGATGGAAAGAAGGCCTGGCATGTTGTGATTAATGGGGTTGCAAAGAGTTGGACACGACTGAGTGACTGAAGTGAACTGAACATATCTTTAATATCAACGCCCAAATCTCTTATAAAACTGGTTAAACTAAAATCTCTGAGAATGAGACTCAGATACTGCTATCATTTAAAATCTCCCAACATGATTTTAATATGCAGCCTGTGTCAAGAACCACTGAAATGTGGGCTTACTGGCTATTATAATGGCTTTATCTACTCTGAGTAAAGCAGAATGTTTCTATCAGAGATGTGATACGATTCTACATCCATAAACGGATAGCTCTGGCTGGCACCTGACGTGTGGAAAATAAATTGTGTGAGGAGTGACAAGAGCATACATAGGGAGACCACTTGTGAGCTCTGAGAGTGATTTTTGAGAGAAGATGGTATAATGAACCATAGTGGGAGTGTTGGAGGTGGCAAGAAGTGATCATTTTCTGAAGCTATTTGGAAGACAGAGTCAACAGGATTTATTAATACATTACATGTGTGTGACAGAAAGAAAATTCATTGTAACACCAAGGTTTCAGTCTAAGAAGGATGGTGCTGCCATAACTGAAGTGAGAAGGAGTGAAAAGGAATGTGGGAGCAAGCTTAGAAGGGAAGATTAGGGATTGCTTTTGAGCTTGTCTTTTGTCTCTAATGTGACTTCCCTGGTGGCGCAGATGGTAAAGCATCTACCTTCAATGCGGAAGACCCAGGTTCGATTCCTGGGTCACGGAAGATCCCCTGGAGAAGGAAATGGCAACCCAATCCAGTACTCTTGCCTGGCAAATCCCATGGACAGAGGAACATGGTAGGCTACAGTCCATGGAGTTGCAAAGAGTCAGACACGACTGAGCGACTTCACTTTCACTTTGTCTCTAATAGACAGAGAACAGAGTAAAGACCCCAGACTCTGAAGTAAACAAATGGATATAGAACTCAGTAGTTCAAAGGAGAACTCTAAACTGGAGATAAACATTTGGAAGTTATCAGTAAATAAATGGTTTTAAAACCAAGAGACTCTATGAGGGCACTTTAGTAGTAAGTGAAACGAAGAAAAGACATACAAGATCTGACTAGCATAGAAACTTAGGGGACATGGGTAGCCAGTGAGGAAGGAAGGGAACCAGCAGAGTAGTGGGAAAGAAGTATTCCAATTAAGTCTGTTTCTCCCACTATTTTTGCTAAACAAGTAAAGTAAAAACTGAGTATTAATTTCCAATTTACATATATATATATATGGTAGTCTTGATAGGAAAAGTTTTAATGGAATTCTGTGGACAAAATGAAATATTAGGGTGAGTTTAAGGGAGAACAGAAAGAGATGAATTGGAAACAACTTTTTAGTACATTGTGTAATAAAAGGGAACAGAGAATTATACTTGTAACAAAGAGGAAACATGGCTTAAGAAAGTGTGTGATGTTTTTATAATGACTCCAAAGTTTACAGCATGTTTTATGCAATACAAGAGTCAGCTAGAACCATTGCTTAGAGATAAATCCTTGAGTTCATGCAAGGGAATGAAATCTGATAAGGTCATTAAGAGAAGAATCTGAACTTTGCTAAAACCACCAACAGTTTTTCCAAGAAATAAGTGGGATTACAAGGATAAATCAGGATGGTGGGATTACATGGACATTTTTTCTGATTGCAAACCACTGAATTTTGTAGTGTTTAAAACTCCATTGTCCCATCATGTAGCTCTTAAGTCAAGAAAAGTCTTGCTTTATAAAATGAGTTTCAAATTCTTCTAGGTTAGATGGTTTGTTTTTTTTTTTGTGTGTGTGAAATCTTGCTTTTTCAGAGCCAGAGTTACTTATCTCTCTCCATTTTCTAAGTCACTCATATGTCTCATAATTTAGTGGTTTGCTAAACAATTATCCTTCAAAAATAGAAAATATGTTTTGGGAAGTAACAACTTGCGTGAGTTTACTTTGAGAAAAGCATGAGTCAGATATAATGAGTTTTCTATCCCTGTCTACGAGCCCTCACAAACGTTTTGTCCCCAAGCTCTAAGCTTTCTTCAAAGAGCCTTAATCCTCTACTTCCAGTGGACATCAATTCAGGTTGACTAATGCATAAAAGAGTCATGCTTCAGCTTTAACATATGTTAGACTTATTAGAAGGCAACGGCACCCCACTCCAGTACTCTTGCCTGAAAAATCCCATGGGCGGAGGAGCCTGGTAGGTTGCAGTTCATGGGGTCACTAAGAGTCGGACATGACTGAGCGACTTCAGTTTCACTTTTCACTTTCATGCATTGGAGAAGGAAATAGCAACCCACTCCAGTGTTCTTGCCTGGAGAATCCCAGGGACGGGGGAGCCTGGTGGGCTCCCATCTATGGGGTCGCACAGAGTCGGACACGACTGAAGCGACTTAGCAGCAGCAGCAGCAGACTTATTATATAACTTTCAAAGGATCTACTAAAAATATCCATATTTATCTCTCATGTAGTAGAACATTATATTAGTTCATGAAAAAGTGGAATTTATTAAACTACTGATTATATTTAAGTATTAGTCAATGGAGGAGTTTATGAATAGTCTCAATGCAGGAGACTTCAGAGAAACAGTTCAATCCTTGCATCTGGAAGATTCCCTGGAGGAGGGTATGGCAACCCACTCCAGTATTTTTGCCTGGAGAATCCTGTGGACAGAGAAGCCTGGTGAGCTACAGTCCATGGGGTCTCAAAAAGTCAGACATGACTGAGCAACTTAGCACAGCACATTAGTCAATGGAATACTGATATTGACAATCATAGAAACCTTCTTCCATGTAATGACCAAAAAAAAAAAAAAAATACTTAGAGCAAATACTTTTTATACCATAAAATTACTTTTTAGCAAATCCTGCAATTAAAGCATTGCTTATCATTTTGCTGTGAAGAAAAAGTATAAAATGCTTATATCAGATCTTGTTATTTTTTACTGTGTCTGGTATTACGGGATCACATTGAATAATCCCAGATAAAATCTGGCTTCCACAATTTCCGGTAATCTCACAAGAGTGGAAATATAAGAAAAGAACAATAACCTTAATGAGTATAGTTAAAACTTTACTTGGTAAACCAATAATAAATTTATTGATTGATAAAAATTAAATAAAATTGATCAAAGCAGTATAAACAGGATTTTACTTGATAGAAGTCATTAGAATACAAACTCCATGTAGGCAAGAGCTTTGATTTTTTGTGCACCAACTCTATCCCCAATACTTAAATTAATACCTGGTTCATGTTTATAGATCAGTATGTATCGTCATGTGCATGTTGAATAACGAATGTGTAGATAATTTTTCCTGCTTACAGTCTGTCTTTAGTTATGAAATGTATGCCAAAGGCTGAAAAACAAAGTATTGTTGCTACCTGGGGAAGCTATGTTTTCTTAACCCGCTTCTCTTCATTTAGTTTGAAATTATCTTGGGCTGCTTATGTTCCAAGTCTGGTTTTCTAGACCTTTCAGGGATTCTTTGGACTGCCCAACATTTTTTTTTTTTTTTAAAGCAAATGTCTTTTTCCTCTTAAATTTGTCAGAGACATGTTTTGTTCTTGAAACTAGAAATCCTGACCGAGAATCCTTGTGCATCTTGGAGCCCAGAGGAGGGTTCAACCCAGGAACATAACTAGACTTCACAGCTCACGGGCTCCATCTCTCCTTTATTGGGACTTTCTTTCCTTAGGGCAAAGGAAAGGATTTGGGGAGAGAATCAGAATAAATTGTAAATTTGATGCTAATAATTCTTTTTACTTTCCTAGCAACTTTTGTTCCCCACAGAGCTCAAAATGTTTTACAAACCCAGCATTTTGTTCTGTGGCTATTATTCCCAAGGACATTACACTTGAGGAGAATATGCATTTCTGTAGAAAAATTGCCAATAAACTGTTGCATGTGAATAGAAACCAAAGAAAATCTTGCTTCTGACTCACATGTACAAGAATATTCTTTTGCTTGCTTGATGATATTAATAATCATGAGGGTGATATTTTAATACTACATGTATGCATTACAGAAGAATAACCTCTAGAAACAGTCCCTAAGTTATTTCAACTACTTGAACTTTAAATGAAGGGAGTTGTTTTGATATTCTGAACTGTTAACAGTCATTGTTTCAAGTTTCTTTTTTTCTTTCAAAGTATGCAGCATCGTAATACACAATGAAAATGGCTATTTATTTCTTATATGTGTCTCTATATTGCTAGAAATATGAACAATTTTTAACTAAAATGAAATTCTTAAAAAGTAATCACATACGCATGAGCCACAGAATTTTGATTCATTTAGACAATAAGCCAGAAAATTCATTTTGGCCTCCCTCTCCCACCATTGTGGTTTCCAAATCTTATCTTCAATTGTGTAATCAAACATAGTGTCTATGCATACGTGAATGCGTGCTAAATAGCTTCAGTCATGTCCAACCCTTTGCAACACTATAGACTGTAGCCCTCCAGACCCCTATGTCCATGGGATTCCCCAGGCAAGAATACTGGAGTGGGTTGCAATGCCCTCCTCCAGGGGATCTTCCTGACCCACGGATCAAACCCACATCTCTTACATCTCTTGCATTGGGAAGCAGATTCTTTACCACTAGTGTCACCTGTCCCATAGTGTCTATAATTTAACTAACAAATTATTGATTCAGTGATTCCTATAGTAGGCAGCCTCTAGGAAGATTCCCAATTACTCTTTTCTCCTGGTATTCACACTCTTATGTAGGTCCATGCTTACATTGTGCTAGGGATGACTTGTATGACCAATAACATGTCTTGTAATGTAATAAATATTTCACTTCTGGAATTAGGTTATAAAAGACCGCAGCTTCCATCTCAGATCCTCTCTCTCTCTTTCCCTCTCATTGTGAAAAGCCCACGTGTTGAGGGACTGCTGGCCCTGGACAACAAGCAGCCCAAAACTGAGAAAGAAAGGTCTGTCAATAAACACATGAGCTTGTAGAGCCTTGATCTGACCGTAGTTTCAGTTGACAGCTTGACTGACTGCAACCTTGTAAGCCAGCACCATGCTAAGCTGTTCATGGATTCCTGGCCTTCAGAAATTGTGAAAATAATACATATTTTTGTTTTAAGCTGATAAATTTCAAAGTATTTTGCTACACAACTATGCAGAGCTAATACCATTTTCATGGTGCAAATCTGACAGAAAAACTTTGCTGTAAAAACAAAAATGTCTAGATATACATTTGGTTTGTCCATGAGACATCAGATGGGAGATGCCTCATTGGTTATCATCCATAGTTAGTGCCTCCATTTTGAATTTCATTTACAATTCACACTTAGCTTTGGATAACATTAAGAAAAATTAGATGAAAACAATTTTGAACATTATCCAAACAACCCCCTATACATCTGTAATGACTAATCTTTAAAAGATCTTTTTGTTTTAAAGTATAATCAAAAATTTAGTTTTCTATTAATGTCTATGCTTATGAGCAAGACATGAATATAAAGGGAATTTCTCAGGGAAATCTTAAAAACTTTCCATCAAATCTTTAGTGTCCTTAGTTATTTTGATTCTTTGTAGGATAAATCAAGAGTCTACCATGGGGCAGATGCTATTCTAGTCAAAGGGAATAAGATAGCAATAAATGAAACACCGTAGAGAAGGAAATTGCAACCCACTCCATTCTCCTTGCTTGGAAAATTCCATGGACAGAGGAGCCTTCCAGGCTACAGTCAGTGGGTTCTCAGAAAGTCAGCCACAACTGAGTGACTGAGCAAACAAAACAAAACTTTTCCCACCAGAAGTTTATATTCCAATAAATTCTATAAAGGATTCAGAACAAATTTTTTAGCCAATGTCAGGAAGATTATGATCCCATATGATGTTGTATTTTTTTGCGGAACAAAATTTATTTATATAGTATAGTTGTTTAGCTTTCCATGAAGGGCATTCATTAGTTTTAATGACACACTGTGTATCTGCACTGTTTATTGTAGGGCTGCGCTTCAAATATTTGAATATTTCCTGTGGCATCCCACCGGGCCCCAACTCTCATTTCTTTTAATCAGTCTAAAAATTCAGTAACTTTATATGTATATTTGAGAATCCAAATATCTGAAGTTTAAAGAGTAGTAGTTGCTTAGGGCAAATGAAGTTTAATATTTTTACTCTATGTTAAACTTTATCATAACATCTCATTATTATGTTGTTCCTCTTATACACATTAATATGAGAGAGCTATAGATGCAATAGCTGCTTTTATATGTTCCATTGTTGAGAAATAGAATTTTCAAATTCTCTGCCTTTTAAAGGTGTAGTTAAATATCCTGTTTTGGTTTTGCTTTGGTGGGTGCAGGTTAAAATGTGATTCTCAGGATACTGCCTTGTGACGAGGCAGTTAGGAAACCTAGTACAGAAGACCCAGTGTAGTGAGAGGGACTCATTCCATCTGCCAGGATTATACAGAATCAGTGAAAAGCTACCCATCTGTATGCTTTGTCAAATGTGATGTATTGCACCTTGAGGATAGGAAAAGATATTCTGTATATATGGTAAAAAATGGTTGGCAGTGAGAGATGAGCAGTATGCCAGAAAGAAAAAGGATGGATTGAATTTAAACCATGTTTATCATTTGAATGGATTACCTATTCTTGATGACTGCATCCATTGACAAGGAAGGAAAACCTTGAGTATTTGGAAGATGTTGTCAGAAAAAGAGGATCAATTTTCTTAAAAATGCAAAGTAGCTCTGAGTGTATCTCTTGGAGCTTTTCATGGTCTGTCAGTGACTCATACTATACCCAACTATAGCTTTGCATTTTTTCCAAATTTGTGAAGACAGTATATGACTCATTGACAAACAATAGCATATTCTCCTCAATATAGCAAGGGGCATGAGAAACAAACATCTGGGAACTAAGTTGTGAAGAACTAATTTAAGAGTTAAGATGCCTCTGTCCACCTCCATCTGTATATCCCTTCTCCTGCAAAATGTTTACTTGTTCTTTAAGCAGAAAGAGAAAAATATACTGTGTCACAATGGAAATATAGCTTTAGAATGCTAGTACAGCATTCTCAACCACGTATCACTGGGTTCACGTGTTTCCCATCACAGGCAAAACTGAAATACACTGATTTGTTATTGTTATGGTTGTTAATACCTGTAATTTATATTGTAGATCTTTCAAAATATAGGGATAAAGTAAAGGACTGACAGAGAACTAAAATATAGTAGACTTTTGGCCATACTACTATACTGATCTATGATGAAATCAAATTTGAGTTTTATCTAAATCTTAAATATATTGATTTCTTATATGCATTTCTTTATGTTTATATATTAGTGGTTATCTTAATATATGCTTCTTTCTTTTGATCTCAGTTAAAACAAAAAATGAATGTTATCTGTTTAGTTTCAAACTTTATTTTATAAGTTTACAAGAGTTCTTTTTGTTTCATCTAGTTATCATTCAGAATATACAGCATATGTTTTCACTCTGTAGGACTTAGAAAATCCCACTTTTTCTTGAGCAGTAAACAGTATGATTTGGTTTTTTTTTTTCTATTTAATAATGTAATAATAGAGCAAAAAATTTTATGCTGTGTATTGGTAAAGAAATTGTTCCGACTATTGAAACTTTCTGTTTTACCACACCAGTCAGTCAAGACTGTCTCATGAATTCTTATATTTCATATCATGTTATATCTATCAGCTCTTTGAATGAAGTTTCACCACAGACTAAGCAGGAAGCAATAATGAATGAAAATTTCCAACATGTGATGTCTCCAGTATCATTACTCCATGAAAATTATTGATTCTAGTGATTTTCTATGGAGAGATCTTTTTGTGTTATTGTTGCAGTTCTATACATATGTATATTTATGTGTGTGTGTGTGACTTGATATTCTACAATTACTCTTCAAATATAAATTCAGTGTTTTGCTAGTGTCCTGGGGAAATGCCAAGTTCAGCCTCAGTCAATATAACCAATTCCTCTAATAGCCTTGAAAACCAGTATCTACTTCCTGCATGAGCACTTCTATTTTTTACATAAAAAAATTAAGATAGATATAGAATCAACTATGTTCCAGACACTGTCTTATTGCTGTAGTTATCCACAGGAGAACTGTGAGTGTTGATTCCCAAAGAGATTCCTTTCTCCTTGGAGAAATGAACCAAATAAACAAATAACTAGACAATGGTAGGATGTGTATCAAAGTAAAATCAGATCAATAGAAGGCAAGAGAGACTATCTGTTCATTAGAAAGTCAGAGAAGAACTCACAAAAGAAATAATATTTGAGATAGATTCCAAGGAATTTTTGCCACATAACTAAAAATTAAAGGAGAAAGTGTAGTCCAAGAAAGCATAGGAGAAATAATAAATGTTTAAAAGTATGAGTGTGCATGGTAATCCAAATAAATCAATTTTCCAGAACTTACATGCAAGGGACATGGAGTGACTGGAAAGACAAAAGTCGACACTTGAAATGTACTTTTTGATGAACTCTGTGAAGGCTTTTAATGTGTTTCAAGGTTTAGGTGTTATCCTCCAGGTGAAAGCAAAACTTAATGTTTCCAAAGAGAAAGACATACTCATATACATATTTCAATAAATTCTTCTGAAAGTAAAATAAAGGATGAACATTAACACTGGGAAGCTTGTAGCATGGATGTCAGTAAGCAGGGTATTATAATAGTCTAAGTGAAAGATAAATAGGATCTGCCTTAAACTCAGTATTAGGCAGTGGATTGGGAGTGGTTGTTTAACTTTCTTTTAAGTTTATAATTTTCCAGACCAGATATATCCATCTCCTTTAATTATTTATCATATGACATGATTTTCATCCTATTATTTTAACAGTTATCCTCCAGATATGCTCCATTTTCTCCAGGTTTGTCTTATACTTGTATTTTCATGATTTTATTGAAACATATTTTCTATTTATAGTAACTGTCTTATGCTTTTATTTCTTATTGTAGAAAAATAACACCTTTACCTGTTTCAAATATACATATAATATAACATGTCAATTTTCTCTCATCTTTCTCAAATAGCCTAGCATAAATCAGAGAATTAATACCATGAAAGCAATTACAAAAGGTGTAGTTGTAGCAGGACAAATATCAATAACCTCAGATATGCAGATGACACCACCCTTATGGCAGAAAGTGAAGAGGAACTAAAGAACCTCTTGATGAAAGTGAAAGAGAGCAAAAAAGTTGGCTTAAAACTCCATCTAAATAAAACTTAACATACAGATTGGTAAAATACAATTAAAGAGTTGTAATTAATTATATTAGTTCTTTTCAGAAAATATGAAGATAAAAAGCATACACAATTTTTTTTTTAATTCTAAATAAGTCATTTTGATTTGGGTAACTAAGCTTCTTAACCTTCTCATTATACAGAGATAGAACATAGGTTGGAACTTAACAGTCCAATGCTTTAGTTAAAACTTTTAAAAGAAAAAAATGAAATTAATATATTAAATGTCCCATTTTAACTTAAAATGACCAAGTTAAATTACTACAGAGTAGTATATTTTTGTAGACAACTGACAATATAGGCTATTGGGCTGAATTTTTTAAACTAGTTTAAAATTTTCTCATGGATACAGTCAAAATCTCTACATTTTTACAACCTTTTTTTTCTAGGGCCTACTCAGCAGTGGCCACAGGACTGGAAAAGGTCAGTTTTCATTCCAATCCCAAAGAAAGGCAATGCCAAAGAATGCTCAAACTACTGCACAATTGCACTCATCTCACATGCTACTAAAGTAATGCTCAAAATTCTCTAAGCCAGACTTCAGCAATACGTGAACCGTGAACTCCCTGTTGTTCAAGCTGGTTTTAGAAAAGTCAGAGGAACCACAGATCAAATTGCCAACATCCACTGGATCATGAAAAAAGCAAGAGAGTTCCAGAAAAACATCTATTTTTGCTTTATTGACTATGCCAAAACCGACTGTGTGCATCACAATAAACTGTGGAAAATTCTGAAAGAGATGGGAATACCAGACCACCTGACCTGCCTCTTGAGAAATCTGTATGCAGGTGAGGAAGCAACAGTTAGAACTGGACATGGAACAACAGACTGGTTCCAAATAGGAAAAGGAGTACATCAAGGCTGTATATTGTCACCCTGCTTATTTAACTTCTATGCAGAGTACATCATGAGAAATGCTGGACTGGAAGAAGCACAGGCTGGAATCAAGATTGCCAGGACAAATATCAATAACCTCAGATATGCAGATGACACCACCCTTATGGCAGAAAGTGAAGAGGAACTAAAGAACCTCTTGATGAAAGTGAAAGAGAGCAAAAAAGTTGGCTTAAAGCTCAACATTCAGAAAACAAAGATCGTGGCATCTGGTCCCATCACTTGATGGGAAATAGATGGGCAAACAGTAGAAACAGTGTCAGACTTTATTTTTTGGGGCTCCAAAATCACTGCAGATGGTGATTGCAGCCATGAAATTAAAAGACACTTACTCCTTGGAAGAAAAGTTATGACCAACCTAGACAGTATATTCAAAAGCAGAGACATTACTTTGCCGACTAAGTTCCGTCTAGTCAAGGCTATGGTTTTTCCTGTGGTCATGTATGGATGTGAGAGTTGGACTGTGAAGAAGGCTGAGCGCTGAAGAATTGATGCTTTTGAACTGTGGTGTCGGAGAAGACTCTTTGAGAGTCCCTTGGACTGCAAGGAGATCCAACCAGTGCATTCTGAAGGAG